>NC_142587.1:72115909-72418939 GCF_965207765.1 Zootoca vivipara | reverse complement strand
ATTTTCCTTGTTCATCTCTTCCTGAAAACTCAGACATTCCACATTAGCAGGTGGCAAGATCCGGTGTTTCCTGACCCAATGAACTAAGAAACAAAATAGCAACAAAAGTCTATACGCAGGGCTTTCTTGCTGCCCCAGACAATGACTGCTTTTTAAAAGGTTCAGGTGTTTTTTTAACCTGGTCAAGAGATCACATTTTCTACCTTACTTCAGATGCACAGAAGAGTGTTAATGTACATGCTACATGCCAACAAGTGTAAAAAATAGTTGAACTATGGCTTTCATCTTTGCATGAAAAGATGCTTTAGGGTGGAAGTTTGGAGAGTGGAGAAATGGATACAAGGACACATGCAGTTAACCATTTTTCTTCCTGCCATTTCTTCAAAATTATATTTGTGAGGCTAAACAAAGGCTTGAAATCTTGCAGTGAGGGAAGGTACCATACTAGAGAAGTGGGTGACTTTGTAGAGCTATAAAACATGTAGAGAGTACATGAGGAAATAAAAAAGATAATAAGTACTTCTATAGAAAAGAAACCAGAGGCTTATCTATTGGGCCTACTGGGGAAAGATATTCCAAAGGATAGGAAAACAATTTTCTTGTATGCCACAGCAGCAGCGAGAACGGTACTAGCAAGTAAATGGAAAAGTAAAGTAATCCCCTCAAAAGAGGAGTGGCTATGCAAAATGAGTGATTACATACAATTAGCAAAATTAACAGCAGCCATAAGGCTACAGTCAAACCAATTATTAAGATTAGAATGGGAATATTTTGAACAATATATGGAAAAACACTGTTCACAAAAAACACGTTGATATGCATAGATTAAGGTAATAGAGTTATAAGAAGCTTATAAGAAGAATGATGCTCAAAAGGATATAACAGAAAATCTAGAAAGGAAATGCAATGCAAATATTCAATATAATTTACAATAGAAATTGGGATGGAGTGGAGGGGAGTCAAGGTGGGTGGAGGGTGTTGTGTTGTGTTACGTTATGTAAGGTTATGTTAAGTAATGATATGTGTTAGTCTAGTCATGTTTTATGTACAGTGGTGCAAGATGACTTTAATTCATTCCGCAAGTCAATTTGTTTTGCGAAAAATTCGTCTTGCGAATCGCGGTTTCCCATAGGAATGCATTGAAATTTCTTTTTTTGCCCATAGGAACGCATTAATTAAATTTCATTGCATTCCTATGGGAAACCGCGATTCGCAAGACGAATTTTTCGCAAAATGAATTCGTCTTGTGAGTCACCATCAGATCGCAAGACGCATTCGTCTTGCGAAAAATTCATCTTGCAGGGCATTCGTCTTGTGAGGTACCACTGTATTTAATTCGTGTTTTTTTGTATTGTTGAACATTAAGAAAAACAAACCAACAACTGTAGACTTGGGCATGGGCGTGGCCAGGCTTTATGTTAGAGGGGCAGAACCTCAGTTAGTTGTTTTGTATTGATTTACCTGGTTTAGGAGGGGCAGCTGCCCCTCCCTGCCCCCCTTTGGCTACAGCCTTGGATTTGGGAAGGACCCCCTGCTTAATATAGGACTCCTGCAACTACAGCATCTCTGTGGACACCCCCCCTGGCAGCTTCAACTTAAATACCTTCGGCAGTGAGCCCATCATCTCCTGAGACAATCTGTTCCACTTGAAGTGGGGAAACAGCAAGCAGGGAAAGGGTTAAGCTTCCGCTCACATGCACCCACGTTTCCGTTCCTAACTGACCCATCTGCGGTAGCTTTCCATGTGAAAAAAGAGAATTGTTGGGCTGCCATTAGATACATTTGCAGGTAATATGTAGTTTGGCACGGATGCAGTGATTCAAAGCTTTTGGTCTCCACAGAATAATTTCAGGATTAAAGAAAGCATCTGCAGAATTTCACATTTCTCTGGAAGAGGACCATGAATTACTAATCAACTCTGAAATGACCTTTTCTCCTTGGCATGGGTAATGGCATCTGTAGCAGCAGGCAAAATATGAAGCCACTATTAAGTCTTTCCAAGGACCGTAGAAAGCCTATATGCTGGGAATAGAAGATCTCCTACCTTTCTCTAGTCCTGCAATTTCCACAGAGAGACGAGATGGGTGGATGTCACTTGTGGCCAGCACCCAGTCCCCCAGCTTCTTCAGTTTCTTATATTCTACTCGGAATGACTGAATGGGGAAGCCTCCATTTCCACGAGGGATCCAAGTCACATAGACAGATGTCTCAGATGCTATCGAGATGGTCGGTCGATCTGGAGCCTCAGGAGCTGTAGGGAAAAGAAGAATAACAATAGCAGATATACAACCAGTTTTAGATTGGGAAAGCTGGGCTGTAGTGAACCTTCCTTGCAAGATTAAATAGTGTGCTAGAGAGAGGGGGAAGACAAATGGAGATATATGGTATATATTTTTATATTTTAAACCACCCTATGATTCTTGGATGAAGGGCATTATAGAAATTTAAATAATAATAATAATAATAATAATAATAATAATAATAATAATAATAATAATGGTGCACACATGCACAAGTTGGGCTCAGTAAAAAGTGTCCTCTTGAAATTGCATATTTTTTCAAGGTTCCTCCCACTGCAACAATCATAATCAAATCACTATTTGTTGAACTGTTGTATGGAGCGTGGAGCAAGCTTGTTTTCTCCTGCTCTGGTGGGTAAGACCTGAACCAATGGCTTCGAGTTACAAGGAAGGAGATTCTGACTAAACATCAGGAAGAACTTTCTGACAGTAAGAACTGTTTGACAGTGGAACAGACTCCCTCGGAAGGTAGTGGACTCTCCTTCCTCTGCTTTTAAGCAAAGGTTGGATGACCATCTGTCATCGATGCTTTAGTTCAGATTCCTGCATTACAGGGGATTGCACTAGATGACCCTCAGGGTCCCTTCCAACTCTACAATTCTATGATTCGCTCACTATCATATTACTAGATTGTTTGTATGATAGGTGCTTGTTGCCAGTAAAACAGACTTTGAAGAGCAACATGGCCTAATAAGGACTGACTGGACAGAAGCAGCAGAGATAAGCAAACTCCCTTCCTGTTGCTGTGCCAGGCTTGTCTTTTTCTCATTCACACCACCATCTTTCCCAGCTCTCCTCCCCCGAGAATAATCAGACTTCTAGAGCCAAAAAACCCTTTCTGCTGCAAGTCTAAAAATGGCCTTACGGGACAGGCGAGTATTGTCGGATTGGTTGCTGCTCCGAGAACTGGTGCCAGGGTCATCCTTCTGAATCTGCTGCTCTTTGCTGGCTATGATATCTGGTTTGGGTCGGCGTCCTAAGCAAGACAAAAATAGCAAAGATGGCATGAGATAAACTTTTAGTATCTTATTGCTCTGAATGATAAACTTCACCAACATTCTGTGGCGGCTTACATTCCATGGATGTAACTGCGTTTTATTAACATTATTATTGTTAACGAAAGCAAATTTCTAAATGACAAAGCCTTCAGCATCAGGACAAGGAGAGAATTTACAACTCATGGGAAAGTACTACATCTTTACCGGTCCTGAAGGTCACCATTGCTGTCTGCCCTTCTCCAGCACAGTTGTAGGCAGACATCTCCACCTCATACAAACTTCCTGGGTCCAGTTTTATTAGAGTCAGATGATGCTGGTTGGCAGGAACATCCCTGACTGTCCAGCTGTCTGAAGAATTCATTACCTGTTGAAGGACAAGGAACAAGCACACCTATGAGTGGATTCAATTGCCTTCACCTTATTATGGATAAAAGGGTTATTGAGCATTTTCAGCCAAAGCAAGATCTAAATAAACTTGTTGCTGGCACCTGTCTGTTTTGAGAGACAATAGAGTGCAGGGATGAAGTCAAACTGCTGTGTTAGTGAATAAGCACCAAATACCTGCACCTCCCCACCTCACAAGGAGGATGGGGAATCCCTAACATAGAAACATATTATAGGGCAAATCAAATACGACATATAATCCCGTACATACTGGAAGATGAGACAAAACAATGGATACACTTAGAGAGAGACACAATTGAAAATATCAGCACCACAGCATACCCATTCCTCCCAAACAAACTAAGAAAGATCCCCACAACACTTAATAGGTACACACAAACCATGTTCAAAGCATGGAAAACAGAAACGGACAAACTATCCCCAACCACATCCCCACTACTCCCCCTGGTCTACCATCCATTATTCCACCATGCAGCACAAAACATCCAAACTAAAACCTGGCAAACCAAAGGCCTATATCGCCTAACAGACTTCTATAAAAATAACATACCTCTGACAACACAAGAAATACAGGATAAACTAGAAGACACCCAAATACCCTGGTTAGCACAACACCAATTACATGCCCTCTTAAACAAGCCAGCAATAAAATTAGCAGCAACAAGACCCCTGACACCTTTTGAAAACCTCCTAACAACAAAGGGTCTCGGCAAAGGGATGGTATCTGCAATATATAAAATACTGCTCCAAAATACCACAAACTCCCCAGACACAATAAAAAAACAATGGGAAGAAGACATAGGCTATGAGATTAACCCCACTCAGTGGACCAGAATGTGGTCTAAACCCCCCTTTAAATCCATATCAGCAAAAAGGAAAGAACTCACTCTGAAAACCATCTACAGGTGGTACCTAACACCACGAAAACTAGCACTAATACGCCCAGGAACCTCATCAAAATGCTGGAGAGGATGCACCTCAACAGGCACATATTTCCACATGTGGTGGGAATGCCCCAAAGCCCAACAATTCTGGAGAACAACCGTAAGAGAAATAGGTAAAATAACCCAACAAACATTAGAACCTACCCCAGAACTGGCCCTGCTAAACATCTTCCAGGACAATAATGCCCACCTACATCACAAAGAACTCATAACCCACTTACTCTCAGCTACCAGAAACACCATAACCAGACACTGGAAAGACCTGGCAGGAGTAAACATGGATCAGTGGTACCAGACGGTATGGGAAACAGCCCTACTAGAAAAATTAACCAATAAGTTGAAATTGACACGGGGTCAAATAGAAGAAGACGGCTTCACCCCAGTATGGCTCCCCCTTATCACATACACAGCCCAACAAGACAACGACAGAAATCCACCAACAGCATACAAATCAATATGGCTAACCTGACCCAGAACACCCGCCCACCCTACTCACATAAAACAGACCACCACAGCCAATCACAAAAGAAAACTATATCCTAGGCCAACCCCACCAACTCTCACCATCAAAGGAAAACAAATGCACAACAAAGAACCTGCACAACCGATGCTGACAACCCCCCCCACACACTTTAAGTAAACTAGAAACATTGTCACACCACCCCCACCCCCTCTCCTTATCTACCGCTCTCCCCCTTTTCCTCCCCAATGTCTCAACGATTGAAACTGATCTGTAAAAAAGCTATGAGAGACATTGCCCAAGTCTTTGTAAACTGAGAAAACCTTTAATAAAAATTTACAAAAAAAAACAAAACTGCTGTGTTAGTGACACCCCCCCCCCCAGGACACAAGCAAGTACGGAGGTCCTGGGCTCTCCAAATGACAAGACCCCTGCTCTCTCAGCCTTGCGATGTGGTCTAAAGGAAAGCAGAGCAATATGCTTGGCACCAGGAGTTGTCGGAAGAAGGCATACAAAGTGCCACCCAACCGTCTTATGGACTCCACTCTGGATTTTTGTTGGGTTTACTCCTTAACCATTTTTTCTCCCAAAGATATCCCGCAAGGCACTGGAGGTTTAGGATCAGAGTTTTCCTTCTCTTAGATGGGCTACTTTTCCAGGCTGGTAAGACCCATCTGCCCCTCACTACAGCACATGCAGAAATAAAGCCTAAGCAAATGCAACTGAAACAAATGCATTATTGCTTCATTTTTTTAACCCAACTCTCCTTCCCTCCCCTT
This sequence comes from Zootoca vivipara, assembly GCF_965207765.1. Classification (NCBI taxonomy): domain Eukaryota; kingdom Metazoa; phylum Chordata; class Lepidosauria; order Squamata; family Lacertidae; genus Zootoca; species Zootoca vivipara. The sequence goes on along the minus strand of NC_142587.1, from coordinate 72,413,053 downwards.
CCTTTATGTTTTTCCCAGTTTAAATTTTAGATTGTCTTGTATTCTGCAAAGTGTCATGCATACTGACAAGAGCAGTTTGGATTTGAGTAGTAATGACAACAGCAAGAATGCTATGACAAGTAAATTCTCAGAAGCATTAAGCTACTTTGCAGCATGATCTTATTAAATTGATACCACTCAGAGGAACCCCTTTACAATTCCATGTTGTAACAGTCCTGCTAATAGCAATTGAGAATTATAAAATAAAATTGTTTAAACATGTGTGCTACATATATAAAATAATCACTGGCAAACTGGTATAAGATAACATATGAATAAAGTAACACGGGAAAGCTGCCTGTTATCTAGCTCACAATGCTCTACACTTGTTGGCAATGGCTCTCTCTCCTACCAGGAGATTCTGGGAACTACAGAACCTGGGAACTTTTGCATGTAATACAAGTACTTGATTACTGAACTACAGCCCTTCCATCTGAATAGAAGGAGATTAAGATTATTAGCTATTTCCCAGTCAAAAATAACCATATGACAATGAAAGAGCTGTATCATCAACAATGCAGAGCTGTCAGAGAGATAAACAACTACCTGACATTTAGAAAATACCTAAAGGCAGCCCTGTTTAGGGAAGTTTTTAGTTTGTGATATTTTGATGTGTGTTGGAAGCCGCCCAGAGTGGTGGGGGGACCCGGCCAGATGGGCGGGGTATAAATAATAAATTGTTGTTGTTGTTGTTGTTGTTGTTGTTGTTGTTGTTGTTGTTGTTGTTATGTATCATCAAGAATTAGAGGGGGGGGAATGAACACCCCCAAGGGAGAGAACTCCAATATCTACTTAGCAACTCCAAACTACACAGGTTGTGCATCTGTGCATTTACCAAACAGTTATAGGTTGTATCCAACTCTTTCCCTCCGTCCCTCCGCTCACTGCAGGCTCTTACCTCCAGTGAAATTTTCCATGAATGTGACAAAGAGGGAGGCTTTTTTTTTTTTTTGCAAAGATCCCCTTTGTCTGGAGCAGATGGGGGGCATAGGGGACTGGAAAAGGATTAGGAATCGCTGAAATCACATTACATTGGTGAAAGGCTCTTATAGGCTACAGTGTCTTCTTTGAATTGGAAACAAGACTACAATTTTGTCCTAAAAAAGAAAATTTTGCCTCCAATAGGAAAATGCCATATTTATCACAGATAGTTGTAAACAAACCTGCAATCTGAAATGAGCAGAACTACTTGTCCACCGGCAAATATCTGAATTCTGGTAGTTGATACCCATTGCTACTAATTCCCTCAATCAATTGACTTATTAGGTAGGTACCACTTCTCTATTCACCACTATTCCCATCTCCCAAGGAATATGTAATCACAATGTTATAATTTGTGCTGTGGAAGTATTGAACAAAGCTGCATAGGGTTAACGAGTTTTCAGTGCTATCTTTAGTTAAAAGATTTCTAAGTAGTCCAGGTTATTTAGTTAGCACATGTAGTACACGTGGGCACTCCATAAACTGGATGGTATCCAATGCAGAATACACCCACTGAAATAAATTAACATTACTTAGTCCTATCCACTGTTTTCCATACGTCATATCTGAGTATGACTTAGCTGGATAAAACTCTCTGAAATGCACTTACACCTCAAGTAAACACATGTCAGAATAGATTTATTGAAATGAGCTCTGATATAATCATGTTTATTCAGAATTTGGCTAAACCCAGCTTCTCCTTTACATAAAGCCCATTTCAGGGTGTCTTGTCTTGTTACCAGCCACACAAATAAAAGTGATAGCAGGGTTAAAGGCCTGTAAAGGCCTTTAAGATACAAGAAAGAATCTCCAGCTGAGAATTTGCTCTGTGCTGGAAACATATTAGTCCTAAGTGCAGTGACCCATGGTGACTCCCTCTGACCCAAGAGCCTTCCAGGTGAAGCGGCTGAAAAAAGAGAGACCACAACCAACGAACAAAGCAAGGAAGGGACATGCAGCAAGCTAAGATACCATGATGGTCTGGAATCATTACTGGAATCTGTCTTATGGTAATGATAAGTTCATCAAAAGAGGAGGGAGGGTAGTGGGAAGAAATGCCCCAGACTAAGTAAAGTATAGTAAAGTATATGCATAATCACAGGGTTATGTACATCCTGGGTTTGCCCCTATTCACTGATACATACATCTCTGCAGTTCTCTCTCCCATGCTGACCTCAAACTTGCACCAAAGCACCCACTTCCTTATGCATGTTCCTTACACTGCTATCACTCACTGACATTCAGAGACCGCACACAGGGCAAATATCTTGCCCATCCAAAAGACGGGCTGCTCCTACCTAAACTGGCAAGAAAGTGTAAGCTATACAGAGCTTTCCAGAGAAACTGTGATTCAGCATCATGATCAGAAATTAGTTAAAAAGGAATGTGCTAACCTTGCGGTGTTTTACAACATAGTAGAGGACTGGGGCTCTGCCATCATGCCGTGGTTTCCACAACAGCTCATATGAATCAGTTTTAGTAGTCCGGGGAGAGCTAAGGATGACTGGGGCCTCAGCTGGAGACACCAACTCTTTGGTAGTACATTGAACAGACACAGATGGTGTCGTGGGCCTGGGTCTTAGGAAGTTTGCTTTGTCTTTCAGCATTTTTTCACTATTGCTAAGCAGGGTAGGTGACAAGGCAGACTGAGCTGAATCGGCAACAGAACCTTGCTGTGGCTTCAGAGTTGTTCCTAGAAGGCAAGAGAGAGGATGTTTTGAACAAACGCTGGAGCACTTAACACATGTCTTAAAACTGATACCCACTTACTCCCATCGATCAGGAAAAGGTGAATATGTATATATATATATATATATATAGAGAGAGAGAGAGAGAGAGAGAGAGAGAGAGAGAGAGAGAGAGAGAGTGCGTGCACTTATTAGGGTTTTCTTAGCACTGCAGTAGAATAACACCCATTAAGTTGGGTAAGTTTCCATTCCTGCTATAAACTATTACATGAGTCTTCAGATGGCTTTAGGCTTCTTCCTCTTAACTTAGCAAGCCTAACTTTTTCATAGGCTTTTGGCTCCTTTAGAAGATAGAAAGTCTGCTTTAGGTAGCCAGAGGGGACGCTCTAAGCACCTGGGATTTTGGTGCACTAGGCATCAGCCTACTCTTGTCTACACAAAGTCCTGGAATACCTGCTCCCTGCCTTGCAGGCCTTTTCCCACTTGGCCTGAGAAGGTGGGCCCCAGACTGACTCCAGCTACAAAAGCTCTTGGGCTGGGGCACTTTTTTGGGGGGGGCTGTTTTGGGGGGAATTGTTGCTGTTGGTTTTGTGTATTTTTATTTTAGATCTTGTTGTAATTTTTGTGGAAACTGTTCAGTTTGGTTCTGTCTGTTTATTTATTTATTTTTTATGTTGTAGTTTAATATTTTGTTTATGTTGTAACCCACCTTGAGCATGGTCTGAACTGTGGAAGAGTGGCATACAAATACAAATGTTTGTCACAATCACCTATTTTATCACTTCAGCACTGAATTTTTACAAATATTTAGTCATTTTGATTTTTGTAAGCTGCTCTTAGTGTTGGTATTGCGGCTGAAGTGTGGAGGGTAATTCAGACACTCAGACACTTAATACATATGTAAATGGACAGATAAAGAATTTAAGAAGCTCAGTCCATGAAATAGAGCTATGCAGGGAAAGCACCTTTCTCCCTAAGTACTGAGGGACCTACTCAAGATACAACCTGGATGTGTTCAGGTTCATTTCTCCAATACTCTGAAAGCCATACATCTGAGAAGTAGGAATCTCAGGAAATTCCTTTCCAGATCAGAAACTAACTTGAGCTGCATGACTTGGCATAAACAGAGAATGAGCAGCCCCATGTATAGACAGATACACCCCTAATACTAATAGCAATGAGATACTATTTAGGGAAGTTTTTAATGTTTAATGTTGTATTCTGTTTTTAATATTTGGTTGGGAGCTGCCCAGAGTGGCTGGGGAAACCTAGCCAGATGGGTGGGGTATAAAATAATAATAATAATAATAATAAATAATAATAATAATAATAATAATATACTTTCTTTTGCTGCTCAAAGTGCTTTACAATTCTTATTTCATTATCCCTATATGAACCTTTTGAACTTCACTTTGGACTTACCAGGCCCAGTAGTCCTCAGCTGGACCATAGCCTGTGCACTCCCAACTTCATTCTCTGCCATGCACTGATATATCCCTTCATCCTCAGGCCCCACACTGGAGACACGTAGGGCCTTGCGAGAGAGTTGCATTCGGTGGCTGGAGAAGAGAGGAACTGCATTACGCAGCCACACAACTGATGGCTGGGGGTTCCCCCGAACCTTGCAGATGAACTTTGCACTTTGACCCCATGAGATGATCTGCTGAGATAGTACCATGACAACCTCTGGGGGTTCTGAAAAGGAAAGAGAGTTACAATTCAAATTAATGGGGGGGGAGCAGGTGTGAGAACAACCATTCACCTCTGAAACAGGCAGAACTGAAATATTTGTAGCTACCCTCCTACGTTGCTGTGTTATAAACGGGGTTATGAAGACGGCAATACCCAAACCTATTTATTCTTGTGCGCAGCCATTAAGTGTCCTATATGTAGATCCTTCGTGTATTTCAAAAGTTATCTTTCGGAGATCGTAGAATAATAGAATCTTACGAGTTGGAAGGAACCAAGGGTCATCTAGTCCAACCCCCTGAAATGCAGGAATCTCAGCTAAAGCATCCATGACAGATGGGCAGTCACTACGCTCTTCTACAGCCACAGGCTCTAGACCGGAAGACTAATGGACCTATTCATTAATTAAATCTCTTCCAAGAGCTCCCTGATCCAGGTTCTTGGGCAAAGGACCTAGGTAAAACCTTATGTGTTGAATTCTATAAATCAACTCCTTCAAGAACAACTGCCTGTTTTGTGTGTTTCTTTTATATGCATGTATACCAGGTAATCCTATCAAATTGGGCTTATTATGCAGGTAGATGAAGCAGCCTTCTTGACTGGCCAGGGATTACCTAGCCTGCATTAGCTTATAGCCCAGACATTTATTTCCTTTAAAAAGGAAATGCCTCTGTCTTTTTGCTTGATCATTAAGCTTGGCATACTATATATTGATATCTTTTTAATTTCTTTGTGAGATACTCAAAGGACCAAATTCACCCAAGGATCTTTAAATTACAGTTCAGCTAAAAGTGCATGCCTGCTTTTCACAGCACATTCCATCTAGCTTAGAGCATTTTTAGTTACTGAATACAATTTTCTGTCTTTTGATTATATTTATGTGTGTGTGCCTAGAATTACTGTGCCTCGATAAATAACTCAGTTTTAATCCTCTGGCTCTTTTTTTGGAAAGTCAAAGCTTTGGCTCTGCCCTCAAAGCTTACTTAGGCAGTCATTAGGAGTTAGGCCCCTGAGTGAAATCTAAGCTGGAGGAATTTTGCTTGTGAGCATTAAATTGCACCTCAAAAACAGTTCTGAAATATATGACGATGTGGGATTACCAAGAGCAGTCTCCAGACCAGGGTCTCCAAACTACGGCCCCCGGGCCGGATGCGGCCCAATCGGCCTCCCAATTCGGCCCGCAACGACCCCCGCCGCCCGCTGCCGCCGCCCGCTCTTACGGCGTGCAGCGCGGCGACGATCTTAAAAATCGGCAAAAAATCGCCGAAAATCCTTTGTGCGCATGCGTATGGGCCTCTCCCGACCCGGAAGAGGTCATTTCCGATGCACTTCCGGGTCGGGGGAGGCCCATACGCATGCGCACAAGCGATTTTCGGCGATTTTTTCCCGCCCGTGTGCGTGTGCGCATGCGCACGGGCGGGCACTCCCCCGCCCTCCGGCCCGCTGCGCGCGCACTCCCCTGCCCTCCGGCCCGCCGCGCGGTAAGTCTGGGGACCTCTGCTCCAGACCATGGTTGTAGCTGCTGGGTCTAACAGGAGAGAAGAGGGAGGAAAATGAAGTAGTACTCACCAAACACTTGAACATTGTAGAGAATGAATGCTGCTGCAGCCTCACCCATGCCATTGTCAGCCATACAGCTGTAGGTCCCTGAGTCTTCCTCACTGATTGCATCAATTAGGAGATTGCTGAGAAGGAATCGAGTCTTGTTGTAGCCAGAGACATTGGAACCATCCTTAGCCCATGTGACACGTGGAGGTGGAATCCCACTAGCCACGCATTCAAGGATTAGAGTTTGACCCTTAGTGACAATGATGGTCTGAGCCTCTGGGGGATAAATTATGCGAGCTGCCTCAGCTGTGGAGCCTAGTAGTACCAAGAGAGAAATCAGTGAAACAAAATTAAGACAGCCTTGTAGAACAGGACAAGATGCATTATGTAGGCAGAAAAGCCTATTGGGGTAAAAAAGCCACTAAACAGGAAGTTTCACCAACTGGAATTTCATCAACTCCATCACTCCATATATACGGTAATACCAAAAGCAACAGAAAATGTACAATGAAGCCTTATGCTTGTGAGATAAGTTTCTGCTACCTGCACTGCAAGAGGATAATTTGAATTTAACACTCCTGTATAGAAAGCAAGCTCTCAAATATGAAGGGCTTGTGTAAAACATGCAGCTTAAAAGGACTGCATTTGGTGGCACCTGCAAAATGGGACCACCACCTTAAGACAGCCTGAAGCCAATGAACCCAAATATTTGGAAGAAGTGACTTACGTCTCACACGGAGCTTCTCGCTAGACACCGATGTTTTTACTTCCTGGGTGATAGGGTTGTAGGCCGCACATTTGTAAGTTCCCTCATCGTCTTGGCTTGCATTGACTATCTGAAGATTCCCAGATGGCATGATCAGATAGTTATCTGTTAAGATAAAGGAGCAAGAGGGAAAATCCGTATTATACAATTTCTAGCATACTGTAAACACAAAAGGAACATTATCGAGTAATAATAAGAGAAGCAGAATAAGTTTCCAGCTAAAACTGAGAGAAAGAAAATGGTGAGTGGTTGGAAGAATGGAATAAAAAGATTTGAGTAAAAAAAAATCAGCTTTAATTCTCATGGCAAACCTGGTATGATAATTAGAACATCATTCGGTTTTATTATTAAAATAAGGGATTCACTCATCCTCCCAGCACTTCCCAGCTTTCAGATATTTCTTTCACAGGTATATTTTTAGTGCTTCAATAAAGTTACAGGACAGTCAAGAAATTGCTCCCGAGTGAGGACCGAAATGTGGAGCCATGAAAGACTATGTCTACTATACAGAAAGCCATAGCCCTTAAGAGAACTCAGAAAAATGATTGTACAGATCAGCCCAAAAGGCACAGTCAGAAGGTGTAAGGTAAAGGCAAAGGGACCCCTGACCATTAGTTCCAGTTGCGGACAACTCTGGGGTTGCGGCGCTCATCTCACTTTACTGGCCAAGGGAGCTGGCATACAGCTTCCTGGTCATGTGGCCAGCATGACTAAGCCACTTCTGGCGAACCAGAGCAGCGCACGGAAACGCCGTTTACCTTCCTGCTGGAGCGGTACCTATTTATCTACTTGCACTTTGATGTGCTTTCGAACTGCTAGGTGGGCAGGAGCAGGGACCGAGCAACAGCAGCTCACCCCGTCGCGGGGATTCGAACCGCCGACCTTCTGATCAACAAGCCCTAGGCTCTGTGGTTTAAGGTAAGTGAGATATAAAGCAGCCACCAATTCCAGTTTCTCTTCCTTCGTAAGCCAGTCACAACTCACCTCTGGAGACCTCCAGCCATTCATGTTTCACACTGTAGCGAACCTGGGCCTTTGGGTGGCTTTCAGGAAGATCACAGGCAATTACAGCTGTATTTCCCTCATCAACTTCTATCACATGCTGGCCATTGTATTTGAAGTCTTTGAGATCTGTTTAAGAGGATAGCAACAGGATCTGTTAAAAGCTGAACTGCTGGGCTTTACACATGGGAGAGAAGTAAAAGTGGTGGACAATGCAAGTAGATTAAAAAGAATCACAAGGGGGGTGCTCAAGGTTTTGCATTTATTACAAACTGAAGAAGCTTATATCCTTTCCATGAGATTATATCACAATCTCATGTACTGTTGAAAAACTCCCAAGAACCATAGCATATGCAGCTGTCTGAAATATGACCATTTCTTATGCCTCAAGTGCTCGTTCTTTCCTAAACTCCTGATCCTAAACCTAGAAATAAAGAACAAACTGCATGCTGGAAGGTAACGGGGTTCTAAGCTCTCCATTTCCTTTGCAATACTGTACTATTGTGGAGTGCTCACTTGTAAGAAATGCAGGTGGACAAGAGAAGGGTACTTAATCTTCCCTCTCTCCACTCCCACCCTCCACATTCAGTCCAGCAAATTCCCCAACAATGTCAGGTTTTAAATATTTTTCTTTAGCTGGGCTCCACAACAAGCCTAGGCAGGAGAAACATGACCTGGGTGGGATGTTTTCAGGATAGAAATTGGATGCACAGGAGGAGTTAAGCCATACTGCCAAGTGTCTTCCAATCTCCCCTTCGCAAATAGCGAATATAATAATAATAATAATAATAATAATAATAATAATAATAATAATAAATTATTTATACCCCGCCCATCTGGCTGGGTTTCCCCAGCCACTCTGGGAGGCTTCCAACAGAAAAATAAAACACAATAATCTATTAAACATTAAAAGCCTTCCCATCACCTTGACAATATGTGGGTAGGATGACGCTTTTGCCAATGTGACACCTAGTTCACTGATATCAATAGGATTTACATGCAAGTGTGCTTGAGAGTGCAGCCTTTGTCTCTCCAGGAGTCATTTGGGGAGTTTCCTGAAGGCATGGTCCTGTTTTCATGGTGTACAAAGGATGGATGTATGCAGTTGCTGGGCAAAGGCAGTATGCCACTAAGCAAATCATAATGCCTCTGGATTGATTGATTGATTGATTGATTGACTTTTAAGTGGAAACAGATTGAATAGCCCAACTGATTTTTTACTTGTTATCTTCTGTTTTCTTTATTCTTATAACTATTTAATTTCGTTGCCACATCAAATAGGAGTGTAGACTAGAGCTGATCTCTTTTGAAATTATCCATTATGACCATATGATTTCCAAATACCTATCACATTGCCTGGCGTGCTCTGGTTCAAGGTGTCATGTAGAGTCGGACACGACTAAACAACAACAAATCACACTGCTTTGCAAGGTAAGGCATTTATTATCTGGTGAAGCCCTTTTAGCACCCAAACACACATACACAAACAATGAATTTGGAATGGGGAGCTATGCGCTGGCAGAGTTATGCTAGTGTCACTCCATAGGTGGAGGCAGACACAGCTGTTCTGGCCTGGGCAGTGAGAGACCTCCATTCCTTACAACCTACCCCACAACAAGGCAAATCAGGCGGTTCGGTTCTTCCCTAAACTGCTAGTGTGGGAAGCAATTTAGCCCACTACCGCAAGCCCCCCAGAACAGATAATCAGTTCTCAAAACAAACCGAGACTTTTATGAAGCAGTAGTCACTTTCAAAGTGTATTGCCATAACCATAATAAACAAGCTTAAAACTTCATTATTGTTCAAAACAGAAACCCATATCAACAGGGAACAGTTATTCAGCTTTGTATGTTTGTAATCAAATTATAATTGTTGATGATACTGGTCCTAATGTTCTACTGTTATGAACCATGAGAAAGAGAGAAATATAATGGGTTTTCAGATATACTTGCAAAATTAACATTACAGAGCAAGAGAGAGAGAGAGAAAGGTTTCTTATTGAGGTCTACTTTGTCTGCTAAACTAGTTGGCTGCACTATTCTCTGGGCTCTTAGGAGCAAAACAACCAACAAAGAGGTCCTTTAAAAGTGAGAATGAGTATACCAGATCAAGAGGGATGGATCAAGTTTCATCGGAGAAGGTATTTGAAGTGACACCTGCCTTTGCTTGCCTGCCTGCCAGTACATTTGAGAAATCCATTAGGAGGGAATGTTTGCACAAGTTCTCACCACAACCAGCCAAAAAACCCCAACAACCTCAGCCTTCCTTCTTCCTCTCTTCCCTGCTGTTTTCTCTATTACTGTGTCTGAACACTTCTTAACCATCTGCACAGGATTTCAAGAATCAGGTGCCCAAAACTGAAACCTCTAATGAATTTGTCATATAATAACAACTTTCTATTTCACTGGTTCTTGCTCTAGTAAACCCCTTTCCTTATCTAGCAAAACAATAGTATCTCAGAGATACAATGCCATCTTTACAATGCAAAGACTTACAATGCAAAGTTCTGTGGGGCAATGCAATGAGAGTCTGAGTGACCTACATATAATGAGTGGTGTTAGAACTGTGATTTCCAATGGTGAGGCAGGTTGTACCAGTATGTCATGGGTGTTTTGAGAGTGGCTCGCTAGTTTGTTAGCAGGTACTGAGGACTCCAGAGCAGAAAACAGTTAAAGGGGACTCCAGTTCTGGGTATGGGATTACAATTATCAAGTGAGTCATAGACATAGACCACTGCCAGTGAATTCCCTTGATCAAATGTTGAAAAAAATCACTATATCAAACTCCAGGTTCTTCCAGAAATAGGAATAATTTTCTAAGCTCATATGAAATCCAAAGGGCCTTTGTTTGATACATATTACATCTCCTAATGATAAAACATAAACAAAATAACTACTGTACAGTATTATGTTTGGAAATATCAAGATGAACTACTGAAGCCTTTGCCCACAGCACTCCTTCCTGGAATGTCTTCAGTGTGGGATGATTGTTGTGGCAAATATATGCTTCAACCCAGTAGCTATGTGGGATCCTGTTAATCTGGCTTTAATTAAAGAACTCGCATCTAGTCCTCATGGTTTCTTGTAGTGCTATCTTCCTCAAACTGCCAAGCCCTGAGTTAAACCAAATGCCCTCTTAGCAGTGGAACCTCACTGATCCACATTGGGTTTGTGAGGTTGACAGCATCCTTTCTTCCCCATCATCCCAATATGATATGGGAAAATGAGAGCTCAGAAGGAGATGCTTATGACTATCCCATCTGTGGCTTCAGTAGGGAGTCAGACATGTCCTGTTCTACTCCTTTCCTAATGCTTGTGTGGAATTACTACCGGGTACCCCAGTGCAGCAGTAGAGTGTATGCACACAACTGTGAGCAAGAACCTTTCTGCGCATTCATTTGAGGAATAAAGGACTGGTTCTGATCGAGGGGCTGAAGGTTTGGAAGGCTGTACGAATTCAAGAATTTTGAGAAACAATGTAGTAAATAGAAAGAAACAGCTCTGTGCTGCATCATGCCCTGCTCTAAAAACACGTTTGCTAGGTCCAAAGGCTAAAAGGACTCCTTAACGTCAAGAAATGAGTTAAACTGAAGGGAAAATTTCACAAAATATAGATATCAAGTATTGCTTCACTTAAGCGCTGTGATAAGAAAACTTGCACCAATACCCCTTACTGCACCAGTTCTCAATTTTAACCTTCAGCTGAAAACTACAAATAAGCCCTTCATTTTCATAAGACTGGAGTCTGGGATTTTTGCCTGCAAAGTTTGTGATTTGGTAGCCTACGATTCCTGACTTCTTTCATATGACCCGTGCTAGTGAGAGGGTGTGCCGTCTACAGTTGGACTGGATCAATGCAAGTATTCAGGCAGCCGGGACAGCAAAAACTAGAACAGCCTGTGAACTGAAAACTATGGCCAAGTCTCTATTGGCAGACTGGAAGAGTGGAAAAATATGTTTTCTTTCTCTGGGATTTATACCAGCTCTCCAACAGCAAAAGACAGCTCTGGCTCCAAGGTTCTCCCACCCACGCTTATGGAAAAGTGACATGAAATTTCTCAAACAGGCTAATTAAAGCAAGATTGCTTCAAAAACATTTTTAAATAAAAAACAGCTCCCTTGGCAGCACTGCAAAAAACCTCCCCAAATGAAAAACGTATTAGCTGTCAGGAGAATATTTCCGTGCTAGTGCCTGGATTCAAGAAGGGAAGGAGGGGAGAGACTTAACAAAGACATAAAAATGATTTGCAGCAAACATGTTTAATGCTTCAGGAATGTCTTGGCATCATGCAACTAAAATAATAATAATAAAAGTAAAAAGAAGGTGTAAAGGGGTGAACTTCAGAAAAGTGATTAATTCTTTAAAGGCAGGCTGGGGATGGAGAGCCATGTTTCCACTGGGTATTGCAGACAGATGGGAGGTTAATTATTCACTCCAAGATATTGATGGGACAAAAATTAAGGAGAGGCTGGTGCTGACTTTATTTTCCTATTTCTCTTTCTCATGGGACAAATGTTAGGAGACACAGAAAACAGTGGTGGGAGAAAAGAGAATTGAAAGCTTGGCTGCTGACATCACACATTTATCTGATCAACAAAATACAAATAGAATCAGGAAAAATTAATGTGCATCCTGGTGGTCCAAATTCATCACAGCCATTTTTGAATCCCAGAGCCAAGGCAAAGGCTCCAAAATTACTGGCAAAGGATATGTATGCACAAAAGCAGCTTTAAACAAAAAACAACCAAAGCCGTCTCAGCCAATGAGCAGAGAAAGAACAGCCCAACACTTCTGCAAGCCAAGCCACCAGGGAACAACTTTCTTTGCAGATGGAATATAAAACATTTTCTGCTATTACAAGGTTTGCTTGTAGAAGGAAGAGCAATCCAAGCACAGTTTCACAAGGGTAAGAATGGCTTTTTCATAATAAAAAAGAACCATGACTTGTCTTCTGGAATGCATTTACATCTCTGCTACCTTTTTCACTTATGTCACTTTATTTTCCCCATGCCCTCAAATTCCCCAACAGGAAAACAGAGAAAATTAATCTCTGATCTATAGGAAGATCAGATTTCCACATCAATATTCTGTCACTTTTTACAATACTTGTGCAACTTGGTAGAGTATGCCTGCATCTTTAAACAGTAACCTAGCAAAAGTAATATGGTGTAACAGGGATATTCACACATTCGAGATTTGCCAGCTACATCATGCGCAGTTTGTCATGCACAGAAGGCTTATTTCAGTTGTGGCTCTCCATACATGTGGGGGGAAATGTAGCCACCTCCCTTGTCATGGGATATGTTACTAATATTAAATATACTGTATAGCTGCTCACCTGAAACACCTGATACAAGCACAGGTCTATGTCTATCGCTCTGTCCTCTTGGCCTTCAACTGTCTCTTGAGAAAGCCAGTTATAATTGTATAGGCCTGGTTAAAACCATAGTTGAGAGAAAATTATGGCTTAATATGTACACACAGCAACATGAATGCTGCAAGTGGACTCTGCTCTCCACATTGCAGCACAAGAGGGAAAACAAGCCACTGTCTGGCTTGTCGAAGTGGCCAAACCCAGTCTCACGGTTTATATCTCCTAAACAGACAACAAGCAGTAAGTCAAGAACAAAGCTTGGTTGCTATTCATAGTTTGTTTGGAGAAAAAGAAAACACAAGCATGGGTTTGGATGTCACAACAAGCCAGACCCTGGCTTATTTACATACAGCACAGTAGCAGGGGAGCAGAGCAAGAACTTTCCAGCAGTGTGCACTAGCACACTGCATTCATATTAAACTATACATACGAAACAAACTATGATCTAATGTGCCATGCAAACAGGATCATAGTAAATCATAGCAACAGCTCCACTTTTTTTGGGGGGGGGGAAGAGTTGTATGACTGAGTCTAGCCTTCGCCGCACCTGTAATTTTAAGATAGAAAACGCAAAAAAAAAAACCCTAAGCCTTTGCCCAATAGAATTCCAAACTATAGAGGCTGAAGAAAAACATTTTACCTTACATCATTGTGATGTTAGGTGCTGGATAGGTGGCCTACCTATCAAAATAGTTCGTGGGGGTTACGGGGGTTAGATCAATATCTTGCCCACCTGCCATATCCAGTTTCTCACACTTTAGCTAGAAGATAAAACCGCCTGTAATTACTACTGCATATTGGCAAGAAACTTTACAACTCAGCTTCAGGATTTTTGTTTGGTTTTGCAAAGAAGAAGAAGGAAGGGGGGGGAGAGAAGCCAAAGTGAAGAATACAGATATACAACAAAAAGGCCTAGCATGTTATTGCGAGCTTTGGAGTAAAACAGAGCAATTGTAAAGAAAACCTACCAACCCCCACACTGATGTTGCTTGGAACTTGAAATCTGTGTTCTATATATAAGCACTTAAACTGAACTGAAATGTAAAGTTAAGAACATCTGCTGTCAGTTTGCCTTTGGTCCCAGATAACATATTGCTTTAAACTGGCACTGTTCTTTACTTAGTTAGTTGCCATCCATCTTGCCCAAATTTGGTGATTTTTGCAAATTCCCCTTAAGTTTGTCCCCAGTTTCTGAAGGACTCAAATCCCATGATGGATAACATTAGGCAGAAGAAAATGTACTAGACAGAAAGAAGTGCTCCTGGGAGGAAATAAATTAAAAATAATTAAAATGACCAAATCTCCAAATATATTATTACATCAAATTCAGCAAAGGATTACTGTGGAAGATGCAAGTTCAGGAAAAGAAAATGACTAAAGGCCTCTTTTAATGTAAAGCAGAATATGATGTTTCACTGGTAATCCACATTTAAGCTACAGGAATAAAGAATGGTGGAGCACTTTGCCTGGCTTCCATTAAACTCTGACTACATTGCTAACTCACTTCTTATACAACGTAAGCAAACCTCTTCAAGTTGAAATGGCTGTAATACTGTAGAACAAAGAATATCTGAGAGAAGAGCTACGTCCTACTGCAGATGTTTAAACTGACTGTTGCTGTTTTGGTGTAACAGTGGTTGTGTAACCATGCTGTTCCTACAAGTCTATATAGCCCAGCAGCAACCAGCACAGTTTGGTTCCTTGAATATTAGGAGACTGGGACTCTTGATACACCCACAAAACATAATGGGCCAGATTCTGCTAAGTCATTATGCAACGGAAGTGATCAGAGAGACCCTCTAGTGCAGGGCTGTCCAACAGGTTGATCGCGATCTACTGGTTGACTGTGGGATCCTCCCCCCAAAGATAGAATAGAAAAGAAAAGAAAAGAAAAGAAAAGAAAAGAAAAGAAAAGAAAAGAAAAGAAAAGAAAAGAAAAGAAAAGAAAAGAAGCTGAACAACTTTGGCTTACCTAAAAAAAAGCTGAACAACTTTGGCTTCCCTAAGTTTTTTTTTTTATAGTGGTTGTAGATTGCAGTCACTTGGAAGTTGGACAGCCCTGCTCTACTGCAACAAGACTTCCACCCCTTCTCTGAGCCCTCCTGAAATCTGTTTGGGAAGGTCACGAAAACTCCCAGAACAGCATGTCAGGGAGGAGAGGGGCGATCCTCCCATCTGGCAAACAGAAATGCTTGCACTGGCAGGATGATCACCTTAGCAAGATGTTGAATTCCACCCCATGTAAGTTCACAGTTCCATTATCTCCACCTTTCTTACATACCTAAAATATATATCCTTCTATTCTCAGCTGCTGTGTTCCTGTGCCACTTTCACAAATGTACTTTACGTGTACTTGCATACGTGCAGTACTCTATTGTAAACCCACATCCCCATATGCAAAGCTGTGCATAGCCACCCAAACTTGTGTATCACATATTCCATTTATCTCCTCACACCTCTACTATCACCATTATATAAATCCTATGTTTTCATTTCCTTCTCTCCCTCGCTGTAATTCTACCCTGGAAGTTCTTAGAGGGTGAAAATGGCTTTTCAAGATGGAGCCAACAGCTGTATCAAGGGACTTATCAGATTAGAGGCCCTGACAGAAGCAAAATGAAAAATGAGGTTTTTTGTTGTTGAAAAGACAGCTGCAAATGCCCCCAGGTCCCCAAAGATGCCTCTGTGCAAGGGTCACTACCCACTGCCACTTTGCAAAAAGCTAACACCCAGGTGTCCAGCTCCAGCTGAAGGCTGCTTTGATAGCTTAATATTCAGAATGGAACATACAAATGAAAACGCAGGATGTTTCACAAAACTGTAGAGAATTTTGTTTACAAAGCAGACTGCCTCTTCTTCTTTGAATTCTTCATATACAATGCTAAATTCACCTGGTATTAATTAGAACAGTCAGCTGTTCTTGCTTATGCTGAAACTGGCCCTCTTTTATTACATTAGCAAATATGCTAGTTACATATTTACTGAATTCCGCATTTTTATCATCTTTTTTCTTGCCTCATCTTGCCACAATTTCAGTTTTGAGAGGTGTCTGCTGATAAGAATTACATGCTGAAATTCAACATTATGCTGTGTTGAACGTTCCATTCACACAAACATTGCAGCTTGCCAGAACCCCCCCCCCCCCGCCATAGGCTGTTCTGGGGGTTCTCACAACCTGCCACCAGAGCCAATTCTAGAGTGCACATAGGGAAAGAGAGGGAAGCCCCACTGTGCAAGTGGAAGTCCTTGCACAGGGCTTCTGCTGACAGGGTTTGTTACGTGAATCCTGCCAGTTTTAAACAGGGTTCTTCCCAATCCGGCTAGCTGGAGGCAGCAAAAGATCTATTTCGGAAGGAGGGACATTGCATTGAAAATACTGTTGGAGAGAATCCTTCTGTACTTTGGCTACAATGAACCCTTCTAGCATTCAATTTGTGTCTTTAGTTTGGGGGTCTTTTATTCCAATTTTTGCTCAGAGGCAGAAAACAACTAGGATTCAAGCAACACTGAATACAACAAATGTAGAGTGTCGCATTAGTCAGGAGAGTACAGATCAGGTCAGTTCACTTTGGAATATGAAGCGAATGAATTTCTCAAGCATCCCTATCCTTGTGCACAGGATTTCCTATCAGAGTCAGAAACATGTAGTATTTATCAGAGAATGCCAGTTCATGTGCAACTTTTTTCCTTCATGAATAATATAACTGCAACAAATAAAAGATGTACACTGCCATGTGTGAAGAGCATTTACCTGTATTTACCTTTGCTTGGGAGCGGCTGCACACATTCACTAGCTAATATGAGCAACAATGTCTGAAGAAGTGTGCATGCACACGAAAGCTCATACCAATGACAAACTTAGTTGGTCTCTAAGGTGCTATTGGAAGGATTTTTTTTATTTTGTTGCTTTAACAAATCTACCATTTCCACATTTCCTTCCCTCTGTCAAGGACTATATAACAATAGCCAATTTATCTCTACATTTTAAAAAATCTGCTGCAGGAATTAACTGCTAGTCTCAACTAGTTCTCCAAAGTAGCCTGAGCAGGGACCAGCTCAAGGGTGTCAATCAGCTTCTCTGCACTAAAGGCAGGCATATCCCAAGGCTAAAGTTCAGCTGCCAACATGTCAAAAATATTGGCAAGGATAATCCCGTTCAGACATGGTGCCTTTGGGAAACAGGAAGGGCGATGTGTAAACCTTGTAAGAAACCTTAACTGTCACCAAAGAAATGGAGATATAGTCTCTAACATACCTTCCAAGAAGCAAAGGAGTTTTTTTTAAAAAAAAAGGAGGGGAGGAATCCTGAATAAGGATTCTTTAGGATCCATCTTTATTTGACAACCAGGGATGTCTGCCCACACCCTCTTTCTCTTTTTATGTGTCCCTCTGCTTCTCTCTTTCCACAATGGGCCCAGATGCCTACTCTGAACAACCTCCATTGGGCTTGAATTGCAACTTCTTTCTCAGCTAAACCCCAACAGGCTCCTCAATTTTTTTGAAACTTCTCCACCACATACTGTTCTAGGGCATCCTCAAGATACTGCTCTCCTTGCCTATCTTCTGCATCCAGAAGTATACTTCACCTTTCAAACTAACAGTTTCCAAGGCAGCTTGCAACAAAACCAACAAAACCAAGCCCTTGTTGCTCTGGCCAGTGGCAGAGATAAGGGTGACTTTTCCCTCACTTGTGCAATCCCAAAGGCACATGGCAAGCTTCTTTCTCCTGGTGCAGGAGAGCAGGTTCTTGCAGCTACTCATTCTCTGGTTGATGGCTGGGGCTAGTCTAGACTTGCCCTTTCCAAGGTGTCACTTTCCTTGGAGGGCTTGTGCCAGAGGCCAGTGCTCTTTCCCTTTACACATTAAGTCTCAATGACTCCAGCATCCTTCCCCTAAAGAACGAACACAACAAGTTGTCTTATACCAAGTCAGATTGTTGGTCCATCTATCTCAGACTTGTCTACAGTGACAGTGCCTCTCCAGGATTCTGACTGGATTCTTTCCAAGCCCTAATTAAAGATACCAGGAACTGAATATGCAACCTTTTGCATGCAAAGCATGTACTTTGCCACTAAACCTTGCATCACATAAGCCCACCTTTCTGCTGCCTACCTCTCCAGCTCTCTCAATATCTAAGAGGCATTTTGCCTATTTGTGTTCATGGTCTTCTCTCAACAGCACATGGAGCAAATGTTCAGCAACTAGCATACAACAGAAATTGGATGGGCATCTTTTGAACCTAGATCTTTTGAATATCTCTGTGTTTACAAATGATAAGACATAATAGATCTTCTTGCATATTATGTAGTTTATCATATTCAGTCTGTCAGTGTTCACTTCATACATGTAGGGAATAAAATTACCAGTTGTGCCTCTTCCTTTCACCCACAAAAGGGAAAATATGAGCAAATTTTGTTGTATGCAAAACAACAAACGAACAAACACTCACAATAACAAACTATTGTTTTAAAGGCAATAATTCAAAACCTATAACATACAGAATCTTCACTAACAACTCAACATAAGCATACTGGCAATATGGTTACACAGTGAATCTACTCTTTCCTGTCAACCTGGTTTGAAGTGGCACGTGATCTAGCAAATTTAAGCCAGGCTGAAGGGAAGGGGGAAATCCAATTGGCCCTACAAGTCCCCCAACAAGTTAATGTGACTCTGTCCTCAATGTTATTTCAGTCAGTTATCAAAGCCTCTAGCCTAATTTTAGTAGGGGTTCTTTCAGTGCCCATATTATGATGGTGCACACTGCTGAAAAATTCTCTCTCCACTCCTCTCCTGGTAATATTGCTGCCCAACACTGGGAAACGACTAGAATATGGCTTGTGGTGATGTCTGAACCCAGGTTTGTTTCCCATAAACAAACCACAAGCACTAAACCAAGAACAAACCTTGGTTACTACTCATGGTCTGGATTCAAATGTCATGACAAGCCAGACTCTGAGTTGTTTCTTAGTGGTATGGCAGCAGCAAGGGAGGAGTGGGGCAAGAACCATTTAGCTGCATGCATGAGCACACTGCACATTCAATCACAGCTTGTTTTTCACTATGGCTTAATGGAACATGCAAGCTGGATTGGCGAGTCTTGGAGCTTTCCAGTAAATATGTATGGAAGTTTAGCCTGTATCAATGGGCTCAAATTCAAAGTGACTTGGTGGAAAATTTTATGTGTCTCCAATTCACATAGAAAAACAGGTGTTACTTCCTCATCTGTGTACACTGGAAACTTTGAATCTGGACATCTGACATCACGTTCTTGGTTGTTACCTTTCTCCACTTTTCTCTAATACTGGGACGGCCAGCTCCCAAGAGACTGCGATCTACTCTCAGAGTTAAAAGCTGGCAGTGATCTACCCCCTTTTGGGGGGTTCAGGTGAAAGATGTTGAGCTTTTGGGGGGAAGGAAAGCCCTGGTTTTTGGGTTCAGGGCTAAGTTGTTGAGCTTTTTAGGGAGGAAGAAGGCCCATTTGGAGGGAGCCACAATCTGCCACAATCGTCCAGTGATCTACCGGTAGATCACGATCTACCTGTTATACATGCCTGCTCTAATAACATACATTCCTAATTTAACTATTTCGCATGGAATCTAGGAAAATATGTGTTCTGGATCTTTTTCCATACTATTTTCAGTTTACATTTATTATTAGCAAACAGCATACAGTATATTGTGCTGAAATCTACCAGGCCCATTTAGTTTTTGCATACAAGATTATTTAACAATCACACATTATTCCAAACTATAGCTACTTCTGAAAGTGAATATTGTAAATGGCTTATTTGTGATGTAACATCACTAGCTAACTTCACTGTCTTCTTTATTTTAATTAAAACTGTTTTATTTCAACAGCAACAGATTACAAAAGCAAGCTGGATCTGTGGACCAGATTTTATGGACATTCAAGGAGATTTACTAGAAGCTCTGCTGTGGAAGCCTGACTCCCCTTATTCACTGAGGCTGGAATGGATAGCCATCAGTCAGGTAGGCTGAACAATGACAGCTTTGTCCAAATAAAAAACATTTGAGGGAACACTAGAAAGGCCCATAAGCAAAACAACTGTGCTAAGAGGCTGAGCAAGCAGCACTTTCCCAGTCCCTGTTAAATGCAAACCATGCTCTGAGTAATCTCATCCACCTTTTCACTCCCCTCCTCTATGAGCCCACAAGCAAAACACAGCCCCCATTCTGCTCTGGAATGCACTCTCCGAAACTTAATCTAACTGCAGAGCTCACTCCAAATCCCCAAAAGGCTTCAACCCAATGACAGACCCCTCCCATGGAGCCTTGGAGCTGCTGTTCCATTCTCCTTTTCTAACCCGGCCCAACCTAAACATTTCACTTCTGATTAATATCTTGATGACAAGCCAATAATTCTTGGCTTTGAAACAAAACCAGCCCCCGTTTTGCACAAATGTATCTCCTTCAATCTTTTAAAGGCATATCTCCTTTCTCTATTTCCCTCCACACCCTATGGTGCCCTGAAGAGGGAACCCTCCTGATACTAGCTGAGACAGGTTACTAGGCAGTTATGTCCTATGACTCATACACATAATAGCATTTACCTTGTGGGCTTGCCATGTTAGAACTCTTGACTCTTAAACAATGCCAGCATCCCAACCTGAGTATCCTACTTAGTCCTATTTGTGGGAGTGCCTATGTGAGGTCAGACAAGTACAAGGCGCTCTTCTTTACTCCAAAACGAGGCTTGTTGTGAAGCATATGTGTAACAGTGTTAACCCAGCATGAGGCCAGCATTCACATCCAAAATATATCCTATGTTTGAGAATGAAGGATGCCTAGATCATCTGATTAACACAGAATCAGGCAACAAAAGACAATGTGTTGTTATTGAGGAAAAGAAGCAAAGCTACTCACTAGCTAATGTTACCATGGCTGGAACACTGGCAACAACACCTTCAGGCACACGGGCTATGCACTGGTACCGGCCCACTGTGTCGTTGTTTAAGGAAGCAATGGTAAGCAATCTCTGATCAATATGGATCCCCAGGATGTCATCTGAGTGAAGCAGCTCCTTTCCATTTAGTCTCCAGGACACATTTACAGTCAAGGGCTCGACCACACACCTCAAGCTCACCAAGCCACCATACTTCTGGACCATAGAATCAGGCTGCACGGTGACCTGACGAGATTGACCTGCAAAGGAGGATAGTTGAGAAATCCTCATGAACACTGGTTTACAAAAGGGAGGTAGATCTACTAAAACTGTAGGTACCAGCTATCTACATTCTAATCACATTCACATTGTTTAGGCTTGTCATGCATTAACCATTCTGATCATAATTCAATAAAAATGGAACTAGATGATACCACAGGTTGAAGGCTATTGGCATTTGGGGTTGGTTACTTATTAGTAAGATCATAAGAATACATCACATTCCACTGTTGAGACTAGATCTTCAGTCTCAACAAGGGTACCATGCTGAGTTAATGTGGCATTATATGTAAGTAAAGACATGTTCCACCACACACTATTCTAGCTGCCTTCTCTCTCTCTGTCCTGCCCTCTACTTCAGGAGAGACAGTACACAGTACACACAGAGAACATCTGTAATACTCTGCTTCCATAGTGAGAGAAGCAAAGTACTGTCCTATGTGACTTAAGTAAAAAAGCAGTACAAAGTGGAATGTAAGAACTGTCTTGATGAATCAGATCAAAGGACAACATTCTGTTTTTAACAGGGATATACCGTAGCCCTAGAAATCTCACAAAGCAAGAAAGGCATCTTCTGTTATTTTGTCCCCATCACTTCATGGTTAGAGGTATACCACTTCTGGAATTAGGTAAGTTTGCCATTTGGCTGCTCACCCACAGGCAACTGCTACTCACTCCAGGTGAGCAGCAAATTTCATGACTCAGCAATGATTCTCAAATGTTGACTTGGGATTTGAAAGCGGTCCTAAGTGGCTGAAAATAACGCTACAGAAAAAGATTAAAGGGAAGGCAGCATCTGAAAGTTGAAAGGTAGGACCAATCCCATAAGCAAAATGGAAATAAAGTTGAGTCCCTGAAAATGCAGCTGCTTTATTAGGGGGGAAATGGGGTGGTGGTGGCGAAACACTCACCCAAATTTGCAATGCAACCAGCAGATGCCAAGAGCAAACAGACGATAGCAGTCATTGGTCTTTCCCCCTCTGATATCATGGCCATCCCATGCAGAGGAGTCTGGAGCAAAAGATGCCAAGTGAAGTTCCCATAAGCTGCCCCAGAGGACTTAAGGGTAGAAATTCAGCTTCGTGAGGCACCCTGGATGATAGGGAGATAAGAGATAAAATAGTAGGTTAGTCAAGAGTACAGTTTTTTTGACACACATCAACACCCAGAGTCAGTATTTAGTCCTCAGAGGATGGAATTACAAATTTAAAGGCAAACATAGATAGTTGTGCCTCTTAACCTTAATAAGTGAAGGTGGCATTCCATCTTGCCATGAAGGCAGCTTGAGGTGAAGAAACTAGGTGGTTCAGATCTTATCGCCTCTTTTGCAAGGACCGTTTACATGAGGAACTCATAAACTTGAATGCAGCACAATGCACATTTATCTTCTCTGATGTCGGGAAATCAATAAATGGTTCAGTACATTGTACAAGATCCAGAAAGTCTCATAGCCAGAGGGTCAAGAAAACTGCCACAATTATACTGCAAATAGCAGTGTACGATAAGAATTATGAGTATTTAAACAAGTGGACTTTGGGTTATTTGAAGTTATCAGCAGTAATTGCCTCTTGGAGCAGCAAATTCATGTAAACTAAGCATATAGAAGCCTATGGATTGTCCATGTACCGAGCTACAACTGTACTTAAGCATTCAGTGGAAGAACATAAGCACTGTTCACATTACACTCATGGTAGTGATCCATATGACTGTTTTTCACCACCACCACACACTCCCTTCAAGCGGATCTATCATTTGTAGTAAAATTAATATGTGAACAACACAGTCCTGCTTAGCTCCCATTGTATAAACTCTATCCACTACAAATGAAACATCGCAGTGAATTAATGTGCTATTACGGATATTTTTAGGACATAAAATAAGAACACGTCCAATCAAGTGTAGCTTAAATAGTTTGTTTGCCAAGTTCTGTTACCTCTTTACTTGGCTGTGGTTATAAAAAATGTTTTGGTTTAAACAGAAAGACAAATGAATAGACTTCCTCAGCCCCTGGGCTCTTCTTAATACAAACAGAAACAATACAGAGGAAAAAAACAGGAAAAGAAAAGCTTTTTGGGGAGAAATTATCGTAAAAAGAAGGAGACACAGAAAATTGTCACACAAGAATACACCAGATACTATATAGACAGACACAGTGCTCACATACTGCAGCAAGGAATTTAAAAATAAAATAAAACCAGACCAATATAAATATATCCAGACTCAGGCTAGAATCCTAACCCCACTGACTTCAAAGGCAGTGTCAAATTAGATTTAGACTTTACTTTGAGCATGGTACAGTCAAAGTAAAGCATTTTAAAGTCATTTTTAACTCCAATGGAAGAGATATGCGGTAAGCCCATGCTTCACTCTTCCATTCAATCAATGGAGCTTTAAAATTCTCAACTTTGACTGGACTGCATCCTTCATTTTCCCACCAGTAAAGGTGCAACAGGGACAATGGATTAGAGGGAATGAAAAGTAGGAACTTTGTTTTTATAAATTATTTCCCTTCAGGTTAAAAACAATTTCCTGTCTGTGGACTGGGGGCATGGAAGTCACTTTCATTAAATCAAAGGACTACACTATTGGCAGAGATTAAGGAAGGGGAGAATCAGATGTATGAGGTGTAAAAGCTAATACCATCAGTGTTACCTATCCCCATGCTGCTCAAAAGTGTGCATATGTGGAAAAATCTGTATACACTGTGGAGAACAAGAAGAGGGATGGAGGAAGAGACAAAGGAAGATTGAGGGAGTCCTATAATAGTAACATTGGCAGCGATAGAGGTGTTTGTTGATTAGAATCTGAAGGTTTTATTGAGGAAATGCTGCCTGCAGCTCCAGACCCCCTGCTGCTTAAATAAGGGCCAGCCAAGCAATTCTTGTTACTACCACACCATCTGAAATTTATGAGGAGGGTCCTAAATGAAAAACAGGCCATGTTTCAGCTGCTGGGCACAAGCAAGCCTTTTGCTGCAACTTGAGGAATGGATGAAGGACGATGGGGGTAGGGAGAAGGTGTTTGGAGAAATGAAAAGGGAACTCAGGCAGGCAGGCAGAATTGTCAAAGCCTGTAAGGTGGTTTCCTGTCTAAGGGCAACTGCAATTCTGCCAGGTCTTCAGTCAAAGGGATTGACGTAGCAAAGTTCTACAAGCTGAGTGAACTGGCCTGTGATGCTATGAGCAGTGATTTGGCAGTAATTCCCACTGAACTTATGAGTTAATAAGGATAGGATCCCACTGCATTAAACACAACCAAGAGTCTGTACTTTTCAGTTTTTGCCCCTGCTTAGTCACAGTCAGGTACAATTTAGACGGAAACAAATAAAAGAAGCACTTCAAGGCTACAGCATGGGGGAAGAAGAATGACTACTCCTTTTAACTGTTAATATCTTGCTTGCCTTTGCACTACTTAAGCTGAGAAAAGATGTAAGGGAAGAGTGCACGAGTTTTGTATTTTATCATGCAGGAAAATAAGCAGACATTGCAACACTTCTATAGTAACCAGATTAGGGAAGTCTGGGTTTTAAATGGGCTGCCAAACAAGATAGTCTTGACCAGGGTCCCCAAGCTAAGGGGAGTAGAATGTGTCCTTTTATTTAAAATGCATCTCTGGGTTATTTGTGGGGCATAGGAATTCGTTCATATATTTTTTTCAAAATATAGTCCAGTCCCCCACAAGGTCTGGGGGACAGTGGAACGGCCCCTGCTGAAAAAGTTTGCTGACCCCTGGTCTTGACTTTGCCACTTTTGCTCCTTTTGTCAGGGACCAAAAACAATCTATTTACGAAGTTGAACTATGTTCCATATTGACCATGTATTGGGCTGGACTGATTAAAAAAAAACCCAACCAG
This sequence comes from Zootoca vivipara, assembly GCF_965207765.1. Classification (NCBI taxonomy): domain Eukaryota; kingdom Metazoa; phylum Chordata; class Lepidosauria; order Squamata; family Lacertidae; genus Zootoca; species Zootoca vivipara. The sequence continues at coordinate 72,387,928 of NC_142587.1, read as the reverse complement.
AAATGGTGTCCCATTCTCGTCATAGAGGCCAGCCAGCAGCAGGATCCTGCAGAGAAGGCATGCCCACAATTAGCCATGTGCTCTCAGCCCATTTCTGAGGCTGAAAAATGATAGAAAAGTAAGCTTTTTTTAAAAAAAGTGCAGGCCAAGGATGTAAACCAATCCATTAATCTTCTCCACTTTGGTGACATTTACAAGGAATCTGAGGTGGCAGGCCAGTTTATAGCATTAGCCCTAGATACGCCACTCTTGAAGGCCGAATTTAGAAACAGGAAAGCCAAGCTAAATACACAATTTAAATGTTGTGAACATCAGACCTCACAAAATGGACATTTTAGGCTTCCTTCTTGATCTGAATATAGTACTCTAATTATTTTTTTGTTTGCATGAATTAGTTTTATCTACAGGTATACAAAACAATTAGTCTGCATCATTGCTCATGGTAATTAAGATAAGCAATTATCTGCAAGACAAGATTTACAGTAGGTCACTTGCAAGTCTACTAAGATTACAGGCTTAATTTTATTTTTTGTTTTAATGGTTAGATCACTATTACTTTTATGCTTTATTCTATGCTGCTTTGAGTAACTCATTTGTGAAGGGGGAAAGCAGGGGGCAATTTTTTTAAAAGAACAGAATAATGTACAGTATTTGAAAAAAATTTAGCTCATCGATCTCAGTAACACATACATTTCCATATATGTTAAGGACAATAGGTCAGGATCATAGGTCAAGTAAGCCCACACAGAATAGTGACACAAATACTTATGAAATAGCTCATTAACTGACCACATTAAGATTAAGACCAGCTGTTGAATTGCTACTTATGGTTTCTCCCATAGAGGTGAGACTGTGGCTGCATACACACCATACTTTTGAAGCACATTTGCCCCCACCCCCAATGAGAATCCTGAGAATTGTAGTTTACGCTACATAGAGTTATCGTTCCCAGCACCCTTAACAACTTCTAGTTCCCATGATTCTTTGGGGGAGATGAAACATGCCTTAAATGTGCTTTAAAGGCATGGTATGTGCACAGCTTGCTCCATCATTGTCCCCTCACCAACTTCCACACACTGAAGAGGGAAGGTCTGGTGTAGGGCATCTGCCCAAGCAGAGTTCTAAATCATGGAGTGAGCCTAAACACATAGAGCAGCCTCCCAAATTCAGTTTCCCCCACCCTCCAATGTGTGGAAGGTGATGAAGGGAACACAACAGTAGGGTCAGAGCCATCTAGCATGGCCCGCTGTCACTCCTCACAGAACTATAATTGCATGACGAAGAACACCCAAACAGGGCTTTTGACAACAGCTGTATCTCAGTAAGAGATCAATGAATAGGTATTGCTGTATTCTTTCACATCATTGACTTTTGAATAAAAATATAATTTTGGGGTTTTCGATGCTTTACAGATAAGACCATGAATGCATACTGCTATTGTTAACAATTCTTGAATTTGGTGGGTATTGTAGGACAAAATGTAAAAAGTAATAATGGAGGAGGGGAAGAATGAGATGTGAAAGCTCAGGTGTTGAAAGAAACAGGTGGAAACTCTTTATTTTTCCCAGGTCTCCACACCTACTGTACTGTATACAGAATCACAAATCAAAGACATACATTTCTATGAGAAAAAACAGCCAAGAGTTTTGTAGCACTTTAAAGGCTTAACACATTTTATTAAGGCATTAGCTTTCATGATGAAGCCCACAAATGCTTATGCAATGATGGCATTTGTTAGTCTTTAACATGCCACAAGGGTCTTTGTTGATTTTGCTGCAACAGATTAATGTGGCTACCCACTGCCCTGGAAATTTGACCAAGTGATAAAAAGCAGGTTGCCCATTTGACCAACTGATAAAAAGCAGGGGGGGGGGGAATCTGTTTTTATGTTTGTCAGTGGATCAGTATTAACACACATATATTCATATCATCAAATCTTCCCTAGCTATTTTGGTAGTGCCTACATGAAAATTAGACAGTTATCAATCCACTGCCACTGAAAGCATTTAGAACCATCATGCAACTCAACCACTAAGACGCTTGCTAACAGACTAAGGACTGAAGTAATTATGGCACGTGAACTCTCTCTTGCAACCCAGAAACCAATGTCACCAGCTAAAGCGACAATTGCCTATCACAACTGTGTATGATAGGGGACTTCCACTGATAATCTAATATACTTAATATCCCAGTCTCAAATTCATAGCATTCTCAGGTACAAAGCGGCCTTAATCAAAAGCAATGCTGGCATTCTTGCATCATGCTTGATTTCTGTTACTTCTTTCTACCCTCTTATCCAAAGTGAGAACATCATAGTAAAATGGAATAGTCAGTTTACCCCTTGCGTTGCCTGCCTTCCACACACTCTGGAAACTGCCTTAGCCCTATAAAGGATAAAAACTCCTTACTAGAGTGGGAAGGAGTGGGGGGGGATGCACCTCCTTTCTTCTATATATTTCTCCCCCAACCCAACCCCACACACTTAATTTTCACTCCTCTACCCCCCCCTTTAATTCTGTATAAATTCAATTTGACAACCCTGCTAATTGGATAAACGTCGTTCCCTATGCTCCTTTAAAGCAGTTCTCTTTTCTTTTCTTGTTTTTGGAGGGTGATTGTGGCTGTTCTTTAACATGAATTCCATCTGCTTTATTTCTCCTCTCCCTATTCAGCATCCTTCCTGAATATTTATGAAGTGTTTTGCCATCCCCCTTCCAACCTTCCCTCCTTCCTATCTCCTTTTGCTCCCGTCTCACCTCCCTCTTCCCCTCCTTTGGCCAGCCAGCCCCACTCCCTCCCATGTCCCTTCTTCCTTCCCAGCTTGGCTCAGTTATTCCCTCTCCTATCTCTCATTGCCCTGGACAATAACCTTCCAAATGCACCCCCCCACCCCGCTTTAGATAAACACAGGCAGTGTCAAGTGTGAGGAGAAGGGGGGAGGGAGTTCAACTGCCAGTCAAGCCTCAGGTCTTCAATGAGGCCTAGAGGCCTACGCTAATCTGCTGCATGCTTGCCATATGGGAGCTGTGTTGCCCTGGGAAACGCTAACAGGCAGAACGGAGCTTAATAGAGTCCATATTCATTGTAATGCAGTGAGATGGCTCGAGGGACTATTGCCCCTTGGGTCTGTTTTCATTCTTCTGTTCCCTCTCTTTCTTTCTTTTTCCCTCCCTTTTTTTTCTTTCTTTCCTCTTTTCAAAAGACAAGGTCCCTGGAGAGCTCTAATCTGGAGAGGCTGGGGCTCAGTGAAGGGACAGGGTTTGGCGCTTGCAGAAGGGAAGAAAGATGGCTGGGAAGATGAGGAAGTGGAGTGGACAGTAAAGGAGCAACTAATAAGCATGCCGTGGGCCAGCTGTCAAGATGTCCACAATGCCTCCTCTTCGTCCAAATACCTGTGCGTAGAGGCGGCGGGAGTCCCTTTTCACCATAGGAATCTGTGCCCTTCGCAGGAATGTTGCAAACTTGGATGACTTGGGTGGAAGGTGAATACAGATTACCATTTAGTGAGTGGTAGTTTACTAGAATTAGGTCCGAATCCACGGGGAATGCCACAGTATCCAGTCAAATGGTGAGCAGGATTTTATCAGTTCTCTGAAGCCCTTGCTTTCTGGTGAAGCCCGAGGATGTGGTAAAATTCTCCTTGCCACATGGAAGGATGTTATAATGAGCTTACAAATTAGACTGTGGTAAATATCCACGATAAAGGTAAACTGTGCCGGGAACTAGAATGGTCAAGGAAATTACTCCAGAAGATAAAAGCTATCGGAAGCAGGCACTGCAAACCAATTCAGAGCTGAAGAAGATGGCTAACCTTTTCTCTCTCCGCTCAAAGGGCGGGGGTAGCCTTTAACCAGGAACTGGATTTGCAATAAAATGCCAAATATGTTAATTTTTATTAATAATGCATTCTGCAACCAAAGCACTTCCTGCCACAACTCCTTACCGCAAATGAAATCTTAACTACAATTCTTCTCTAATGGCTCTCTCACTCTTTCCACCTCTAACTAAGGAACATGTTAATGACACAAGAGAGAATACATAACCTGCAAGCACTTACATAAGGGATCATAAACTAAAAATAATTACATAATGCTGCCATATCATGTAATTCTTAGTTCTTTAACTCTTACCAGATTTCCAGCAGCAGCTTAACAAAAACTGCCCTTCTGTGTCCACAATAACTTTCAAGAAAACTAAGAACACTATTCCCCTAAAACAGTAAATCATTGTTTTTTTCCTATCTGCAAAATCAAGATTTTTGTTCTATTATCGTAAAGAGAGTGTTTAAACAACCAGAATATTGTAAATAAGGTAAGACAATATTCACCCTGTGTTCCAAGCATGGAATGTGTGGTATCAAGCACTAAGGGAACGCTGCATAATATCAGTACTAATAAATTAGAAGGCCAATTCACACATCCCTTTTAGCATGGTAAAATGTCAGTTCTTTCAAGCTACAATGAAGTCATTCCATAGCAACAACAACAAAAATCACGTCAATGTGCCTCCAGTGCAACATTTAGTGATCTACAGTCTACGAAAAGAAGTGGATTATCAGTTTTCATAATATAATAGCATGAAAACACCTCCATTACTACTAGTCTTCTGTATGTTATCTTGTCCAACAAAGAAGTTTAAATCTCATTTCTGCATATCTAGCCTGAAAGGATTGTTACCCGTAAATCTAAGATGAAGGTAATTTTTTTGAGGAAAGGTAGGATTAAAATTAAATACAAGTAAGTAAATGTAGGACTTTGTAAAAACAGGTAGCATCATCTAGAAAGGAAGGAATTTAAGAGGACTTTAAACCTTTCTACATGTAAACAAACCATTCCAGCCAGGAGGACCCCTGGTGGAAAGTTAAACATCTGCACCCTTCCTCTCTTTTGCTGTGTCTTCATTTCATTCCGCCAACATCCACAGAGAACAGCCTGGGATAGTCTGGAAGTTACTTTAGCTCCCAAGACAACTAGTTTTACTATCACCAGACCTGTATCGAAAGTGGTTCAGGAAACCAAATGGGTTGTCAGATCACCAACCAAATCCCAGCATGTGTTGACTAAATATTATAAAGAGAGATACTGTATTTGTTGTAGTTTGGATGTGATTCCTGACTGCATGAAAACCTTGACCTGAAGAAAGAGGTCCACAAATTGGCTTACTTGATTGCAATTATTTGTAGTTGCACTGAACCCTCCTGCCTGCAACCCTCTGTGTATGCCAGAGGAAGGACCAGGTCTCTCTCACTATTGGTAAGTGCAACATTAATGCTTCAATGTCTCAATGTATTTTGGGTTACAAATGCCAGCAAGTACACAGTAAATCTAGAAAACTTTTGTGGCTGGAAAGGAATCTAGGAAGCTGCCTAACACCATCAGACTGTTTGCCCATCTAGTCCAGTATGGTCTGCTGTACTAGCAATGTCTCTTTTGGAGTTTTGCCTTTTCTAATACAAGGGATTGAAATAGGACCTTCTAAATACAAAGCATGTGCTCTATCATTGAGCCATAGTCTCTCCTAGCAGGTATGACAAACATATGTGTAAAGTTGTGTTTGTGTGTAGATTTTGGAAAAAATTGTATGTATTAATTTAAAAATCTAAATAATTAATTACAAAATCTAATACTATTCAGCATGAAAGCTGCAATCCTAAACAAAATTACTGTGTAGCAAGTAACACTAAGTAGTAATAAGTACTACAAACTTACTAAGTAGTAAGTAGTATGAAGAAGTAAGGCCACTTATTATTATTATTATTATTATTATTATTATTATTATTATTATTATTATTATTACAATTTGTATACCACCCTATACCTGTAGATCTCAGGGGAGTTCATAGCATAAAACTGCAATAAAAAACAAAACAAAATACATAATAAAAACAAAATCAGGACTTACTTCTGATTCAGCATGCTTAGGTTTTCACTGCACAATGCAAACATTATGGCCCTCAATTCACACAGCTTCAGCGCTGGTGGAACCATTGATCCCAAATTGCAATTCTTCTGTTTCAGTTTCCTACTGCATACTACGGTGTTTATGAGCTGAGTAGAATAGCAGACAGTTCATCAAACCATGCAGATAATAAAACCATGCAGCCTAGCCTTCCCCCTCACTTGCATTTTTCTAGGTACAGTGAGCTTTTACAAAGATCCCATATACATGCCACACTTGGGAGCCTGACGTGATAATGTCCAGGAAAGCTTTGCTGCTGCTGATTACATAAACTGGTAATAAAGCCTACCTGTCACCCAGGTCACTGTGTGTGTGGGTGTACTGGTTACTTGCTCATAAATAGCCTGCCCATATATCAGCGAGTACCAAGCTCAAGTTTATTCCTCCTTTGGCCAGTGAAGTAGATGAATTCCAACACCTTAAGATTGCCATTTATGGTGCATTTGCATTTCATGAGTTTAGCAATGTATGCTAGCACACCTCCTATGCTGTCCAGTCCCTACCATTACAATCATGTCAGCAACAAGGTGGGACTTCTCTATGACTGGAATCAATCTGTTTCCTCCTTTGGGATTGTGTTTCAGCACTTAGCATCTCCTCATTTCTACAATGAATATCTGTCATATTTGTAATTGTTATCTACTCTTGTTTCCTTGGTCTAGTATGTCCACCAAGGCTTTTTCACTTTCAGAAATCAACTTCTCTCCAATGTCAACCTCCTCTATCAGCTAGGAGTGGCTTACTAATAATACCCTCTAGGTATCAGGTACAAAACAAAATGGATTGTGGAAATACATCAAAGATGGCGTTTCACAAGATGAATAGAGGTGTCATGTCCCCTTAACCTCCACTGGTGTACATGGTGCCCTAGAAACTTTCACCTGGGCAAGAGGAAGGGCTGAAAGAGATATGGGAAACATGGCCTGCCTGTTCCCAAAGCAGGAAGGAAGAATATTATTTGCTCACATCTTGTTTGCTGGTTTTCCACAGACATCTGGTTGGCCACTGTGAGAACAGGATACTGGACTTGACAAGCCTTTGTTCTGATCCAGCAGGCTCTTCTTGTGTTCGAAATGCTTCAGATAAGCCTATGCACATTCAGAGGACAAACAATGCCAATCTTTCCATGTATAGTTGGCTGCAAGTGGGTAGATCATGTCCATAGTTTGTTTATACTGACATTTTCATTATTCAGTTTAGTTTTTCTTATCATGGACTTGGCACAATAGCAGCATCACTTAGCTTGGGTTATATACTGATACCCTATATGTACTTACGGAGAACTCAATCTCTTGAGTATGGATCTTTATGAATCCAAAATGGCATCTTCCATGTACAAGAGCGGTATCAATAGTACTTGGAGGAAAACCTGAGATCTGCAGAAGTATAATGGGAAACAACCTCACAACTGCTCAATGATGGTTGAGTATGCTCAGTGGTGAGGAAAAACTGAACGACCGCTAGAAACAGGATGGAAAACCAGACAAAAGGGAATAGAGTATCAGGATGACTGGAACAATGAACAGGAGCACTCCGCACTACAAGAAGTTGGGGCAGATCCCATTTGTGGGCAACCAAATTGTCAAAGTGCCCCTCTGAATACTGAGCCATAACTTGCCAGCTAATATGGAATTATGTTGCTGTAACAAAGGATTTTTTTAAAAAACAACAACAACAGTGTAATTGGTTCTTAAGTAATAGCCTATTCTAATTTTTCTTCATTAAAATAAAATTCCTATAACATTTGGATGAAATATTGCAGAAATTACTTCCAGCTTTCTCAAGTTCCATGACTTCATTAATCCTTGGCAAAAACCTCCATAACTTTAGCACACATAATGACTGCCTGGGAATTCGAACAGGCAACTGTAATTGCTATTTTTAGTATCACTAGTTTCGTGGCATCACAATACGCTCCTAAAACAAAATGTATTTATATGAAGCAGGTTTTTTTCATGGTTATTACATCTGGAGGAACTTTATTCTTGACATACAATTAAAGTTATTCTTTCAAGTTATTGTAATTTCAATAGATTTTGGTGTAAGCTTTGACCATCTTGGCTGTGAGTTCTGAATGACTTGCTCCCTGCCTTGCTAGCCTTTCCCCACCTGGCCTGGGAGGGCAGGGCCCTAAATCCAGCTTCAAAAACTGGGCTTGGGCACTGTTTAACAGGGGATGTTGCTGTTATTAAGCTCTTAGGATTTATGTGGAAATTGTTCGATTATGTCTACTTTTTGATGTGTTTTACTTATTGTCTATGGCTATTTTAAAATTATGTACCTTTTTCATATTGTAGGTCACTTTGAGCATGGTTTTAACTATGGAAAGGTTGCATACAAATAAAATGGTGATGATGAAATTAAGCACTCCCTAAAATTAAATAAAAGTAAGGCACAAGAACCTTCATTTTAATTATGTTAGATACTCTATAGGACTTTTCCTGCAAAGCCAATCTCAAATGCAATCTTGAGCTATAAGGCAAGTGTATTACTTAATTATGTGCAATTGCAAGAAACAACATGTGGGGATATCAAATTAATTGAGACTATAATTTGCAAATTAATTGAGACTGTAATCACACTAAGTGCACGTTCATTTTAATGTGGGGCTTTGTTCATTGGAGTGGACAAATGTTGCTATTTATAGAAGCAGCATAACATCAGATGTTGTAGGCTTCAAACCCTGGTCTTTGGGGAACAAGCATGAGCTCTCTGTTTCCTGTGCTGCCAAGAAAGCTGGTTAGAGTGGTAACGTACATATACTCCAATCAAACCAAAAACTGCACTTGGAAACAGAGATGTGAATATCCAGTGATTCACTGAGTCCAACAATATGCTTCTCCTCACTATTTAGCAACTTGGATCTTCTCAGCTTTCCGTCTTGTGTGACCTTTTAACTTTGCTGAACTTAAAACCAGGCCCTCTCTGAATCCCTAACTTTTCCTGCCTGGCCTGGAAGTCTTATTGTCGATCTCCACTTAAGCATCTCTTCAATTATTGCCTTGCTTTTTGACCTGACCACCCTATGCTCCAGGATGAAATCATCTGCTATGCTCAAATCTGCTGAGAGCCTTTCTGCTGACAAACCATGAACCTCTATGGGCCCTGGTCAGATTCAAATTTATTACTTAGCCATTGGTCATTACAGTACAATACCTAGTAATTAGATCACATGAGATCATATAATCATGGAACTGTAGAGTTGGAAGGGACCCCAAGGGTCATCTAATTCAACTCCCTGAAATGCAAGAATCTTTTGCTCAACGTGGGGCTCAAACCCATGACCCTGAGATTAAGAGTCTCATGTTCTACTGACTAAGCTATGTCAAGCACAACTACCGGTAAACATTTTCAAATGTAAGTGGGGCTCTGTTTATAATTAAAATCAGGTAATATATATTACACTTCAGTTACCAACAAACGGAATCATACTTCTATCAAAAACCTCCACAGACAGCTGAATCAAAGTTGAATAGTCACCTTCATGAATCAGTATCAAATAAATATCAGATAAATTTGTTACTGGAAATTTGGTGCTGTAAATTATCCCACTAAGGAAAATCCCAGAGTTGGGGTACCTGTCATTTAGTAGGAAAAGCTAAAAGGTAACTGATAGGTTTCTTTGTGTCCAAACAGTAATAAGCGACTTTTTTGTCTAGGTGCATGAGTGATTACCAAAACATGCATAATGTGAGAGGTCTTTGACTGATAAACCAAATCAATCATTATCATTTGTTTGGGTGTACCTGCCCTTCAGTACTGTCAACTAAGTTTTACTCAAAGTAGACCCACTGAAATTAAGAAGTATAACTAAGTTAGATCCATTAATTTCAATAGATATACTCAAAGTAAAGTTTAATTGAATACTCATGGTCCCTTCCAACTCTATGATTCTATGAAACCACCCATAATAAAGAAAAGATTTTCTTTAGTTTGAAGGAAAGCAAAAATGCCTGAGTCAGGTCATGTATTCTGAAATACTATACCAATGGGAAATTTTTGCTCCCTCAACATAGGACAAATAATGTTGATGTTATATATCTACCAGCCAATCTAACTGTAATGTGAGCTCCAGCAGAGGCCATAATGAATAAGAGTAAGAAAAACCCACCCTATGAATGTGCTCCTCTGTCACAGATCTCAAGGATTTATGTGCTGGTTCCTAATTGGCTATCCCCTAAAACATAAATGTGCTACATTAGAAATATCCATTGTGGTGAGCCTAAGCCAATAATTAAGAAGCAGCCTCTGGATTTTACATTCCAAGGAACTTAAACCTGTTTTCTAGCATCAGAAATGACACTGGGAGAGAAAGCAGCACAAACGTGATCTTAAATATTTATTCTGGATACTGCCTATTGAAGAAGCACAGCCAGTTCCCAAACCTGAGCACCATAAACAAGCTGAGTAGTTGTTTTAGCTAAGAAAACCTTAAGAGCAAGTTGGAACAGGTTGGCTCTTCTGTTTCCCTGAAATCTCATAATAGCCCATAATCTCTTGGCCACTGAGCAGTGGAGACAGTTAATTTAACATTTCACCTTCTGGTGAAAGAAAACTAAATCCCCATATATTTATAGAGCATCTAGAACAAGTTAGAGCTTCTTAAGGTGACACTGTTTGTGCAATCAAAGGAGCAACTCCCCACATAACAGTGTACTTCATTAAAATAGTTTCATACAGAACAATTACAGGGCATGATGTTGTCTCCTTGCCATCTCCACCTATCTGTACTTCCCCACTTCCGGTTCCCTCTGCTATTGCTAGCTTTACTTCTGAACTCTATACATGTAGTTATATCTTTGTTAAAGCAGACAATTAACTTAATCAGTTGGTTTGGCCAACAGGTTACTGCTGGCAAATACACCACAGTGGAGCCTTCACCACTGGTCCATAGTCATCCAGGTTGGCTGGTTGTTGTACCAGCTTCCCGCTTCATGCCTGTGCAATTGTTCCAGGTGATACATTGCCTTTGTTTTGTGTGGTGTACTTTGCTTGTTTAGCTCTTTCCTTTTGTGGAATCCAAGTGTACTGTCTCTGTACTCCCCTGGAGCTGTAGCAAATAGTCCCCCAAGGGCAGCAATGTATCTGTCATCCTTCCCATCAGTCTTTGAACTGGGCTACTGTTCATTCCTTGCAAGGGTGTGTTTCTGTGATTCCAATCAAGCCAGGTAAGGATCCCCTGCAGTCTTGTTTGCTTTGGCTGTCTTTACTGCTGAATGTGCTTTCCCATTATCTGCGAGTATCCATGGAATGGTGCCTTGTGTTGGAATTCCTATGTAATGCATAACTCTGAATTCTCCTGAGGCGTATTGTGGGCCATTGTCAAAGAACAGAGTGCCGGGTATCCCATGCCTTGCAAAATGAGACTTAAGCTTTCTGATCATGTTAACATTTCTGAGCATGCACAGTAACCACTGAATGCCGAGTATCAGTTGGAAAATAAAAACAGGAAATCAGTGTGGGGAAGGGCAGGAGATGCCCTGCTTAGGCAAAATAGTTGGCTTGTACCTTAAACAGCTGTTTAAGGACATACTGCAACATTTTGTTACAGTCCCCACTTGTGCTTTATCTGAGATTTAAGATCTTTAAAAGTACTTGTCTTCACGCAGGCAACAGGAGCAGGCCCCAGCTGTGCTAGTGCTGACACAGTTTATATTCTCCTCTTCCCCATTCCCACCCTACTACTTTCTCCTCACTCCAAAAGTTCTCTCAAGGAGCCTTTAAGCTTTAAACAAATATGAATTTGTAAAGCAGCGGCCTGCTCTCATGTCACTCTGCCACCCCTCCATCCTGCCTTCCTTCTCTCAACAGCCAAAACCCAACAGAGTTGGCAAGAGCAGCACGTGTACAGAAAACAAACATGTGGAGCATAGCCAGCAATGAAGCTGGATTTGGTATGCTCTGTTTACAAAAGGAATAAGGAATAGGAAAAAAAAGAGAGCAAGGAAGACAGTTGGAATTATACACCAGTCAGAAAAAAACATATGTATAAAATAGAAAGAACAATGCATTCAGTTCCCAATGAACTCAAATCCTTTGTCCTGCTTCCAAGTAATTCTACTGTTTCAGTTGATGCCCACATCTTAATTTAAAAACACAATTATCTACTTTTTATCTTCAAGGCCAGAATCAAGTTTTCTCAAGCAGTCCAAAGCTATTCCTCACTGCAAAGGCCATTGTTGACTGCAATATAGCCTGCCTTTCCTATATGTCTGAAACATTATATATGCAGCTTTCAGAACGCAGAGCACATGAAGAAGAATCAGAGAAGTGGTACTTCTGATCCAGAAGGGTCTCCCACCATTAAAAATAAATAAATCTATGTGTCAACTTGCCCTCCCTCTGAACTCCACCTTCCCCCATTCCAATGTATTTTGCAAGGTTCAGGGTAGAAACACTGTGGGGTGGCTTGGTTCCATGTGGTTTCCACCCCTAACCATAATTCTGACCAATCTTCCTCAAAAGATTTGCAGATGTGTTTTCGGATAGCTGCAAAACCAGATTAGTTCTACCTAATCTTAGGTTTGGTATAAAAAATTATTCTCTGCTAGGACATCTACCCAAGTATTATTTTCGGGGAAATCGCCAGCATATACACCAAAAACCCTTTCATGAATAGCTTCATACCTCTATGGGTTCAAAACTAGAAGTGATGTTTTAGATTAAAACAACTGCACTGTGGATCAAGATTCTGGAACCCTAAGAGTTTTACTTAGTTTACAAAATAAGATTACGGTTAAGAATGAAGAGAGTAATAATGGAAAAAAAATCAACCTGGTACATTATTTCTCACAACAGAGGAGAAGACAAACAACCTGAGTTTCACACACAGTCTTGTTGAACTGGTGACATTAATCAGTGACAATAATTCCTACCATATCTATATCTATATATTATAGTGGATGCTAACAAGCAGACTAAATAATCAACTACTTCCGAGACAGGATGCAATCCTATATCCCTACTTACCTTTGAGTAAGCCCCATTAAACTCAATGGGCCTTGCTTCTGAGCAGATATGTACAGGATTGTGCTGTTACAGATTTACTATTTGTAAAACACTTAATTATATTCTCTCAAAAAATAATAATAATCAACTGGCTAATCTCCAGAATTCAAAGTGTTAGCACTCTGAAGGTCCAATAGCACCAAACAGATGGAGGACATATCAGTATACATTTTACAATGGAAACAAAGCAATTTACAGTGTACACAAAATATTGTGGTTAAGGGAAGGAGCAACCATGCCAAAGCAGTGTGGTAAAAGTCTGGCATAGACAAAAACAGCAGAATAATTTTACAGGGATATATCAAATAAACCAGCTCAAAATCACAGACCCAAGAGAAAATGTTTGTCAAACTAACAAGAGGCCTAGTTTAAATTTAAACACCATCCCTAAGCACATTCACTCCATGATCATGTCCTGTTGATTTCAGTGGAATATGCTATCGAATTTGAGGGTTGAGGTCTTGGCATTTATTGTGGCAGCATGGAAACTAATCTAGTTATATCAGTGCAACTGAACTACATATATTGTAATGAAGACAAACTGTGACATAATACTGACATAAAATGAGCCCTCAGGCATCACTGTATCAGTGTTGTCTACCTACTGCAAAATAGTAGCCTACAGTAATGGCAAAAAACCCTGAAAAAACAAATGGAGACAAACAAGATATCTGGTGGCCAACAAAATACAGAGCATTGTTTGTGTGATTAACTCCCATTACCTGGAAATCCTGATGATGTGGGTGCTATACTTAGGAGAAGCTCATGTGTCACTATGCTTATCAAATTTGTCTTAAGCCAATGACCCAACCCAGGAGGTGGGGCTCAAAGCAAGAGCCTATCACCCAACTGCTACCACCTAGTCAATATGCATGAATTAAAACAACAATCCAGTGCTGTATTTATGCACTGAGCCACGTTATTTCCTCAACACAATGGCCTGGTTCACATGTCATATTAAATCACTGTTAAAATAAACTATGGTTTAACATGAATGAGTTGAAATTGTAGGCACTTTGCTCCACTTTGGCTCCTGCTGTGGTCACATTGCCAGGAAACAAGGTATGGTCTGTCTTGTCGTGTTATCTGAACCTGGGTTTGTGGTTTGTTTCTCTACAAACAAACCACTCTCAGAAGCCAAGGTTTGTTTTTGGCTTACTGCTCATAGTGCGGAGAGACACAAACAAGGAGTCTGGGTTTGGACAACACAGCAAGCCAGACCATGCAGGAGGATCAGGGTGGGGAATTTCAGAAGGCCCCCAATTTCAAAAGCATGCACCAGCATACCTTTTGTTCGCGTTAAACCTTGGTTTATTGTAACTATGGCTTAATGTGATGTGCACACCAGGCTAATGCGAATGCCTAATAAGAAATAGGCTGGCTTTAGGTAGATCTACTAGGCCTAGAATCCAGATATGAGACTGTCTTCCTATAGACTCCCCCCCCTCCTTGAGAAAATGGATGTCCTCACCATCATCTCTTTCACCACATTCATTTTCTGATCATCTGGAGAAAATTTATCAAGCCCTTGTGATGACTCAAAAGTATACAAATTGCAAGCCATTATCCAATGCCAGCTGCTGTGATTATTCAGTTGCTGCAAGCAACAACATTTCTGTGTTAATCATCTTTCTTCCTCTTTCCTCTCACCTCACCCCCGCCGTCCCCTTTTTTCAATTAAAGCAGCTACTTGGCAGTGAAAAAGCAAGGCTCTTGTCGATCCCGTTCATGTCACGGTATGAAAATATCTGTCTAAACAGCAATAGTCAGCTCAAACCTCCTACATTCTATGAAGCAAGGCATAACATTTTCCTCATTGTACAAATGAGGAGGGTTAGAGGTATTGCAATGAAAAGGAACTGATTTAAAGGGCAATCATAATAACATGGTGCCTGTGGTAACGAAGGGAACACAGAACAGATATTCCATCACTAATTGAAGAACTCTGACTTTTTAAAGATGGTGACAATCATAACTGTTTCTCTGAAAAAGAAATGCACATTTCTCTTCAGTCAAGGGATGCCACTTGCTGTCAGTATCCTTGATGATGGCTGCTAGTCGCTAAGTACTCCTAATGGTTTGGCCTATCAAAATAAGTATGGCAATCTTAACTAATGTGGTTCCAACAGTTAAGTCAGGATTTATTATAGGGCCCTTAGGAGGGCAGTAAGATTTCTGCTGCTCTGTCAAATGGTCCTTGTATTATGGGTGGCGAAAGAGTTAACTCCAGGATAACGTCAAAACTTTCTTTTTTCAAGTAAAACACATTTTTGGCACTGTGCCCAATCTGGGGAGGGTCATCTCTCTCTCCTCCTTTTCCTTCACCCGCCTTCTCTCCTCAAGGTTCAGAACAAATGAATCTCATTGCCCAACACACTCCACAACTAGTTTCATCTTGGTCCAAGCTCATTGTGTGTTTCAACTTCTGCCAAGAAGATTTAAAGGGAGGGAGGGGAGAAGAAGCTTGTATGTGGAGAGGAGAGAGGGGGGGGGACACAAAGGAAGGAGTAGAGGTTACTGTATGCTGAATATCCTATAGAAAGAAGTTGGAAATAACAGAGAGGAGAGATTTTGCTCAGAAGATCTCAGATTGTCTTGAAGCCAGGATCAAACAGGCCACAAGAGACCAGCCGTTACCCATATGATCCTTCCTTCCCCTACAGCTAGAACTCAGCAGCTTACAATTCTCACTCCACCACCATCCCGCCTCTGTTCTGCTTCTCCTTATTTGCATCCTACTTCTAGCCACTGTCATCCAAGAACAGAGCAGAACTGGCACACATCCTGCCCCACACCCAAGAGCCAGGAACACAGACAACTGTCTCAGAGGATCATTCCTGTGGCTGAAAACAAGAGGGTTGAGTTTCCCACAAACCCAGGATGAATCAGGAGTCATCAGAAGAAGCCAACTCTCCGGGTACTCTTCCTCCCCTCTCCAAGCAGCAGAATTAGAGGCACTTCACAGGCAAAGCATGCTGCTCGCAGGCAGAACTGTCTCTTGGCTGTCTCTTAATGCAGACCCAGGTCATCGAGCTTGAGCTTCCACAGCTGCTGGCTGCCATGAACCACCATTGGCAGGATTGGCAGCAACAGCAGCAGATACGCTCTCTGCTTAAGATAATATTGTATACTCTTGCTGATAACGCCGTTTCAAATGTGCATTTTACATTTGACTTACTTGAGTAATGTTTTATCTTGAAATGTTAAGATAATTTGTTCTTGCTGCATTAAATGCACATCCTGTGCTTGACCTTCTTTGTAATGTTTTGTTTTGAAATCTTTTAAGATAAAAGTTTAGTTTCCTGTTAATTATGTTTCTTTGAATGCATTCTTTATATCTGACTTTCTTCTGCAAAGTTTTATTCTGGATTGTTTCATTTGATGCTTTAATGTAAGTTGTAAACCGCTTTGAGTTCATTTCTTTAAAATATAAAGCGGTATAATAATGAAATAAATAATAACAAGAACAACTAAATTGAGGCAAGGCATCTACAGCCTCCATTTGTCATGTACTTTTCTTATCAATCTCAGTCAAGGCTGTCTGGGTCTTTGAGAATTAGTGACATGTGGTTGTGTATTCTCGTTCCTTGAATATTCTGTACATTTGTCTTCAACTGGTTGGCATTAAGGTACGTTGTAACAGCAGTACCACAACCTCCTTTGGATGAATCCACGAGTGTAAGAAAGCAAGCAGCACATATGTAAACAATCAGATAGAATAAAAGGAAGAGTAACAAACAAGATAAAACATTGAAAGTGGACTTCATGTTACAGATTGGTGTTAGAGATGGATCCCAGGGCTAGAAAGAGTGAAAACAATCACAGCCTAAGGTACCACCTAGGAGCTTTTTCTATATTAATAGGATGAGTGATCCATGTTCTCCATGTTGAAATTGAGAGCATTTGAACATTAAAAAACAATTCCTACAGATTTTAAATGAGTAAAATGCTGCATGGTTATCACATTGTTTCTCTAATGTCAATCCTAGAGAAACAGAACAGTGAAACAGCCATTGTTTGTGATCCAGACAGCTGTTATGTACATCACACCGGGGGGGGGGAAGGGAGTATCCAAGGAGGAGTCACTGCAAGGGGAAACACTTTGGGAGCAGCAAAGATCCCACCCAAAAGGACTGGGGAAGAAGGTCAATGGGGTCTTCTCACCATCGGTTCTGCAGAGGATGTATCTAACTCAAAGATGAAGGGTGAAACTAGTCCTTTGATCGCTACAGTTCTTGCACTGGGGATTTGGTCATGAAATTCTATCCTCCTTGAAAGATGGTTTTCATTTTTGATGTCTGCCCAAACTTCACCTTCTCTTTCCTCAAGCCTAAAAGTTTTTTTTACAACCCCCCCCCCACTTTCTACCAAGAATTATTTACATGGAAACTTTAGTTACCTTTTCTGTCCTTCTAAACCTTCACACCCTAAGCTTGAGATGCTTTTCATGGCCTTTAGTACTACAAATCATAAAGCATGGTTGGTCAGCTAAGTTTCTTTAAAAAAAATGTAACATCATTATTTGTTTTTCAGTTGTAACTGCCTATCTAAGCCTGCCTGCAAGAGCTCCAGAACTTGGCAAGAAACAGCACTGACTTTATTATGGAATCTGACTACCCATTAAGGGGGTTGTTTGTGCACCAAACTATATATTTTGTGCTCCACCATGGTTGCCATTCACGATGAATGGGAAAAGAGAAATTCAGAACATGACACCCTCAAGTCAAACAATGAGTCTGACTTCACAATACAGTACAGTTGGGCTGTATGGACAATTTGCCACATGTCTACAGGTCTGTGATACAAGTTAACACATAGACCAGCTCAAAGTGTTTTATTGTGGAGAGAGTTGGTTAGATCTATGCATTACAGTGGAACCTCGGTTTATGAACACCTCGGTTTATGAATTTTCGGTTTATGAACGCCGCAGACCCATCTGGAACGGAATAATTCATTTTCCATTACTTTCAATGGGAAAGTTCGCTTCAGTTTATGAACGCTTCAGTTTATGAACAGACTTCTGGAACCAATTACACCCATGCTTCAGTTTATGAATGCTTCAGTTTAAGTACTCCGCGGACCCGTCTGGAACGGATTAATCCACTTTCCATTACTTTCAATGGGAAAGTTCGCTTCAGTTTATGAACGCTTCAGTTTATGAACAGACTTCCGGAACCAATTGTGTTCATAAACCGAGGTACCACTGTATTCATTTTGGGGTAGACACAAAGACTGCATAAATGTACAATAATTATTCATAACCCAGAGGGTTCCAACTTAGTGGCAAATTGGAAATAATCTTTGTTGCATAATTCTGCCACAATATTCCCACTCTGATCACTCTGTAAATGAATGGCCTACATTTACCGTATTTCATCGACAGTTGGATCCTTCACACAGTTCCCCACCCCACCCCACCCCAGTATGTTAAAAAGCATTTTCTTTGGCAACTGTGCTAAAAATTGACTAATGGATTTGATGTCATTGCTCTTTCCTGCTCCCATCCAAAAGCTTCTCTAAAGATAAAGCCAACTTTGGTTTTTGGAGTGGGGAATTTGAAGGAATGGTTTAACAGGGAGAAGATGTAAAAGTCAGTCATCCGGGGTGGGGGGAGGGGGTGACTGAAGATTATGACAGTGTCTCTGTACAGCTATTGGCTAAAAGTCTAAGACAGTTGCCAACCTGCTCAAGATCGTCAGCTGACCATCCTCAGGTCCAATTCAGCTATGCATAATCATCTCATGCTTTAGGACAATCTCAGTTTTCATGTGGGAAGTCACTTGTTTTATACCCACACTTGTGAAAATCACACCCCGCACACCATAATGTACCACATGTACATTATGTGGTACATGTGGCAAGTCTTCTCTTCAAAGTGATACATTTTGGCTTGTTTCAAACAAGTGGTTTCCTACATGAAAACTGAAGAGGTACACTCCTCTGAGAAGACTATACAAACTCAGGCATTAATGGTTTGAATCTCCATTTGTCAACGTATATGACAGTGCTGACATGCTCCCAACCAGCAAAGCACAAAAGCACCTTCCCAAAACACCTCCATTGGCACCATCTCTCTTTCAATCGCTGCCTATGAATCTAAGGCTCACACACTAGTCATTCCCTCTCCTCCTCTCCTCTCTGGTTTTAAACAAACCAGAGCTCCCCATTACGTTCACACTTGTGAAACTCTGGTTAGTTCAAACAAGCCAGGATTAAACTGTTGTTTAGGATCCTGGCTAGTTCCACTAACCATCGTTCAAAATAACCAGAGGTCCCAAAGTTCAGACATTAACAAGGAATTCTGGTAAGTTTTGAAGAAGCAGCTACTTCCAATCTCCCCCTCAAAATTGCATCAGAGGAGGAGAGGTGATCATGTGAGCCCGATCATCATGTATGTAGCATGACCATACATAACATAGCGTTAGCCTGCTACAACTGTTAGACTACAACTCCCATCAGCTGTAGCCCACATGGCCAGTGGTTAGAAGGGATGATAGTTGTAGTTTAAAAGCATATGGTAGCATGCTGTTGCACTCATGCCCTGCTTGTTGGTCTCCTATAGGCATCTGGTTGGTCAATGCCAGAACAAAATGCTAGATTATATTGGCTTTTGATCTGGTCAATAGTTAGGGATAGTGGGAATTGTAGTCCAGCAACATCTGCAGAATCACAGGCATTTCATCCCTGCACTAAAGAGACAGCTTTCTTCACACACACACACACACACACACACACACACACACACTGCACAGTAACCATAGTACATTCCAATGGCACTGGAGAATGTATGCAAATAATCTAACCATATCTGTCTTATCCATCTGACTGGCATCGCAGAAGGGGACTAAAAATGAGTTCTCAACATTAATTTACAGACTATGTTCATTTTAACCAAGATTGGGAAAAACCATTACAGCAGGAAGGTTTGCATGGTTTTATGGCCTACTCCTGGTTCCAGTGTTACGATGGAACTGGGCCTCTGCAATGTGATGCTGTGATAGAAAATAAACTCCAAATATTATTTTAAGCTGTAGTATTTAAAATGTTAACTCTATACACCTTCAGGTAGGTAGCCGTTTTGGTCTGACGCAGTTGAAATATATTTTAAAAATTTTTAAAATTGTCCAGTAGCACCTTAGAGACCATTAAAGTTATCATTAAAGTTCTGTACCAATCTGCAGAAAAACTGGTTTTCAACATTAAAAAATCAAACAATAAGTAAAATCTATCAAAATATACACAGGCATAATCATCAGTTTTTCAACTGGAAAAGTTCAGACTAAAGCTCTTTGAAATAAAATCTTCCTGAGAGTCAGCAAGGAAACTGAAAGATGAAATGTCTTAAGCAGGAAGTTCCAACTTAGGCGCCACAACTAAGAAGTTCATGGTGGGGAACCTGTAGCCCTCCAGATGTTGCAGGACTTCAACTCCCATCAGCCTCAGTTAGCATGGCCAATGGTCAGAGATGATGTGAGTTGTAGGCCAACAACATCTGTTGGACCACAAGCTCCCCACCCATACACAATACTGTCGTCAGAGGGTAACATGACCAAAGCCAACACCCATACCAAGATCACAGCTAGAACACACTTAGCAATGTCTCTCACAGTGACCTCATTAAACATTAAACACGTATTTGTATTTATACTATGAATGTACTGAATACTGGATTTCTGTCTGACTCCTTGAAAGTGTAGCTAAATTAAGGCGTCTCAGAGCTTTTCAACAGATAGGATTATTATGCATTGAACTTTGAATATGCTTAATTGTTTTTGTCTAGAAAGTTCCATTCTGCAACTTTGCAAAGTTCAATTTACCACCATGCAAAATATTGATACAGCAATCCTCCAAGATCAGATTAGCTTGTAAAATGAATATCAAGGAAGGCTATTCAGTATGAAGAACGAATCATTAGAAAGTTCACAAGCTGAACTCACCAACACCATCACTAACAGGGAGACTTCCAGATTCATACCAACTTACTATGACTCCTACTGAAGTCAATGGCACAAGTCTCTCATCACCTTTGGGAGCCAAAACAAGCCAAGATTCCCCAAGTTTTCCCCTCTATACCAACAAGTTCTTGTGTCCTGCCTATCCATATGGCTGTTATAGGCATGGCCTTAAGTCATTCACCACAAACCAGCTCTTAAGCTATAAAGGTAGAGAGTGTTTTAAATATATATGGGTTGTGCTTGTTTCCTTTGCCAGCCTATATAAAGTAAGTGTTTTGGTTACTCCTCCTTTCTAGGAATTAAAGATGGGTGTAAATCAATCAGAAAACTGACTCACTCTTTTGCTGTAGCTAAATTTTCAGCATCTCAATACTACTAACCTTTCTTTATCAACAGAAGCAACTGGTTTAACAACTTCTCTTTCACATGATTGTGGCTGCAGTTATTTATTATTGCAAGTTGTGATGAATGCTATAATGATTTGCATTCATGAGTTAGATATATGTTATCACAGGTTTGTGGGTAGAAAAGAATCATAGAAGTCAGCTTGAGCACGGAACAGACTTTCCAGATCTTGTGCTTTGTACGCAGGAATGTATACTGCTCCTACCTCAAACTCCCAACTGTCTATACTATGCCTTCCCTATACAATCTCTGGAAGAAAGAGCTAGGGTCAGTTTGTAACTGCCACATTCTCACATTGTGGACCTTCATTAGTCACTGCAGTGGAACCGCTGGACTGGAAACAAACTACAAACTGAAGACTTAAATGCAAATAGTAAAAGCTGGAACCTGCACTCCACAACTAGTGGAGAATTAATAGGAGCAGAATCTACATCTCTAAAACAACAGATGCAGGACCAATAAAAACTCTCTCTATTTTGTCATTCTCATTCTTTCAGACTAAGCCAGTGATGTTCCAAAAATCAGTTTTCAACAAAAACAGACACAAACACAGAAACACACATCAATAAAAATAGCTGGGAAAACATTTGATTTTTAAAACAATGACCAAATTTTGCACAATGAACCCCAACAGAACATGTGGTACATTGATATAGGACAGTTCAGTTCCATTACACAACCCACCGAGAGGTAAATCCACACCTAAATAGACACAAATCTCCGGGATAGTTGTCATAATATCTCAATCATTGTTAGAAAGAGCCACATGCAGTTTAAAGTTTACTCTTTAGCTATAAGCAAGGACATTGTGCCTGGACATAATAATCTTCCACAGGTTTCATTAAGAAAGTGGTTGAAAAGCTAAACAGCTAAACAGAGGGTGGTGAACAGTTCTTGGCTTCCAGCTATGCATCTTTCACATAAATATTATCTTATTTTTCCTTTCCCTAAACAAACTAATATATATATATATATATATATATATAAATAATTTCCAAAAACTCATAGGGAGTTTTACATACATATAGGATGAGCTGCAGGTTTGTAGTCTTAAAAGTAATGGGGATGGGATCATAAAAAAACACAAGGAAGTTTTTCAAAATTAGATTCGTCACACCATAATTCACAGAAAAATCCCAGTTTACCTAGAACTTTTACAAGTTTAACATAAGCACAATATCAATATAGTTTTGCTCTATACAATGACAATATATGGACATACTTTTTTAAAAAAAAAAAACCCTAAAATGTTAGTAAGAGTTTTTAATTAACTGAAGTATTTCATAAATGAGGGCTCTTGGAAGTATTTCTCAAGAACACCAAGGTTACAACCCAGCCAACATTAAGCACCTTTTTGACCTACTGAAACCAACTGGAGAATTAAGCAGGTGCAGAACTCTCTTCCAATGAAATCCCTAAATCTTAAAAGGGCTTAACGGCAGCTGGATTATGCCCAAGGTGTTTACATAAATTTTGCTACTTGAGTTTTGCTAATAAGCAAATGTTAAATATCCTTTTGAAAAGCTGAACTGGGATGTTCCTGCAAATAACTTTTACCTCTCAATCACAAGTCTCTGACAAAATCTTACAACCAAAACAAGGCATCTTAAGATATAAAATCCTCCAAAATACTTTTCTACCTACTACCGCCAATTTCTTTTTCGTTTAAAGATGGAAACAAAAACTTTACAAAAATAAGTAGTTGAACAGGCAAATGCAGACAACAAACTTGTTTACTCTGAGCAAACTCATTCATGCATCCTCTATGTTGCAGCACCCTGCATTGTCACAAGCAAAAGATGCTGTAGCAGTTACATGCCCCCCCATCTTTTCAAGTTTCTAAAAACTTTTAAATAAAACTACCCTACCAATGCAGGCTTGCTACAAGACATTTCTTAGGTTGTCGTACAAGCCTGAACTAAGATGATAAAGTTTATTTCTCCCCCATTTCTTTCATTTTTTTTTTAAAAAAACATTGCAATCTCTGAGGGACTTTTGGCAAAGAGCTGGAGCTGAATTGTACAGAGCAATTGGCAGGTCCTCCATTACTGGCAAGATGATGGCGAAAAAGTGAAACAGCCAGGCTGCTACTAATCTCACCTGCCAAGTGAAAAACAAACCTGCACAAACCAGAGAAAGTTAAAAGAACCATGGGAAAATCATGACTTCTTATAAACTATCAAACTCATCCTACATCTCAAAAAAAAAAGCAAAAAAAAAGCAGCCAACCAAACATCCCGGTTCTGTCCTCCCAAATTCCCAACACCACAAATTACTGTTACACGGGGAAGCCTATGACTTTATTTTGCTCCTCGGTTTTGTTTAAAAATCAAACTTTGGGGTTGTTGTTTTGTTGTTGTTGTTGCTGCTGCTGCCGCCGCTTCCCTCACCCAAGATCTCTGATGATGCTTAAGGGAGAGCGGTTACCGAAAAAGGAAAAATAAGGGAGTTTTTAAAGATAAGGAAAGAAACAGCAACAAAGAACCCCAAACCCCAAGACTGGGGAGGTCCCAGCTCGGACAGTTCAACTAGGCACTCACCAAAATAAAGCTGATGTTGAGAATCTGGATGGAGGAGGTTTAAAGGAGAAAGGGAGGCTGTTGTAGGCTACTTGGGAGCTGGCTGCTTTTAGGAAGAGTCCGCAGCTTCCCTACAAAGCTGAGCGGAAGAGGAAGAAGAAACTGCAGAGAGCCGAGAAAGCCACTGGGATCGAGGCAGCCAGAGCCTCCATATGGAAGAAGGTTTTTTGGATGACTGAACTCTCAAACAATTCCCTTCTTTTTGCTAACCCGGCTCCGAAGCCTCCCATTCTTGCCCCCGCCTCCCCTTGCGGAGGAGGAGGGGGAAAAGGAGGAGCCGCAGAAGGGGAAAGGGGGGAATGGAACTGCCAGGGGGGAAAGAAAAAGAAAAGTACTCAAAAAAATCACCTTCTCTCCCCCAGAAGAAGTCCGGAGCGGGATGAGAGGAGATCGCCCTCTTGCACCTGAGGTTTAAAGAAGGGAAGGCGATGTTTCAGGGGATCGCATAGGAAAACCGACACCCCCGCCCGTCACGGCCTCGCCAATCCGAGAGAAGCGGAAGCTGGGAAAGTTGGGCTGAAAAGTTTTGCAAAGAAAGGAGGAGGGTCTCTCCCTCCCTCCCTCTCTCCCTCTCTCTCCATACCACCCCTTTGCTTTCTGCAGTTGGTATGTGGCAGTCCTCCGTCAAAGCTCCCGATCGCTATTCATCAGTGCTGGGCTGGGAGGGGGTGTAGCGAGGCGAGGGGGAGTCAGGAGCAGCGTCTTTAACTATAGCGGAGGCTCATTTTTTAGAGCACACTACACTGATCACAGCAGGCTGTTTAGGCAGGGATGTGGGGAGAGGGCAGATCACTCGGAACAATCTGCCGCGCTGTTGGGGAGGGGGGGAGAGAGACCCACGAGGTTGCCTAGATGCGGCTGCTACTAAACAAGTTACCTCCCCTTCTCCTGGAAAGTTAGCACCACTAACAGAAGCCCCCTTGGATCGCTTCCCTCTATTGCACATAAGAACGTTTGTTGAATATTTGGTTGGCGGGTGTGCATTGCGTATACGAGATTGTAGAACTGAGGGCCATCGCGTCTTTCCTCAGGGCATCTTAAGTTATTTGTTTATAAATTTAAACAACGTGGTTATGGCATATTACAAGCTATGGACAGGAACAGGGAGGGTGCAGCACGCCAACAAGAGGGGACAGGTTGCACAGGGAATTCGATAGTGTAGGCAGGTCCAAAGGACCTGTTCACTGAGTGAGCGGTAGACCAGTTTTGCTTGCACAAAGTTTAAGCAAAGGTTAGATTATATTCAAACTTTCTAGCATTCACTGATTTGCTCGCAGGGCCGTAATGCAAGGGGTAGGCCAGCTAAGGTGAAAATGTGATGGAGGGTTAGAAATAATAATAATATTTTTATTATTTATACCCCACCCATCTAGCTGGGTTGTAAAGGGTTGATGGAATATCTTCTTCTCCTATAAGAACTCAGGCCACTTCCACAGGACCCACTTATTATGCATTCATCCTGATTTGTTTGCACAAAGTTCACAGGGTGGTTAGACAGTGCTGACTATTTCATTCATTCTGGTGTGTCTCTGGGAGGGTTATACAGCATTGCGTAAAGCAACTGTCACCCCACACTTTCCAGTGTGTTTTCCCATAATTTTTCCTTTTGCAAAATATGCAATGGCAGGGGGAAGGTTTATTATGCAAGAGCACCAAATGCTCTTTAATTGCCCAAGCTGCCCTTGGAGGTATGTGACTGAATCCCACTGGAAAACAGCAACTGTCCAGAAGCACTTTCAGGGTCACCCAGTGAAACTGATTGGCGGTAGATTCAGAAGTGACAAAAGTAAGTATTTCCTCATCAGATTTCTCCATCTGATATGGCAACTCATCCTGGACCTATGGAATTCAGTTCATGATGGTGATGGTCATTGGTTTAGAATGACTTTAAAAGGATATTAGGCAAATTCATGGAGGTTAGTCTATCAATGGCTATTAGGCATAAGAACCCTGTTGGATCAGGCCAAAGGCCCATCTAGGTTAACAACTTGTTTTCACAGTCACCTACCAGAAAGCCCGCAAGCAGGACCTGGGTACAACACTCTCGCTCCTCACTTACAATTCCCAGCAACTGGTATTCAGAGGCATACTGCTCTGAACGGAAGCTGAACATAGCCATCCTGGCTGTATGCTTCATGAATTTGTCTTATCTTCTTTTTAAGCCATCCTAGTTGGTGACTATCACCATCTCTTGTGGGAGCAAATTCCATCGTTTACCAATGTGCTGTATGAATAAGTATTTCCTTTTTTTTCTATTCTGAATCTTCCAACATTCAGCTTCAATTGATGTCTCCAAGTTCTAGAATTATGAGAGAGAGAGAACGTCTCTCTGTCCACTTTCTGCACACAATGTATAATTGTATACACCACCATCCTGTCCCCCTTTACTCACCTTTTCTTTTAACTAAAAAGCTCCTAAAATTGTAACCCCTCCTCATTGGGAGGTTGCTCCAACCCTTTGATCATTGGTTGCTCTTTTCTGAAACTTTTCCATCTCTACAATATCCTTTTTGAGGTGGGACAACCAGAACAATATACAATATTCGAAGTGCAGTCATACGATAGATTTGTGTAAAGGCATTATGATATTGCCACTTTTACTTTCAAACCTAATGAACCCTAGCATGGCATTTATCTTCTTCATAGCTGCCCCACACTGGGTCAGCATCTTCACTGAGCCAAGACTCCAAGGTTTCGTCTGTCACCCTTAGTTCAGACCCATGCGCCTATGTGTGAAATTTGGAGTTTTTGCCCCAATGTGTATCACTTGACACTTTGATCTGATCCAATAGAGCTCTTCTTGCATTCTTACACACTTTTGTCTTCAGGTCATGAGACCTGGCCACAAAAATAAAATAAAACCTTGCAATTAAAAACAGAGGATGGGGAAACAACCCACCAAATTGCTCTAAGCTGTATGTCCATCCACCCATGTCTCCACTTCTAGTGAAGCCTCACAGGAGGTTGAGAACATGGCTAAATCTTAGGAGGGGGATTCCTTTGAGATTCTAGTAGGCTGATACTGATAGTGAAGTGCAAGACTTAAACTCGTATTTCGTTATCCTGCTTAATTTATTCCAATTCACATAAAGGTTTTTAAACCCAGAATAAAATCACCAGACTTTTATGAAACTGTTTCAGACCTCAATAGGTGACATCTGGTCAAGTATGTAACTCACTTGGTCTACGACCAAAGCCTAAGTCAGGGGTCAGCAACCTTTTTCAGCCGTAGGCCGGTCCACCGTCCCTCAGACCATGTGGTGGGCCGGAGTATATTTTGTAAAAAAATAATGAATGAATTCCTATGCCCCACAAATAACCCAGAGATGCATTTTAAATAAAAGCACACATTCTTCTCATGTAAAAGCAGGCTGATTCCTGGACCGTCCGCAGGCTGGATTTAGAAGGTGATTGGGCCGCATCCGGCCCCCGGGCCTTAGGTTGCCTAACCCTGGTGAGGTAGTTTCAGGACTTCCAAGTTTAGCTTGGTCCATGACCTGGCCATGAGTAGAGTCTATCACAAAACAAGGATAAGAGCTGTGTTATCCCACTAGTTGTCAAAAACCTCAATGAGATTTTAAAGTAAAACATGGAGTAAGTTGGCTCCATTTTAGAACAAAATAACTTGCCCAATAAGTGATATAAATATGAGTGGTTATGAATGCAGAGATGGTATATTTGTTTGAACACAGTACAGTGATACCTCTGGTTGCAGACATGATCCATTCCGGGGTGCCATTCACACCCCGAAAAGTCCACAACCAGAGTTGCGCTTCTGTGCATGCGCGATAGAGCGCTTCTGCGCATGCATGAACCATGCAGAATGCTGCTGTGCATGCAGCGAAACCCAGAAGTAAACACTTCCGGGTTTGCCGCGTTTGTATGCTGAAAAGACGCAACCTGAAGCGGACGCAACATGAGGTATGACTGTATCTCCCTGACCACATGATCCCCATCGAGATCCTATTTGAAAGCAGAATTTGGATCACAGGGTTTGGGGAATCCATGTTCAAATAAATGTGGCTCACAGCTTATTTTAAGCTGGAGACAGGCTAGATCTCGGCCCAGTATACCTGAAGAAGCGTCTCCACCCCCATTGTTCAGCCTGGACACTGAGGTCCAGCGTTGAGGGCCTTCTGGCAGTTCCCTCACTGCGAGAAGTGAGGTTACAGGGAACCAGGCAGAGGGCCTTCTCAGTGGCGCCCACTCTGTGGAACACCCTCTCATCAGATGTCAAGAAAATTAACAACTACCTAACTTTTAAGACACCGGTGGCGCTGTGGGTTAAACCACAGAGCCTAGGGATTGCCAATCGGAAGGTCTGCAGTTCGAATCCCCGCAATGGGGTGAGCTCCCATTGCTCGGTCCCTGCTCCTGCCAACCTAGCAGTTTGAAAGCATGTCAAAGTGCAAGTAGATAAATAGGTACCGCTCTGGCAGGAAGGTAAACGGCGTTTCCGTGCGCTGCTCTGATTCACCAGAAGCGGCTTTGTCATGCTGGCCACATGACCTGGAAGCTGTATGCCGGCTCCCTCGGCCAATAACATGAGATGAGTGCCGCAACTCCAGAGTCGGTCACGACTGGACCTAACGGTCAGGGGTCCCTTTACCTTTTTACCTTTACCTAACTTTTAGAAAATATCTGAAGGCAGCCCTGTTAGGGAAGTTTTTAATGACTGATGTTTTAATGTATTTTTAATATTCTGTTGGGAGCCACCCAGAGTGGCTGGGGAAACCCAGCTAGATGGACAGGGTATAAATATATTATTATTATTATTATTATTATTATTATTATTATTATTATGACTCAGAACTTCTTAGTCACACCTCTGTTTGCCCTGCTGCTTTCCCCTGGGAAACCTGATCCTTAGCGCTGTATCAAGAAACTTCAATAGGGTTTCCCATGAATTGCCATTCGTTCCGATTTATTGCTAAAAAGCGGGTTTTCCAGCAGAAAGTGGCACAGGGCAACAGGAAAACTGCTTGGACCTGTACTTTTTAGGCACAGGACAAGTGAAATTTGGATGAGCCCACACTCCTAATCTAACTGTTTAGGGTGAGGGCGTATAATCTGAACTTTCTTTAATGAACAAGTTTGTAATCTATTTACCTTCCCTTATTAATGTGTGTTCCATGTGCTTACTTTGATACTGATTCAGCTTGCAAAGCTGCTTCATGCCTTTGATTCCATAGGATGGGAGACAGAGATGTTTTTCTACATAACACCACTAGAACATTGCAAAAAGAGGCACGGGTTGTGTGCACATTAACTTGCATTACTGAGGAAGCAAAACTTTGAAAAAGATCCAGGGAAAACAAATAATAAGACCTGAAGCAGTATTTTTTTATTTTATTTTTATTTGCTGCTTTAATGTTTTATATGGAAGGTGATAAAACAACATTTTTGTTCCCCTACTAGAGTGGAAGCTCTTTTTGATGGCAGTGGTGATTATTTTAAATAAGGGAGTTTAGGCAACACTTTTAAAAGATATATAAATATGAAACACCTCAGTATGCACAAAAAACAGACTGTATTGGTGGGAATAAAAATGAACCATGTTAGAGATTCCTCCAGGAATGTGTGTACAGTATTCATATTCAGAGAAAGTCTCTTTTTATGTTGGTACTGTATTAGTTTCTATTTGTGTGAATGGACTCAAAATTCGCCACCTTATTTGTGTTGAATTTCTCAAGTGGGATAATGCTGCACTAGATGAACAATCTAATCTGGCCTAAGGTATATTCCTATGTTTTCTTCAGAGTTTCTGTTGTGTTTAAGTGATTTGCTTAGAATAGAAAAACCTCATTAAACTAACTAGTGGGGTTTCACATGTGGCCATTCTTGAAAGTAGATTCACATAACTCCTTTTGCACTGTCGGCTAGCTGTTTGCAATTCTCTCATGGTAGGTAGCACATGGATCCCTGCTCTGTGAAACAATGCATGTTCAGAATGGTAAGCCCACAAGAGTTTGGCAGGCTTCCAATACCAAGTCCGATAAATCTTGGTTGGTCTACAATAGTGGTGGGGAACCAGTGGCCCTCCAGAGGTTATTGAATTACCAGTATAACTCTCATCAACCTCAGCCAGTGTGGCTAATAGTCAGTGATGATGTGAGTTATAATACAGCAACAGCTGGACAGTCACAGATTCCCCACACTGGTCTACACTGAACATCTATTGGACATTGTTCACATCCACACCATACATTTAAAGCACATGACCCCCCCCCCAAAAAAACCTGGGAGTCATAGTTTACCCCTCACAGAGTTTACAGTTCCCAGCACCCTTAACAAACTATAGTTCATAGGATTCTTTTGAGGGAAGCTGTGTGCTTCAAGTGTGCACTTAATGTGCTTCAAATGCATGGTGTGGGTCAAGTTTCTGTTGTACACAGACACCTTCCTTGAGATTGTTGCAGAAAATCTGCTTTAAAAATAATAATAATAACTATATGAACACACCCAAGTGTGGAATGAGTTCTAGGTAATGCCAAAAGTTGTAACCATCTCACCCACCGTTCAAAGTTATTTCATGTTAGAGAGCCATGCCAATGGCCCCCTAGAAGGCCAATCAGTTTAATAGCCCAGGGCAGATATTCACACCTAGAATGCTGTCTCTACTAGTCTCTGATTTTTCTTGCCTTTCTGGTACAGTATAGCTTCCCAGGGTTCAATCCTACTGTGGGAGTGGGGATTAACTGGGATTAACAACAAAGGTTAAGAGGTAAGCTACAAGTGAATCAGCCAGGGTGTCTGACAAGTATGTACAATCTTTCTGGTGGTTTCTTGGAAATGTGCTCACTATTGTGTCTTTTCTCACCACTTCTGTTGTAATGTGTTGTTTCTTTAAGTGGGTGAAGCGCAATGATTTTTCTGCATTCAGAACAAATTGTTAAGATACCAGAGAATGTCCAGTATCAGCAACTTCTGAATTGTGGAGATTTCATTGTTGACACTTGCCCTGTATAAGCTCCTTGGTGGAGCTTATCCCCACAATAATTTCCAGCTTCTGTCTTGGAAGGCTATTCCCATGCCTTCGCTAGATGCATGGTAGAAATAAATTCAATAGGTGAAGCATCACCCACCATAACTTTGAAATGATGGGGAAAGCAACACCTGGCAAGCCTCTCTCTACCATACAGCTATTCAAGGCACAGAAGAAGTCATTGGGTCATAGAATCTAACAGCTGGAAAGAGATTCAAAGGTCATCAAGTCCAACCCCACCCTGATGCAAGAAATTTACTACTACAGCACCCTTGAGAGGTGTGTTATACTGTGATGTTCTTTGTGGTATTTTGGAGGTAAACACTTCCATATGTCAGCAACAGGATGAGTTAACAACAGGATGAGTTCTCCATAAAAGTTTATGTTCTTAAATGCCATTCTGACCATCTAAGCTTTGTTATTTGGAGGTTTAAACTTGCATGCAAGCATTTTAACACTGACTTCTGAGCATATGGTTTGCATCTGAAACTACAATAGTACAGACACGGCCTTGGAAGGCAAGAGTGTGTCTGAAGCATATTACATCATATGTAAAACAAGGTGGGACCAGGAAATCTTCACCTCCTGTCCACATACTGTATAGATAAAAGCTAATTGTTTCTATCACTGCTAACTCTTATAATGTCTAACAATGGGAATGAAGCATAATTTCTGCTATACCGATGAGAAATGAAGTGGTTATATTTCAAAATTACCTTTCATCAAAACGAATCAGATCATCTCAGATTTTGAGCTTGGGGAACTTTGGTATGTTGGAAGGCTTGAACGTTTTCTTCTTTTGTGTTCCTCTAATTTTGTTTAGATTCACATGCAGGATTACCATATTTTATAATCACTATTTTCCTTGGCTTGTATATTCTGTGAATTTAATTTATGCTTTGTCCATACACCTTTAAAATGGTCGGGTCGATTGAATCTTTAACAAAGGCTTCCTTTTTTCCACAGTGTTAACATCTATTTAACATCAGTGACTGATTAACAAAAACAGAGTTTTAAGATTTTCAACTCACTGCTCAAAAATGGATAGCTTCTCTCTGCTTGCCCAGTTACTTCAAAACTCTGCATCCTCAGAGTTGCCGAAACTCCAGCTGTTTGATATTGTGCTACTGAAGGTGGGGGGCACAGAAGCACTCCAGATGAAAGATGGTGCTGAAAAGAAATTGAACAGTGGTGTTTCGATAAGATCCTCAGTGGGAAACGGGTTCCTTTAAATTTGCTCATTCAGGCTGTTGTGCCAGTGAGATTTCTCATACATCCTGCTATGGTGAATTTATTCACCCTCCTAGGCCATCTAATTCTGAATGAGCAAATAAACAGGATAGTTGAAGTGGGGAGGGAACAAGAGACTGCATCCCAAATCAGAACCCCAAATCCAAATAGTCATGAATTATGACAAAGTCAGGTTCTGATCTGAATTTTGTGATTTGTTTTTATCTCTAACAATGGAACTCAAATAATTACATGCTTCCAACTAGCAGAAGTTCAGAGGTGGAAATGTACAGTATTGATTTACCACTTTAAAAAAGTCCTCTGCAGTTTCCTCAGCACTGTTAGTTGGTTTATTTGCTTAAGGCCCAAATCCTGAATTTTATATTGTGTAAAATGTTTGATTTTTAAACTACTGAAAAACAAATATTGAGTTTGGGCAACCAATAACCCAAATGAAAATAGAATCTGGGTGAGAGTTGGACAGAGAATAGCAACGGTAGGGTAATGTGTCTATAATGTCTACCAGTGAATACATTTTTCTAAGCCATTTTTTTAAAAAATGTATTGTTGATGTGTTGGGGGTCTCCAGAACATGTTGGTCATGAGATGATTAAGGAGAGCTTTTATTATTTCATCATGAAGACCAGCTAATCTGAGAAAGACAGCCTGCATTAGAAGTGTTCAAAAGTCACTGCCACTGCTATAAGGATCACTTTCAGAATGAAGTGAATAAGAAGCCCTTAGCTTAAAGACTTTAGAAGCTGGTTTCACTTTGTTTACTTTTGTTATAAGGCTATTTGTTAGTTTGATAATCCATAGGAAATGGGATAGTTTCTCTCCGGAATTAAACAAACAAACAAAACCTTGTTTGGTCAGTGAAGAGATTAGAAAAGAGTTTTAGAGAAGGGATTCAGGAATTAGACATCTTTTGACATAAAAGCAAGAGAAAATTAAACAAGAAATTAGAGAAGATAAAGACAGAGGGGGCTATGTAAATGAAACTGTGGGAGTTTACTTACACATTGCGAAAGTGTCTTGTTGGGTTTCCAGGCATTTCAAATCCTCCATTGGTGGATTGATCCTGACTGATCTGCCTTGGTGTAAAAAATCAAACAACATGGTATTTTGTTGAAGAAAGCAGAACAGACTTACTGGTACATAGGAACATCTAAAATAGTGTTTAAAACAGTACAAAAAAGACAGATATTTCTTACACATGGTTTTTAAACCTAAGGCAGATACCTTTTCAGCCAACTGGAAATGTTTTAATATGCCTGTAGGCAGCTGGAAGGTGCTGGGAGTTTGACACAACTGCAAGCATTAACAACTCATCCATCCTGAACACTCTCTAGTCTCAGGTTTGAAATCTTCTTTCTGGACAGAAAAAAACTCCACATGCTGCAGAAAAAGTAGGTGGCATAGAGTCTTCCTCCACAAGGAACATTTGCTGGTTCAGTTGAGGAAGTGATCATCGTGTTCTTGGATGTAGAGCTCAGCAGCCTGCCATATTGTGGTCTAAACCACTGAGCCTCTTGGGCTTGCCCGCCGGAAGGTCAGCGGTTCAAATCCCCACAATGGAATGAGCTCCTGTTGCTCTGTCCCAGCTCCTGCCAACCTAGCAGTTCGAAAGCATGCCAGTGCAAGTAGATAAATAGGTACTACTGTGGCAGGAAGGTAAACGGGATTTCCGTGCATTCTGGTTTCTGTCATGGTGTTCTGTTGCGCCAGAAGCGATTTAGTCATGCTGGCCACATGACCCTGGAAAGTTGTGTGTGGAAAAACACTGGCTCCCTTGGCATGAAAGCAAGAGGAGTGCCGCAACCCCATAGTCGCCTTTGACTGGACTTAACCATCCAGAAGTCCTTTACCTTTACCTATATAGCTTTCCCAAGCAGACTTCCATCCAGACCCTGACCACACACAGAAATGTTTAGCTTCAGCAAAATGGCTGTATTATGTGCTTTTAGACCATAGATGTTCCATCATACCTGACCATTGGCCATGTTGGCTGTGCCTAATGGGAAGTAGAGTTGTGTGTCACCAACATATTGATCACACTTTGCCCCAAAATTCTGAATAACTGCACCTAGTGGCTTGATGAAAATGTTAAACAACACTGGGGACAAGATGATACCATGCAAGGACCATGGAGCTGAAACACAGTTTCCCAATGCTACACTCTGGACATGACCTTGTAGGTAGGATCAGAACCACTGTAACACAGTGCCCCCGATACACATCCCACAAACCCAGTTCAAGAGGATACCATGGTCAATGGTATCAAGAGCTGCCAAGAGACTTATGAGAAGCAGAAGCAGAGTCACACCCTTTCTATATCACTCTCGATATGGGTCATTATTCAGCCCCAAAATCACACCTGACCCCAGGTAATATATATGCTCCAGGAATCTTCTCCATCACCTGGGATTTGCAACCAGGTGGTAGTTGTTATAAACCATAGGGTCTAGAGTGGGCTTCTTCACAAGTGTTTAATGGAAGAAGGCAACACTCTGTCACATAAGGAAACATTCACCACAGCCTGGACCCTTCTGGTCAACCCTTCCCAACTGGCATGCTTCATTGCAAGAGTCTTGTCCACAGCACTAAGCCTCATAAACTGAAATCAATCCCACAGAGTATGGGAAGACACTGCACTGAACATCTCAACTAGATTTGCAACAATGGCTTGCAAGGTGCTGCAGAGTTGAGCAACTTTATCATCAAAAGTGAAAACCATGAGCAGAGAGAATCTTCTGTGTGCATAGTTTTAACTATGGAGAATATCTGCAAATATTATATAACCATGAACATAAGTTAGGGTCAGGGTCTCTCTCTTCCATGTACATTCACTAGAACATCTAAAAGTGGCTTTGAAAAATGTTGTATGGCAGGCATGATGAGTCACAATTTGTGCTTTTAGCAAACCATTCAGATAGCTTGGCCTCTATGTGTAAAATACAATCTGGTCATTTTAACTGGCCCTTGTCTACCGTGTTCAATGACTTCGTAATATATTTATTTGCTTCTGTTTGTTGCTATGATCAGTGCTCCTCCCTTTTTTGCAGCTTAATAAACTTGAAATTTGAACGATGCAGACTTAATGTTTCTTTGCTTCTAAAGTTTATATTTTAAAACATAATTTCCATTTTCAAGATGGGAGGTTGTTTAACTCTCCTAATCTTTTCAACTTGTCTTCCCCTCCTTCTGCTCACATCCTGAGTGTGAATCATAGTTGGATTAATCTGGCATGAAGCACATTGTGTGTGAGCAATAACAGACTTTCTAAAGTGTACAGCTCTGATAAAAGGCAGCCTTGATGACTTCTGTCAGGAATCCTCCAGAAATCATGTGGGGTGGTGGTGGAGACAAATCTCCCACCAACCAATCTATGCTCTGCTTGCCGCACTTAGGGCTATGGGAGGCACCTCAATGAGCATGTCAGGAAATCTCCACAGTGTTTTAAGTCCCCTCAGCCCACCTCAAAGAAGAAAGAAAACTTTCTTTGTCAAAAAAACAAAACAAAAAAAACACCTGCCTCTTTCTCCCCCTGCAACGCAAAACATTCCATGGACTGCATGGTGACCTACAAAATTGCTAGGTCAGACCAAATCCCATTGCTCCTGTCCGCCACATTGCCTCAGCAGAAGTGAACCAAATTGTCTCTTCTCTGCTTAGTTGCTAGGGAGGGGTTCATGCAAGTATGTTAATGGGTTTAGCAAACCCTCGGACTATGAGATGAAAGAGACTTGCCAGCTTCCTTAGTTCATCTTCAAGTTGACTCTCCCTTCCCCCTTTCTTTGTCTTTTCTGGCTGATCATGTTCCCACTTCATTACCTCAAGTATGCCAGATTTTACCTACTCGTGGAAGGCTGCTTTGCATTACAGATACTTCACTGATGGAAGACATTTTATCCTTCACAACCACTTTATCTCCCTGTAAAAAATGCCCCTTACAGAGCAAACTTATACATCTCTACTCAGGAGTAAGCTCAGTATGCACAGTGGGACTTACTTAAGCAGTGCGGCTCTGAATACTGGTTGTGGTGGAAGAACACAAACAGGAGAGTGCCATTTGTTGTGCTTGGGTCCTGTTTGTGAGTTTCCCATTGGCATCTGGTTGGCTATTGTATGAACAGGATGCTGGGCTAGATGGGCCTTTGGTTTGATCAGGCAGGGCTCTTCTTTCGTTTGCATATTCTCAAAGTGTGTTCAGGATTTCGGCCTTAGTGGTCCTAGTATGTGTCACTATTTAAATACAGAATATTTACTTTATATCAGGCAAGACTATCCATTTAGCCCAGTTATGCTTTTTCTGACTGGCATTAGTTCTCTAGGCCCTCAGGCTGAGGTATTTCATTGATCCTTTTAACTGGAAGCACATCAAAGTGCAAGTAGATAAATAGGGACCGCTCCGGTGGGAAGGTAAACAGCATTTCCGTGCGCTGCTCTGGTTCGCCAGAAGCAGCTTTGTCATGCTGGCCACATGACCAGGAAGCTGTCTGCGGACAAACGGCCTATAGAGCGAGATGAGCGCCGCAACCCCAGAGTCGGACACGACTGGACCTGATGGTCAGGGGCCCCTTTACCTTTTTACCAGGGATTGCACCTGAAATCTGTTACACTGAAAGTATGTGCTGTGCCATTGAGCTATGATTCCCGCCCCTCCCCCCATTTAATGTGGGAAGTATTTACTTCGTCCTGTTTTTGCTGAACATACACATTTTTGCAAAGCTGTTTTCCCTAATATAAAGCATTTTGTATGTTATTTTCACTAACAGATTTGTTTCATAAAAATTTGTTTCATAAAATTCATATATGTCAATTGTAGAAAAAAAAACCCTCAAAGCAGTTTCTGCATTTTGCAGTTGCCTTCATATATGCATTTCTGTACAAACTACTTCAGCAGAGAACTGCCCTGCAAAAATCTGAGAATTTCAAATTTTGTGCATTGTTTGTGAATTGTTCCGGAAAGTGTAAATTAGATAGATGCACCCTTAATTGCGAACTGAATGTGAACTTTTTTTTCTTTCAAATAATATGTATTAATATTCAAACAATTCAAAATACAAAATTTGGCAAGAACAAAAACCAAAACATAAAAAATAAAACATAAAGAAAGAAAAAAGAAAAGAAAAAGAAAAACATATCAATTTTTACATTGAATTAACACTGTGGACTTCCTCGACTCCCCCCACACTGGGTCCAATTTTAAATCTAAATTAAGCAATTTCCCTTTATCATCTTAAATCATTTTCTCACATTTTCCCCCATTATCTCACAACCAATTCTAATCTAAAACAGAACATCAACTATCCTCAACCTATAAATTAATTAATCTAAATTTATTTTTCCAATTCATCTGTTTCTTCCCTTAGCCTCAAAATTTCTACCCCAATTTTTTTAATACAGTACATTCAAATATTATTTCTTCAATCATAATAGCCTTTAACCACTTACTGTATATCTAATTCTACCCCCCCTCCCCTGGACTCTGGGTCTCCCAGATGCATCAGCCTGCTCCATAAGTCATTCCAGTTGGACCACCTTAATCAGTCAGAAAATAACCCATTTTTACTCCTCATCCCACTCCCACTCTTTCGCCGCCTATCCACCACTCTCCCATCTTTACCTGCTGCCCCCCCATTTTCTGTAGCACAATACCAACTGTAGCACAATACCACCCAGCTATGTTTCCACCTTTCAGCCCTATCTCAATTTTTATTCCCTTTAAATTCTGATCCCGGTATGGATCCTGCCCTCCCTCTCTCACTAGGAGCACATTAGTGAACTGAATAAAATTTCTTCCTTGTCCCTACTTGTCCCACAGCAGTGGTATTTAAAAAGGTTGCAGCCACTAGGCTCTAGTCAAATGTTGCTGGTGGCAACCAGCACCTCCATGTAGTATTTTCCTTCTCCCCCATAACATTAGGAACACTCACTGTCCTGGCTCTTCTGGGATGAAGAACTTAAACTTGAAATCAGTGTGGTACATAGCCAAAGAAAAGGGACAGCAGGTTGATTGCATGGCTAGGCCAGCTAAGCTGTTGATCCAACATGGCCCCTGCCGCCTTGATTAAGACCTAAAAAAAATTCCCCTCGGCATGGACAGCACCTTTTCAGCAATCCTGTTAGCCAGTGCTGCTCTTCTAAGGAAAAACAGTGCTGGTACTGCGTACCCCTGAGCACCCCCAGAAGAAAGCATTACTGTTAGCTACAATAAAGCCTTTCGGACAGGCAGAAACATAGCTTTGAGGGGCATGTTAACAGTAACCTTTCATGAAGCTGGGCTCTCGTTCTAAATCCATATATAAAAACCACAACCACAAGAGGATGAGCAAGCCCATCAGATTTAGCTGCATGTCTTTTGCCTCTTAGAAAGCAACAGGTAAAGTTGTTGGTTCAACAGTCTACCTATCTTTTAAGGACACATGTTTTGTCACATAGGTATGAAATGAAGTAATATGTTCCTGGCTATACCACCCACTGGGTTCATCTTTAAAGCAATATTTGGGCCTCCATCTCAAAGCATGCAGAAGAATCAAATGTCCTGCTTAAGACCTTTATATATTGCTTAATTACATTTCTAAGCAATGCATATAAAAATAAACCATATAGCAAATAATAAAAAGTCATCATCAAACCAAACATCACCTTAAAATGCCTGCTGGAATAAGAAAGTTTTTGCCATGTCCCTGAAATTCGGCAAGAAAAGTGCCAGTCTAATGTCAGTCAGGAAGGAGATATCAGTCACAAGCCCACAATACTGAATGCACAGTCTTCAAAACGTTTAACAAACATTTCTTTCCTGGAGCTAATTCTAAGAAACGTCTGATATTCTGCCTACATTTTACTCTGCTTCATTTCATTTCATCTCATTGCTCCAACTTTCTACTGACCTGGACCACCCAAAACAAATGCTCTTCCTTCTTGATGTTGAGTCCAGTAGCTCAGCAACCAATGCTTATTTAGGCCATCATTCTCCTTCGCAATTCTGAAGAAATTCCACTGCTGTGTACAGACTGGGATTGGCAAGAATATCTTATAAAATGAAAAAGAGAACAAGACCCCTGCTAGCATTCTTCCATAAATTAGCTCCTGCTGCAGTGTCTTAGGCGTCGTTCTAAAACAGCACCAAAACAATTTAAGTGACTTTGCTAACGGCATGTTCCTATGGATCCTATAAATCAGGCATAGACAAACTCGGCCCTCCAGATATTTTGGGACTACAACTCCCATCATCCCTGATCACTGGTCCTGTTAGCTAGGGATGATGGGAGTTGTGGTCCCAAAACATCTGGAGGGCCAAGTCTGCCTATGCCTGCTATAAATCCCTATCCAACACTTTAACCATCACACCACACCACCTCTCATGGCATTCTGGTGGCAGTTGCAATAGGTTTGTTTATCTGCAACATGAAGCCTGACAGCTTCTAAATAAGTGGCTCCTAACACCACTCCCCTATTTGCTCTTCCTTTTTTATGATGCAAGCAGAATTGCTATCGACTTTCCACACAATTGAGAGTATTGGGCTTTCTTTATGTGAACACCCCGCTATGTTCTGTACATACCAGTTAGAGTTGCACAGTTGTTGTGGGTGTGCTCGTTTGAATCTCAGCACACATTCACTGTTAACTCTTGCGGCGGGGGCCATTTTATTACTCTGTTTATTTTTTTTTTAATGTAGTCTTTTACTTAGTGCTAAAATACTTTTTGCAGGTATAGCACAACTGGATCCCAAAGTGCTTTAAAGTGCTTTAATTGAAGTTGGACATCAGTTGGAGAAGTCTGGGAGAATGGAATTATGTTAATTTACAGAAAATTCAGAGCACGCACACACAGAGAGTGTGAGAGCACTAAGCAGCCCCAATTTGTTTTCCTTAATATAGATCTTACACAGTTCTGTCAAATCAGAACTGTGTAAAAATAATCTTTTTTTGTTTTTTAAGAACAACCAAACTACAGCTTAATCCTGTAAGCAGGAGATGAGGAAACAACATATCCAGGATATTTTCTGCAAGGCTCCACACAGTGTTAACAACAAGCACTGTAATAGCAATACATATGGCGAGTGAAAAAACAGTAGTGAGTGGAATATCATGTGCCAACTGCACACATAAAATATCGGAACTTCTCCGTATGATAATGCCCCCGTTTAGACAAATCCCGGGAGAAGAGAGGTATGCTGGTGATGTTGTAGATCTTCACTAAGTTGTGTCCATGTGTAATTATTCCTCATGATTATTCCTCAAGAGCAAGTCACCAGTCACCACAGCAAATGCACTTTAAATGCATTGCTTTTTTGAAGCTTAATTCTGAATATGTCTGAAAGCAGGTCTTTGATCCCTATGGTAAACCCTGAACCTCCCCACTGAACTCTCATTTCCCACAACCCCAACATCTATGGCAGCTGCTTCCATTTACTAGCATCACTGAGACCCACCAGAAGTGTTCCTATTTGTAGATCACATGTGGCAGTACTGAGAAAAGATACTGATCTTCCTCTGTAGGAGAATGCAGAGACTGATTACCTGTATAAGCGGCTTCAATTCCTACAAGAGTAATGAATTATTTTTCCCCATTTTTAAAAAAATGTTTTAAAAGCTAAGAAACTTGCTAATGTACCACCAACACAGACAGTCCACATACACATTTCCTGTGTTGCTTGGAGCCGAAACTAGTATTCACAGCAAAGTTCTCACTGACTTGGCAAAGTTTACAATTCTGGATGGCACGCAGCTTTGCCTTCTGCAAAAATTGGTGTGAGCTTGGATTAGCCTTGTGCCACCCACTGCCAATGTTTTTTAATTGCAATATCTTCTGCTGGGAATGTCTGGGCCTAGGTTAGCTGCGAGCCCCTTAAAATCAATATGCACCACTGAATGGGAAAACTGATCTTTCACCTGGCAGGGATGCCTCGCTTTATTAAGTTAGAGTCCTTATGTTTATGCTTCCCGATTTTGGGATCGCTCACAGTACCGCTCTCTCTAAACCAATGTTAAGTTTTATTAAAGGTTTTGTTGTAACTCTCAGGCTGTGGCCTCTCTCTCCTCAGTAGGGTGGCCATGGGTCCTGATTTACTGAGGACTATCCCCTATTTGAAGGAAATATCCAATCCAAGCCCAGTTTAAAGACAAAGAAGCATAAGAAGAGACAGATTGCCTTGAAGCTGCCCATCAACAGCACTTGGACTGAGCAAGCACTCAGGTCACCTGGTCACAATCACCTCACTACAGTGAGATGCTCTGTATTTCTATTACAGTAACTCATTCTAAATTTGCTAATGTTATGCATATCTATGTCCTCTTTAGGGAGGTGATGTGTTTCCTCTCTCTTTTTAGCATTTTAAAATAAGCAGCTTATATCATATAAAGTAATACATACTACACAAGTGTCTCGGAAAAACAGGGACCTCCCCTCCCCCCACGAGAGCACAGTGGCCATTTTGGGTGTTGTGATATTGTGCGTTCCGGGCTTTTTCCAAGGCTGTGATCTTGCGCAGCGGCCCAAACTCATGTTTTGGGACACCATAAGAACATGGCCCTTTAAAAAGTGCACCTTTGGGGCTTCATCATCTCATGCTGGTCATGTGACTCGCATGGGAGCATGGAAAGGAAGATGCATGTCCCCGTTTTGGGACTCACCATGTTGGAGGGTATGGTAATATACTGTAATAGATTGCAAAGCAATCAGAAGTTACAAATGTTTTCTAATAACACTGTATTTCCTGTTAAGGATACTCTATACAACAAGGAAGGCTAGTCCCATGCTGCTTAAAAGGTCCAAGCCCAATTCTTACCCCCCCCAAAAAAAACCCCTCTATAAATCAGGACTGGGGAATCTGTAGGTCTTCTGATGTTGGCCTACAGCTCCCTTCTTCCCTATTGACCATGCTGAGTCAGATGATGGGAGTTGGAGTGTAACAGCTTCTGGAGGGATACAGGGTCTCCCTTGGTTTAAGGAACTGTAAGTGGTGGTGATGATATGAATTGGCTTTGGATGCTCCGGGACCAATTCCTTCTCTTTTATCTGTGAGAATAATGTGTCCTGATTTGTCAAGTTTACCTGCATGTTGCCTTGGAGACATTTCTCTTGTGTTCCTTTCGCCACAGGAGGCTGGAGCAGCTGACATTAGGGCTCAAGGTTGACATTTTGGGACAAAATGGGGGCTAAAATTTGTTGCTCCAAAATTGCCCTTCACAACTGTGGATTTCCTATTGCCTTATCATCAGCACCATCTTACTTCATAATCATCATTCAAAAGAGCATGTAGGTTTAAAGCATCTAAAAGGAGCTGGCAAGTTGGCACAACAGTTCTATCCTACCCTGCACGTTCCCATTCCTGCCTGCTTACACTGCCACCTCTATGTGCGTCACTGGCTGCAAGGAGAGCGTTTCAAAATATGATCGAAATAAGCTAGCATTTATTCAGTTTGGCATCTCCAGTCGCTCCCTCTTTTCTCTCCCCTCGCCCCTAATCCAAGCTAATGCCTTCCAGATGAGGTGCTAGCAGCTGCTAATTGCGTTTGGATCCATCCTGATTTGTGCTTCAGTCAGCAAGGCACCTCTCTAATGGATATGAGATTTGGCAGTGGTCCTGGGACCAGTGTCAAAGAAAGCAGATGAGAGGGGGGGGAGAAAGGGGGGGGAGAAAGTTCAATAAAGGAAAACTATCGCAGCCAGAATCTGAATCCTGATAAGGTTTGTGGCTCTCCCAAGTTGTGGGATTTCAGACGGCACAACTTCATTCCTTTCTGCAGGCAGAAATCCGACACCTGCCCTGGCTGGCCCTCCATGGTTCTTTCCGATCACTTGGCAGGGAGTACATTGCTCTAAGGGAGGCTCATGTTCTAAGGCTGACAGCCATGCAGAGCTATAACACACCTGGGCTTTATGAACACTGGGCCCATGCAGGGCCTCTGCTGGCTTGAACTACTGGAGATAATTTTCTTGGAGCCAAGCTAAAAAAAAGAGGCCTTTTAAGGGGTGGGGGTTGGAAGCAGCAAACCTGGGCCTAAAGCGTTTCTCTTTCTTTCTCTCTTTTTTCTTTCTTTAATCAATCACTTGCATTCATCATTCCATTTTGCATACACGGCAGCAGAAAGGAAAGCCAAGTTGGCTCGGTGGAATTCTAAATCCTTGCAAGGCAGGAAATACAGTCAGACAAGACAGACAAGCAACAGAGGAGACACACAGGCACAAGGGAAAGTTGGGAAATGTGCTAGATTAGGAAGGGCAAAAACAGGAAAAGAATGGTAAGTGATGCAGGTACACTAGTAAATGTACACTGATACACTTTTTCAACCAAGACGTACAGGTTTCCCCAGCTGGATAAATAGGACTTCACCCCAAGTGTCTCCTTTGTGAGGTTTTAGTTTTGTTTTAAATGTAATTCCTCTTTTGGTGTTGTTAACTGTTTTTAATTAACTGTAGAGTGCATCACCTTGAGACGGTAGTTTAGAAGGTGATTAATAAACCAACAATAATATATAATATGCACTGGAGAAGAATATTTGCTGCATACACAGATGCCAATAAGGCAACCCGCAAACATCTTATTTAATATGCCATAATGTTTACTTGAGTCTGGGCAATATCTTTCTTAATCCAGATAGACGTCTGGACCGTACAATGGAGTTTGTTGTAGTTACTAGGCAGGGCAGTCTCGAACAGGTTGCACGACCTGGCGCTGAGGGGCGGAGATTGCTCCGGCGCCCCCGCCCTCACAGGGCGCAGCATGGTTTCCACACAGCTTCGCCGCGCGGCGCCCTGCCTACCGGCCCGGCGCCCTAGTGCCCCGCACCACCGGGGGTCTACCTAGAGCCGGCCCTGTTACTAGGCAAGGTCCAGGTGCTTCAGGGCTCATGAATATCAGTTACCACACATTCTCCACCTCTAAAGTACCACATTGTATACCACCTTCAAGCTCATGGAAAGGGCCAAGATCCATGAGCTTTCCCTGGCCTACACTATGATAATACTACATGTTCTTTCACCTGTACATGAAGGATTCCCAATCAAGCACATTAATCCTTCCTAAATGATCATGCTTGGAATTGGAAACAAATCCTACTCAAGTAAAACTGCCTATTGATGTCAAATGACCCACTATTTTGTTGTGTCATTTCCCTACCCCCACCCCATAATGTAAGCCCATTTGTTCCATAAAGGTTGTTTTCTAAGCGCTTTATCCATATCTTTAGTTGAACGGATGTCTTCCTTCTTTCTGCACAGCACTGCACTGCATTGCTTTTCTGTTATTCTGTCATAAGTTGCTTTGTGGTTTTATTTTATCGTTTCAATGTAAAATTTATTTGTTTTTACTTGTTACATTTTTGCAACTTGCCCTAGGACCATTTGGTGAAGGGCGGGCTAAAAATACAAGGGCAAATAATAAACAAATGGTTCCCTGAATTATGGGAGACAACTAATTTTCTCTTGATGTCTCTGTGTGTAGAATGCTAGAAACTTGTTGGTGGGACTGTGGCAGGTTGTGGATGCTGTGGACGCACAGCAATGCAAAGAAAATTTTACATGGAATGGAGGAAGGAAATGTTGCATGCCAGTGGTGCTCTTTTCTTCATACATTCCTACCCAATCTTGCAAGGCCTCACAATGACCAAAGAAAAAAAGATCTAGCAGGGTCCCAGAAACCTCACTGTTAAAAATGAGGTCCCCTTCCACTCCTCTGTTTTCTGGTGCTACGGTTGCCTTTCCAGAAGATGGCCACAGAAAACATCTGAATGTTTAGGGCTACTTTCCCCTCCTT
Organism: Zootoca vivipara; assembly: GCF_965207765.1. Taxonomy (NCBI): domain Eukaryota; kingdom Metazoa; phylum Chordata; class Lepidosauria; order Squamata; family Lacertidae; genus Zootoca; species Zootoca vivipara. The sequence continues at coordinate 72,343,041 of NC_142587.1, read as the reverse complement.
TTTGCACACAACAATTACTTAACTTGCAGAAATCGTTAGCCTTCGTACTGTAGAGAGCCAGCGTGGCATAGTGGCTGGAGTGTCAGACTAGTAGTCATGGAGGTAACTAGGTAAGGAATAGGAAGCAGAGAGTATGAATAAATGGACAAGTCTCCCAACGGAGGGATGTCAAAGTGGAGCCCCCTGGGGATTGATGTTAGGACCTGTGCTTTTTATCTAATCATAAATTATCTAGAGTTGTTGTTACTGTATTTATTAAATTTATATACTGCCCTTCATCTAAAGATCACACAGCGGTTTACAACAACAACAGACTGAAGGGTGAGCAGGGAGGTAGTCAAGTTGCTGATGAAACCAAATTATTCAGTAAGCTAAATCAAAAAGTGGTTGTGAAGAGCCATGAAAAGATCTTTCCAAACTAGTTGAATGGGCAGTAAAATGGCAAGGGCAGTTTGATGAAAGCAAGGGTAAAGTAATGCATTTTGACACCTCATTGGGTCTAAACTGGCAGTGACTTCCCAGGAGCAACACCTTGGGGCCATAGCAGATACCTTAAGTAATATTTTTTAAAAAATACAAATGCCACACTAGGGATCATTAGAAAAGGGACTGAAAATAAACCTGCCAATATTATATTACAGTTATTCAAATCTATGGTACAACCACACTTGGAATCCTCTATATACCAGTAGTTCTGCTCGTCTCACCTCAAAAAGGATATGGTAAAGCTGTGGAAGTTTCAGAAATGGGCAGGCGGATGGAACATCTCCCAAATGAGGAAAGGTGACAACATTAGGTTTTTTAAAAAAATATATATATACAGTAGTTCAAAGAAATGGTGAGTAAACGAATGAGGGGTATAAAATTACGCATGCTGTGAACAAAGTGGATAGGGGGAATTTTCTCGCATAACACTAGAACTTGTGCAAATCCAATGTTTGGTTGTTTGTTTCCTTTGAGAAGAGGTTGCATTTGGGCTTTTTTAGTTGAAAGAAAAGGTAAAACAAGCGGCATGACTGAAGTGAACCAAGCGACTAGATTTTTCACCCTGTCTTGCAATACTAGAGCCAAGGTCATTGAATGAAACTGAATGTTAAAGGATAAAGGGTGACAAAATAAAATACTAGCCAGAATGGCTATGCACTATCTCCAGAATCAGAGGCAGTATGGACCTTTATACCAGTTGCTGTGGAACGAAACAGAGAAACAAATGCAGCATTTTTAGAAATATCAAAGGTGCGACTACCTGGAATAACAACCAGGAGATACAAAGTTCCTGGGGGCGATGTTAGATACATTGGCAGGTGTCATTCTTAGTAAATTTTAGCAACCTGCACTGCCTAAACCACAACTAGATCGCTTTTGGGAATTTAAACACACTTCTCTGCAAACTGTGAAGCCATAGGTCTCAGCTCAAGAGACAGCCTTTGCCTTGAGTGGACTGAGCCAATAGAAACTCCTCAAAACTCTGGCTGAAAAATAGTTCTTTCATCAACTTTGCAATTGTTGGCAGAGCTCATAGGGAGTTTCCACTAGACTATGATTCATTTACTGAATGAAATCTGATCCTGGCCAGTGAGAAGAGGGAGACGTAAAGACAGACAGAAACACCACAGACTTTAAGATTCATACAGGGCCAAGGAATAGAAAAGCAGCAGCCAAGGATATGCAAAAGTGCTTTAAATGTGTAGTGTGAAGGAGGAGGAAATTGACAGGCTGGAACATGTGCAGAGGAGGGCAACCAAGATGATCAAGGGTCTGGAAACCAAGCCTTGCAATGAACAGTTGAAGGAGCTGGGTATGATTAGTCTGGAAAAGAGAAGAGTGAGAGGAGATATGACAGCCACCTACAAATATGTAAAGGGCTGTCACATGGAAGATGGAGTAAGCTTGTTTTCTCCTGTCCTGGAGGCTAGGACCCATGGGCGTACCCAGGATCAAAACTAGGGGGGGCAAGGGGAGGGGCCAAGGCACGGAAGGGGAGGGGCCACAAAGTGGGCGGGAACGGCGAACTCGCGCTCCGCCGGGCTGTGCCCCTCCCTAGCAGCAGGGCTGGTAGGCGGAGGCGGAGCCCAGCCCAGCGGAGCGTTCCCGCCCGCCGCGCCGCGCTCTCTGGTTCCCCGCCGCGCTTGGCCTTGCCAGAGGGCGCGACGGGGAGCTGGAGGGAGGGCGCAGCGCGGCGGGCGGGAACGGCGAACTCGCGCTCCGCCGGGCTGTGCCCCTCCCTAGCAGCAGGGCTGGTAGGCGGAGGCGGAGCCCAGCCCAGCGGAGCGTTCCCGCCCGCCGCGCCGCGCTCTCTGGTTCCCCGCCGCGCTTGGCCTTGCCTGAGGGCGCGCCGGGGAGCTGGAGGGAGGGTGCGGCGCGGTGCGGCGGGAATGGCGAACTCGCGCTCCGCCGGGCTGTGCTCCGCCTCTGCCCACCAGCCCTGCTTCTAGAGTAGGGCAGCTGCCCTAACTTGCCGCATGGTGGGTACGCCCTTGCTAGGACCCATACCAATAGATTCAAGTTTCAAGAAAGGAGATTCCAACTAAACATCAAAAAGAACTTTCTGACAGTAAGCACTGTTTGGGAGTGGAACAGTCTCCCTCAGGAGGTTGTGGACTCTTCTTTTTTAAAAGCAGAGGTTGGATGGCCATGTGTCATAGATGCATTAGTTCTGATTCCTGCATTGCTAGAGGTTGGACTAGATGACCCTCGGGGTCCCTTCCAACTCTACAATTCTGTGATTTTATGATTCTATTCCATTCCACCTAGTATTTCCATCTGTCTCCCACAACAGGTATTCAGCATCCGTGGTCACTGAGTATTCTCTGTCTTCATTGAGCTATTTTGTGGCCTTTTACACACTTAGGGCTCCCCACCTAAAGGTTTTGTAAACTATTTCTGAAAACTTTGGGGTTCTCCTGAACACGCTGATACCTCCTTCTTGTTTCACAGAAGCCCTACATATACTGTACTACAGATGGGTGGGTATGCAAGAGTGGGTATTTTCTGTTCAATTGGCACCCTGCCAGGACTATTATTACTATTATAATTATTACTAAAATCTCCTAAAAGTTAATAAGGGAGACTGACACCTCTCACTAGGAAGGGTGTTCCACAAATGGGAAACCACTACCAAGAAGGCCCTGTCATGGCTCACTGCCAACCAGGCTTCTTCTGATTATCATACGGCTCAAGGTGTTTGATAGTGGGGAAGGCACTCTTTTAGGTACCAGGGTCCGAAGCTATACTTGGATCTCAAGATGGCAATGAGGTGGAAAAAGTCCAAGGAAGGGCCTTGTACACTTGGCTTGTCACATACTCTCACACACATACCACCAGAGATGTAGAACGGCAACATGGGGAAGGAGCTTAATTATTACCATGTGCGCTTGTGTATCTGTTTGGGGCACTGACTCTGTAGCAATATCCTCATTTTAAGTGGAAGTAAAGATTGATGATCTACCAAAAGCCTCAGAAGGTAATTTTTTGAAAAAGAATTTAGAATTTGCTGGCATAATAAAAGTTAAACAGGTTTGCAATGCTTAAATTCTTCTGAGTTTTGTGCTTGCACTTTTAAGGGAAGGAATGGAATTACAGAGTGGGGAATGTTCTAAGCCAAACAGGACTATGCAGGCTGCAGCCTTTCTACTTTCAGAGTGATCACTCAGTTATGTTGTTCTTATGGGGTTTGAACTGAGGAACATCTGCACTAAGACTTCCTTCACATAATTTATTTTACCTCTGAGATATCCTTCCTCCTCCTCTTCATTTTTGAGTCCTGGGGATTTGACTGCGGTGTTTGCATAAGATTACTCCAGGTTTCTTGACAGTAAGTCCCCTTGATTTATTGCACCCCACTTTCAATATCAAAAGACTTGTGGAAAAGTCATCTACTTTAGTTGTGGGCAATGGTTTCTCTCTTTAAAACAAAAAACAGATCACACACACACTCTACTAGCTGTACAGTGCTGTGTAACAGAGAATGCTTTATAATTTGCTCCCTTCCATTTTTGCAAAATAAAATTACCCTTTAGCCATGAGGTTACACTGGTTCATGTGTTTATTGTGGAGATCTGATGTGAGCCTACACAGAACAGAAGAGAAGGAAAGGAGGGAGAGTGGCAGAATAGCCTACTTCATGTAGTAAAATGTCAAACTGGTTCTGACTGCATGCTGTAATCTGGGGTAGACAACCTGGTACCCTCCAAATGTTCGCTGGACTACAACTCTCATTGGCTCAAACCAGCACATCCAAGCTGCATTGCTATGTTTTCATCTGGGGGTATTTTATTGCTTTGTTGCATTGTGTTGTAGCTTTGTTCAACATTTAACACACTGGCACTTTTTCCGTCTAATCTATATATATATATAAATGTAAAAGGTCCCCATTCGTATGTGTCCAGCTACCTCCGAAACTGCATTGAAATTTTCATACAACGTTCCATTCCACTATGCAGGTGTTTGTATAAACTTAGATTGGACAGATGTCACACCTGTGAGAAGTTAGAGCATGTTTTCTATTAAAAAAACATGTCAAAGCAGCACAACTGAGGATGCCACAACTGCTGCCATTGGCTGCAGATTATCTGTGACATCATAACAGCATGGAATTACCCAGCATAGCACAGCCAGGGGAGCAGGCCAGGCCCTAGATGCACATGGGGTGTGCGGGTGGAAAAGAGAGAGGGGTTGGGTTGACGGGTGCCATCATGCGGGTGGAAGATGACCAGAGATGAGCAGAGAGAGCTGGAGGGAAGATGACCAGAGATGACCAGATAGACAGGAGGGACCACAGAGAGAGAGGTGTCGTGACGTCCGGGGTGTGGTACAGGGCTCGGGTGAGGAACGGGGGCGCTGAGTGGGGGTGGGTCGTGCCTTTGAGGACGAGGAATGTGTCGGGTGGTGGGTGCCCTCACGTGGAAGGAAGATTATGTCACGTGGTGGGAGAACCAGAGACAGGGGTGTGCGGCTGGGGTGGGGAACGGGGTCACTGAGTGGAGGAGGCTCATGCCTTATGGGAGGATGAATGGGTGGGGGGATTTGCCAGAACGCGCGTGTGAGGGGGAGAGAGAGAGAGCACTTGGGGTGCCAGGTGCCGTCACACAGGAGGAAGATTACGTCACATGGTGGGGGGACCAGAGACGGGTGTCTCGACGTCATGCGGCTGGGGTGGGGAATGGGGACGCTGAGTGGAGGAGGCCCATGACTGAGCCACAGCAACACGTGGCCAGGTACAGCTAGTTATTACTATATAGTATTAGTTATTTGTAAACTGCTTAGAAACTGCCCTACGTATTAAGCAGTATATAAATACATTAAATGAATAAATGAATGAATTGATGAGTCATAAAACCCCTAACCATTCAAATTAGAACAAAAACGTAATTTACGCTAGAGGAGAGAACAGTGTGAAGTTAAAAATGGGGAAATGGCAGCTGCAAACTCCCCTGCAAATATGTTTCAGTTCAGTTCCCTTGTAGCTCAGAAGGCTGTAAATTACATTGGCAGTGTAATGTTTCTTAGTGGTGCTCCAGAGGTATATAAAAGAGCCCAGAAATTATGTGAGGCCAGTTAAGGGATAAAAGACTCCTTGTAAAGATTCGTGAAATCCTGTCCTGCTCCATAGCATCTCCCTCCCCCCCCCCGGGCACTCCCCACTCAAGTAAAACAAAACTTGGCTTTTTCAGTTTGTCACTTTCTGTGCAGGTAGTATCTCTCACTACCATCCAAACAAATTATAGAACAAAAACTTCATTCCTAGAAATGCACCCCAAAAAAACATTAAATGGATCAATAACAGGGAAATAGTTCAGTCCCCTCTCCTTAAAACCTGCATATCAGCATATGTTAAGTTTGGATGGTTTACAATGCATGTCCACTCAGAAGCAAGGCCCACTGAATTCAACTGGGCTTACTCTCAGATTTGGGAAGTATGTACAGGACTGCTGCCTACAATGCAAATTTGTACTATGCGATGAAACTTAGCAGGAACAAACAGGTGACTCTAACCAATCCCAACTATCCAAAAAGGCTATGCTGTTTAAATAGATTCCAGGTGAAAACACTTCAAACCAGCAGCAGTGGACAACAGCAGTAGATTGAGGCAACCGCTGGAATCCAGAGAGATCTGTCCACATATATCAGGATTAATGTGAGCCTTTTTGTTGCTCCTTAAATTTAAGTAATAAAATTTAACCACCTCCCTTTAGACTGAGATAGTGTTTAAGTAGTCACTGGGTGTCTACCCAGATATATGGCCGTGCAATGTGCTGCCTGTGTACTGTGCTAGTTTTAAAGAAACACAAATGAAAAACCATACAGGAAAGGACTTAAAGCAGGGGTACATAGAATTTCCAGTAAAACGTCTTTCCTGCATACCATAACTTGTTCCTTCAAAAACTCACACTGTATCCAAATACCAGTTTCCCTAATCAAATTAAAATGCAACCCTGTATTTATTTATTTTCTTAAAACAGTTTTGACTTAGCTCTTTGGTCCAAATAAAAATACATTCAGAACATGATTGAAAATAATAAAATTGAAGTTATTAAAAGAGCGGCAACACAAGATCAGCACTACGTCAGACCAACATGGCTACCTACCTGTAAGCACAAGATCAGTCTTACAAAAACTGTGGGAAAGACCCTCCCTAGAAAAGGCAGAAAGATCAAAAAGGTCAGTACATATAATAATTAAAAAAAATAGTATTTTGCCTTCTTGGGGAGAGTGTTCCATAAGCAGAGTGTTACCAATAGAAAAGGTTCAATCTTGAGTCACTATTGATAACTTCTGCGATTTGGAGGACTTGGAGAGGAGACTATTTTTCTTAATGAGAGAAGATTACCTTAATAGTGAGGGTGGTTTTAACACAGATAGCTCCAAGGCTTTTTTCCCCAGCCAGAACTCACCGGAACTCAGTTCCAGCACCTCTCAGTTGGGCGCCATTGTCATTATAAGAGAATAATGAGAGGCATTCATGGTGAGTTCCAGCACCTCTTTTTCTACAAAAATAGCACTGGATAGCTCTGTTATGATTATGATCATTATTTAGATATCTTACCCACCCTTACCTACCCTTCACTAGAAGGTCCCAGGGTAGCTTACAGCAATAGAAAAATACCATTTAAAATCAGTTAAAACAGTTTACAATCCCAAGACTAGGATGCATCCTAAAAACACATATATCAGGTAGCATCCTAAAAACACATATATCAGGTGTCAAATTCAGACAAAATGAAATATTTTATTAAAAAATGTATATCAACAGTTGCCATTGCTGCTGAGGGATAAGGAGTGATTGCTATTTACATACTGTAATTAATTCAAATATATGTAGATTGCACAGAGCCATTTAAAATAATAATAATATCATAGCAGCTTGGATAGGGGGAAAGCAATCTGATCATGCATGTATTTCAAAATGAGCAGGTGATCACTCCAAATTCCTACCTTCTTACTGTACCTAGTTTCGATCTTTATATTTTGCCCTTTCCAAGCCTACATGGTAATCTCTACTAACCAATCACCTGTCTGTTTACTTTTTTCCTTAGGCTCCCTCCCATTTTTAAAAAAATAAAAAGGAATTGGATTTCCAAGCTTTTCTTTCACTTTTCACCCTTTTCCCGAGTCTTTGATGTTAATTGTCTGCCATGCAGGAGCACTCCTTAGCTGATTAAGTCCAAGCTTCTTCCCTGGTTTTGTTGACCCATGAATGGGGGCCTCTCCAATGCTCACTGGAGTGCACTATCATTACCCTCCTTTACCCCCCCCCACCTCATTTGACTTGATGGATTAATCCCACTGTATAAAGAAAAGTGGTATGGGAGGGGAAACTGAAGCAGCATGAATTGAAGGGGGGGGCAGAGGAAGAAGGATATCCAGCAAATGCTTGACTGCTCCTGCTTAAAATAACACCATTTATTTAGGCAGGTCAAGACACGCAAAGCCATATGAGAGGCTACTACTGAAGATCAATATTGATATCATATTTATATTTGTAAGAGGCTAGAATGGATTTTTACTAAACTCAAAAAAGTTCAACCCCACCTCCCATCCCATAAAACGTAGAGATCTGACACCCATGCTTTTTGTTTCCTCTTCCTCCTTTCCTCACTTCTTTCTACCAAACCATACATAAAAGTTTTGATCTGGCTATTCTGGTCTTTGTCCAGGCTTTTTAAAGTAAAGTGTGGACTATATGCTAGTGGCTACAAGAGAATGCACATTCCTTCTGGTTTATATATGGTGAGGTGACCAGATCTGTACAGGCAGCAACTGAATCAAGCATGTCCAATTGACGCTTGACCTTGCATGCACACATTGCAGTACTGTAACCTGGAAGTGGCCACAACTCCTGTGAAAATTGTGTGTTGCCTGTACACAGTTTTCTAAGAGTGGTTGCACCATAGACTTGTGCAACGGCATTCTGATATTGGCAGTCTCAGTTTCAATCCATTTCCTAATGATTCCCAGTGTGGTATTTGTTTTCCATGTTTGGACAAGTCTTCAGTTTGGACAGGACAGTTTCTCACCTTTAATAGCATCGTTAACTCTGCTTCTTAACCATGCAGGGTTCCTCTTGGCCCTAGTGGTACCTTTCTTCATCCATGGTATACCTTCAAGCTGAGCTTCTAATATTGTGGTTGTAAACAACTCCCAATGATACCCTTCATGGCCGGTATCCACTGATGGCATTACCCTCAAGGAATTTGTCTTGTTGTTTAGTCATTTAGTCGTGCCCGACTCTTCGTGATCCCATGGACCAGAGCACGCCAGGCACTCCTGTCTTCCACTGCCTCCTGCAGTTTGGTCAGACTCATGTTGGTGGCTTCGAGAACACTGTCCAACCATCTCGTCCTCTGTCGTCCCCTTCTCCTTGTGCCCTCAATCTTTCCCAGCATCAGGGTCTTTTCCAGGGAGTCTTCTCTTCTCATGAGGTGGCCAAAGTATTGGAGCCTCAGCTTCAGGATCTGTCCTTCCAGTGAGCACTCAGGGCTGAAAGAATTGATAGGTTTGATCTTCTTGCAGTCCACGGGACTCTCAAGATTTGTCTAATCCTCTTTTAAAGGCATCCAAGTTGGTGACCCATCAATTTCAGGTGAGAGCTTCAAATGGACCATCTTCCTGTAGCTTTCACTGAATCTACTGGGGAGTTAAACCTCAGAGTGTCCTTTCAAAATCCTCCACCAAATAATATGGGCAAAGGGACTGAAGAGAAACCGAAGCTCAGGAAGACTTCAACCAGATTCCAAGTCCTGAAAATGCATTTTCATTTTACAGAGTTGGCTTTATTTCTTATACAGATCCCAGTGTGGTTCAAATCAAAGCTATTGCTCCACCCAGCATACTACTGTCTTCCCTTCCACACCACCACATAAAGGTAATACCACTACAATATTAGCTGGTCCCCAGTGCCCCATCTCCTTCAGCCTTATTACACAAGTCCATTGGAATCCCCACTCCAGTACCATTCTCGACTACAAATGACTATCATTCCTGAGCCAGAACCAAACCCAAGAGTCCCCGGGAACTTCCAGACTGTCTCTATTTTCAGGCAGGATTCAATCACATACCAGCAAATTCATGTTGCACAATTTCAAGCTGATTTGGAACTCTTGGGTAGGGTTGGGGAAGAGATTTGATTTAGATCACATTTAATGGTGAGCCTACCTAATTCACACTTGCTAAAACAATATGCAATCTGTAGCACAGTAATCCTTTGAAAGCTGCACGTCTCTGAATTCTGCAGTGCAGTTCTCCAACCAAGTAATGTGTACAAAAATGCATATACTAGGTAAACTGTGAATTAAAATGTATCATACAAAACACATCAGAGAAAATTGGTTGCAAAAATATATGTATTAGGAGAGATTGCCATCAAATGCTGATGTATTTTCATGTGGAGTCAGAAAAAGTCACAAAACAATGTGGAAATGTGAAGAACTGAATTTAAGAGAAATTGAAATTGACAGATTCACCCATCTCTGCTCTTGAGCAACAAACTTGGACTTTTAGCAATAAGGAAAGTGATGGAAATGCACTGGAAAGTGTGGGATAAAACTGGCTTTATTTGATGCCATATAACCTCACCACAATAAATAGCTGGCATCATCTAACCTCCCTGCAAACTTGTGGAAAGAAAGTAGGATGAATTTTTTTAAAAGTATTTTTATTAAAGATTTCTTGAATTACAAAGGTGTGTGCAGTGTCTCTCATATTGTTACATGTATCATTTTTGTAAATCAGTTTCATTTGTTAAGACACTAAGAAGAAAGAGGGAAAACGAAGTAGATAGGTGGGAGGGTGGATGGGGGTGAAGTAGGATGAATTATCAATAAATACGTTGCCTGGAAGTGCTCCCAGATGTACTGCTGCAAATCAGATAGAGATGCTTTGCATTTGACCACCCTCAAGTTTTAATTTCAAGAGGTGTTGCTTTTCTCATCCCTGCATGACAAGCTGCACTTGTCAAAATTCTCCCTGCCACACAACCATTAAAGTTTTAAGGGGCCCCATCCTCTCTGGCATTTGGTTACCCTGCTACCAACCACATCATACAAGCATGGCAAATTTGAGTGTGGGTGGTTTTGTAGTTCTGACAGTTGCTCCATTAATACTTTCACTTATGTTGCTAAGACTGTGGTCATCAAACTACTTAACTCCAGTGACCTCTTTGGGACTATTTAAAATAAAGTGGTTTGAAGATTGCAGCTTAAATCACTTTTCCTACAGATCAGTGGTCAAACAAGTTTTCCACATTTAATTAGGTGTTTAACCTTTTCACATATTTAGCTGCAAGCTCAAAAGAAAGAAGGATTTGGACATACACTTCACTTGCATGGCCTACAGTAAATTACATTTTATTTTCTAAGTAAGCCTTCAGAACAACAATACCTGTGCCTGGTAAAGGTCTCACATCCAGCAGTACACATCAAGTCGTTTGTCTGACCCTGTTTGCATTTTCTGTTTTGTATTTGTCATTCAAAATCAGCAGAGAGAAGTGAGCAGTTTCTCCGAGGAGACTTCTCTCTCTTTTCTTCCCCACATTCAATGACATTCACTCTCTTTCTGGCCCCAGGGCATTCTGTTGCTGTTGGCACTGCGTGGCCTTCTTCTCAGTCCAATTATTCAGTCAAATCTGCCAGATGTTCCAGGGCCAACTGGCTCTCTGAAGCAGAGAGAGAGAGAGAGAGAGACTCCTTCAGAGCAAGTTGGCAGATGATATTGTGTTTCCAAACACCAGGAGAGAGAAAATTCTGGCTTTGCAAACTAACTTTAGCTGCCACTATAATGGATACTTTGCCAAGCAAACATAAAAATAACTTTTTTGTCCTCTCACAGATATGGTACTCAGGGGGCAAGTGAAGGAGAATGGGCAAGGTGAGGAAAACAAGTCGCAAGGGACTTGAAGTGATTTGGGGTTCTTTTCAAACTGCTGCCATGTTCTCAGCAGACTCTGCTTTGAGCCATCTTGCAAATTTTCCCTTGGCACTATACTTATTTTCATTAACCAGTTCCAACCAGTACATTTGGAAACCGGCATAAATTGCTTTTCTCTCAATAGAAGATTACATTCCAGACTACCTGTTTTTGCTTGTCTGTCTCCTCTGACATTGTGCATGTGTGTGTGTGGCTCAATGCATGGATATTATTGCAAGCTCCCCAGGACCACTTTGCAGGGTCAACTTATTTGTGGATGGGTTAACATTGGAGAACTGCAGTGTCTTTTGTAGTAAGGGATATATCTAATACCATATAGATTGGGCAGGCAGAAAACAAGAAAGCACACATGGGCAGTGCTTTCCCCAAAGCTGCATCAGTTCTGAACCAATGCAAGAATCTCGGGGAGCTTGCTTCTCCCTCTCCAATCAGCCCCCACAAACTGAATCCCCGCCAGACTGGTTTCAACTCCACTCTAAAAAGTTGAAGTGGGAGAGACTAGCCATTGATCAGTTCCTTATAATTCACTATATAGTGTCAGAGTATAGGAAAGCCTTGAGAAAGGGCCATTTTGTATAACAAAATGTTTGGTTGTGACTGAAATGTGTCAAAGGCACTGAAACGGGGTTCGAAAGACACAGATTAAATTATTAGCTCTGGCATTATAACTTGCCTATTTCACGCAAGTCACCTATTCTCATCAGAATATGATCATTCCCTATTTTCCCCACGTCATTCCACTTCAAAATATTGTAGTCTTGGAACAAATGTCTCCCCACAGATGTCTACTAAGGGTGACTAAGGAGATCGGGGTTAGTAAGTCACTGGCTATCAATGCTGAGTGAATAAGAAGTTGGCTTCCATCACTTGGCAGGATTGTAAGGGTGGCTCGGTTGAAGACATGCGCCATATAAGTGTGCATCTGCCGACTAGTCAGCAACACCAAGCACAGGTGTGAGCCACAATGACACTGCTATGCATTGAGCGCTGGTGGCTAATTATGTGGTTGCACAGTACTGATCACAATTAGTATCTACGTAATAGATGTAACAAGGCCTTCAATCTCAGATGGGGCTGAAATAACTGCTTTTTTTAAAAAGCCCAAATGATTAAAGGCACACTCAAAATTATATGTATAGACTGGAAGAGATTTTAAGTAATCTGCTTTAGTCTCCAACACTAAATTTGGTTTCGTTGGACTAGGCAACAGCCTATAATTAATACTGTACTCACTGTATTAATAATAATAATAATAATAATAATAATAATAAATTTTTATTTATACCCCGCCCTCCCCAGTCAAAAACCGGGCTCAGGGCGGCTGACACCAACAGAACCACAATAAAACATAAAAACAATTAATTAAAATACAGATTAAAATACAGTATTAAAATTTAAAGTGCAGCCTCATTTCAAGTAGGCCATAAGTGGCTGACACCAACAGAACCACAATAAAACATAAAAACAATTAGTTAAAATACAGATTAAAATACAGTATTAAAATTTAAAGTGCAGCCTCATTTCAAGTAGGCCATAAATCCAAGCCATGAGGGAGAAAAACACAGGGGTCAGGCTGAGTCTAACCCAAAGGCCAGGCGGAACAGCTCTGTCTTGCAGGCCCTGCGGAAAGATGACAAATCCCGCAGGGCCCTGGTCTCCTGGGAAAGAGCGTTCCACCAGGTTGGGGCCAGTACGGAAAAGGCCCTGGCTCTAGTAGAGGCCAATCTAGCCATCTTATGACTCGGGATCTCCAGAATATTATTGTTTGTGGACCTTAAGGTCCTCCGCGGGGCATACCAGGAGAGGCGGTCCCGTAGGTACGAGGGTCCCAAGTCGCATAGGGCTTTAAAGGTCAAAACCAGCACCTTAAACCTGATCCTGTACTCCACCGGGAGCCAGTGCAGCTGGTAAAGCACTGGATGAATGTGATCCCATGGCCGGGACCCTGTAAGGAGCCTCGCCGCGGCATTCTGCACCCGCTGGAGTTTCTGGGTCAGCTTTAAGGGCAACCCTGCGTAGAGCGAGTTACAATAGTCAAGCCTGGAGGTGATTGAGACAAAAAGGACATTATTGGGTAAATGTATCTGGGTAGGCTTTCCTGGGTAGCAAGTTTAGTTTCAGTTTCCACCTTCCCTGCTTGCTTCTGTTTGTAAGGTATACAGTAGATCACATCTTACATTGGGATTCAGTTGCAAGGGTTCGGCATATACAGTACATGAAAATTGCATATACTGTAGATGTTGTGGACTGGTTGCTGGGGAACCACCAAGAAAAGAAGGCTCGGGCTCAGAGCCCGTGGAGTGGTGGCAGGACAATGATGAAGGAGAATATTGGGGGCGGGGGAGGTGTTGGAAGCTGAAGAGGTAACAGGGTTTAGTGAGCAGGAAGAGGCTGTGCCAGAGAACAGTCCAGAGGCAGAGGCTGAAGCTAAAGCAGGGGAGTATGGATGCCAAGAGGCAAAGAAGAGCCAGGCTGGTGAAGAGTCATGGGTGTCTCCCCTCCTGCTGCAGCAAGCTCACCTCCCCATCTCCCAGAACCAGAAGAGGCATGGAAAGAGCGGTGGAGAGTTTGGCTTTACACAGGCACAGTTTCCGATTGCTTGGAAAGAAGGCAACTTCGACAGCTGCGGGGAGGTGGGGACTTTCAGTCTTGGTGACTGATCCATGAGGCAAGACCTCCCAGGGATGAGCTACTGTGCTCATTAGGCCTGACACTCCAAGTCTGTACAGATCATGTTCTTGCTAATAAAGAGTTAACGCCAACTTGCACCATGTGATGTACTGCCAGCATTCCTATCAATATCCAAACCTTGGGAGCTGCCCTTGCTTTTTCATTCAGGCAACCCAATCAGACCTGGTGCGAAAAGAGCTATAAAGCTCTCTGCCTTGCTTTCTGGGTAAGGGCTGCTCAGCACAAGTTCTGGGAGGCTAGGGATGTTCATGCAAGATCTTGTGGGAACTCGGATGGCCCCATGATATCTCATACAAGCACTCCAGAACTGACATGTGAAGTAGGCCATTCTCTCCAAGCAAGTCAGAGAGCTTAAAAGCTCTTTATGTGCCGAGTAACCCCAAGTCGACTTGGTGCAAAAAAGAGTTTTTAACCTTGCTTGGATTTAACTTGTACAATTTCAACCAACCATGTATGGTTGAAATCATGCAATCCTACTATAATTGCTGATCATTTTAAGTCTTACAGCCATGTCTGTCTTCCTTGGAATAAGATGAAGAACCTACTCTGCAACAGCTTCCCCTACACTACCTAAGTGCTGTAAAAGGAGATAATGATATTTAGGATCTAGGTATAGTGTTTTCCACAGATACAGAACAGTAATAATCAAGGTTCATTACAAGTGCTGATGGGGAAATAAATACTGTAGTCTGCTAAAGCAGGATGAGAGCCCTCAAGCAAGTAGGTCAGGAATAGGCAAACTCAACCCTCCAGATGTTTTGGGACTACAGTTCCCATCATCCCTGACCACTGGTCCTGTTAGCTAAGGATGATGGGAGTTGTAGTCCCAAAGCATCTGGAGGGCCGTGTTTGCCTATGCCTGAAGTAGGTCATGCTGCAATACAAAGTAAAAGGCACAAACCATTCTGAGCTGGAGGATAATCACTTCCTAATGCCCACAAGCCACATTATTACATCAAATATGATTAACCAGTTTTTAGCCATTAAAACAGTGATAGGTCCTCCAAACATCCATGGACTACAACTCCCAGTGGGGGGTGATAACATTTTGATTTAGTAGGACTGCAATTTCTAACCATGCTGCTTTCATCACAATAGGACTTGGACAGAAAGTGTGCTATTAGACATGTGCAGAGTACCATTCACACCTCACAAAAAAACCCAATTATTTTCTTCACATCTATGGACAGTGGAAGAGCTTCTGTGTAAGAGGGCCCAAGTATAATTCTCAGACAAGATTGACTCTGTACCTCTTATTTAGAAATTAAGCCATTCCACATGACATAAGTTTTTGAATTAATTTATTGTTTACACATCTGTTGCAAAAAAAACCCCTAAATAAACATACAAAAACTTTTGAAATGTGAGGAAACCTTGCTTCTAGTTGCAGACAGTTTTACTCCAACCAAAACTCAATCTAACGTTTCATTATCCAAAACACTTCTCTCCCTCAAGGTCACACATAAACCACTAAACTAAACAAAAAATGCTCCTCGAAGTAGGAAACCTAGGGAAAAAACTGACCTTTAGGGAAATAGCTCTGGGCATGTTCATAACCAATGTATGATTCTCATATACTCCAAGGCTATCATATCTGTTGTCCTGGCTGTGCCGGATAACCCTCATAACAACAGCTGGAGTGGGAGCCCTCCTCGTAGGGCTGAAATTCAGGCAGTCCAATCAGTCACATGGTTTTTCAGTTTAAGAGATACATGGAAGGGACCTCTTTGCCATTTTGGATTAGGATTGGCTGAATGGTGCAGAAATCGGGCTAGCCAGAAGATTGACAGGAGATTGACAGAAATGCTTCTGTAAGTTCAAGGAAGTATAAAATGTGGGGGGACGGGACAGGAAAGTGTGTGGTTTTGAGATCTGAAGGAGGAAGATTTTTTAAAATTGCTTGGCATTTTCAGCAGGAGAGCAGAGCCCCAGGAGCCGCACCTCTGGACAACTCCCATTATCTCCGACCATGCTGGTCACGGCTGATGGAAGACAGAGTCTATGTGGAGGAGGGCCACAGGTTACCCATCTCAGTATCAAAATAAGATCATCCAGATATTCTGGTGTAGATAAAGTTCCAGTTGGTGATATCCAACTAGTCCAAAGAGTTTTAACTGTACAATGGAACTTCCCTTCTCCCTATGCATCATCTAGCACCCCCTAAATTGTTCTGGATTTCCCTGCAACCCTTCAGAGCAGATTTATGGGGGGCGCAGCAGGTGCATAGAGAGAGGAGAAACTGAGGAAGTTCTTTTGCACAGCTAAAACTCTTTGTGCTATTGGAACTGTTTGGTTGGATACCACCCTGGGTTTCCATGTCTCATGCTCAAGTACAATTGAGTCTATGGAAACAAGACCCTTTGCTTCCACTGGTACAAGGTAGTGGTTAGCACCTAGTGGTTATTCAGACTATCCTATCCAGCACATAGTCATTTCCAGTGGATAGGACCAGAGACTGGCAGTGCAATCCTATACATATCTACTCAGAGGCTGGACCTCTTAAGTTCATTATGACTTACCGCCAGGTAAATGTGTAGGATCGTGGCTTGAGCCTGCTGGTTAATCCAGCAATGTCAAAGAGACCATTCTGTCCGTGAGAATCAGCTAAGCTCCGTTCTCATTTTATGCAGCATTTGGCCAGAATAAATGTACTGTGCTGATTTTGGAAGTGAAAAATCAGCATTCAAAACTCTTGCCTACGAAGCTCACAGGGTGGTTTTGGGCAAATCACAGTAAAAACATACTGTGGCCCAAGGCCTAATTTAAGGCAGGAGCGCAAGAGAACAGGCAGTGCTTCCTCCACGTTAAAAAACAAAACAGAACAAGCCTCATTACAAATGGAGAGCTAACACATGGAGATTTTAATTCACAAGTTCATTTAAAAATTTGACCTTCCACACTGCTGTCTGAAAGCGTACAGTCCATTTATCACCTCTGCACACTTACTACCTCATCCCTCTGCATGCGTAGACAAGGCAGACTAGAGGCAAAACCACACCCAACGGAAAGGGAGCTGTGAATGTACTGCAGTGCGCACAATAGTTGCCCTGTGTCATATTTTAGAGTTGATTTGCAGCACACTTGCCAAAAGAGGCTGGGCACCACCAATTTATTATTATGTGCATGTTTAGACTGTGCTGTTCTTGCAAACTACCGTGTTTCTCCTAAAATAAGACGTGCCTCTAAAATAAGCCATGGCACGATCTTTTAAAGGCAAAAAAATGTAAGACATCCCCCGAAAATAAGACGTGTTGGGGGGGGGGTACCGGTACCTACCCGACCCAGCGGGAGCCGGCAAACGAAGCAGCGCGCGCCGCGCCGAGCCCCAGCACAGCGGGAGCCCCAGCACAGCGACACGCAGAGCTCCGACTGAACGGGCCCCAGGACCCGGCAGCGGGCGGCGCGCGAAGCCGCAGGACCCGGCAGGAGCCGACAGCAGCCCCAGCCATGCCGTGCTGCGCCGCGTGAAGCCCAGGGACCCAGCAGCGGGCTCAGCGGGCGGCGCACGAAGCCGCAGGACCCGGCAGCAGCCCCAGCCGCGTCGCGCCGCACCGCGTGAAGCCCAGGGACCCGGCAGCGGGTGGCGCGCGAAGCCCCAGGACCCGGCAGGAGCCAGCAGCAGCAGTGGGCTCAGCGGGCGGCGCGCGAAGCCCCAGGACCCGGCAGCGGGCTCAACGGGCGGCGCGCGAAGCCGCAGGAGCCAGCAGCAGCCTCAGCCGCGCCGCGCTGCGTGAAGCCCTTAACAATGCTGTACCATGCTTAATTAAAAAATAAGACATCCCCCGAAAATAAGCCGCGATGTATTTTTTAAGAGGAAAAATGAATATAAGACGTGTCTTATTTTAGGAGAAACACGGTAGCTAGCTGTGAGCAAGATTCTACACAGGCATATATGATGTGATAAACTTTTCTTAGCGGCTTTCAGCTTCTTTCCCCTTCTTCTGTCAGTTTGCCCCTTTCTACCTCTTAAAAGTAAAAGCAAATGGAATTATTCCCCTCCCCCAAGCCCAAACTTGCAATGCCAAAAATTTCTTCACCACCAACAACTAGATGCTTTCTGTTTCTGTTTGCTTTACTTCCCGGTATTATTTAAAATTGTCTTGCTCTGGTTTAATCAAATTAAATTTGGAACACCTTCCTCCAAGACAACACGATCTGGTTAAAGGGGCCTTCTTGCCAACAGAATATTTTTTCAAGAGCAGGTGTTTAAATGACAAAATGGCATAACATAACGTGATCTGTTAACAACCATTGCTTTTCCTTTTTGGGGGGAGACTTAGAACAACATGAGCTTTGCAAGATCCATGTTTGGTGCTGAAAGCTTCTGCTCTTAATTTATTTAAAAGAAACGAACCCTTTGAAAATCTCTGAGAAAACAATTGCACTCTCCTTTCAACAGTACTCTCTCTCTCTCTCTCTCTCTCTCTCTGTGTGTGTGTGTGTGTGTGTGTGTGTGTGTGTGTGTATGTATGTGTTTTGAGGCTGAGGGGTGGGGTGGATGTAAGATTAACTGTGGAAAGGGCCAAATTAAAAAGGAAAGTGTTCTCTCCGTCCCATTCTCTCCAGGTTTCTTATCATTTGCTTCCTTCCGGGAAGCACACCACAAAGCTGTCCCCGCTCCAGAGTTGTAAAATAACAGGTTTTCTGTTATTGCCAAACTGCAGTGGTCTGGAGTCCTGTGAAGCGCACAGGGCAGCCTAATTAGGCCCATCCTTAATGAGCAGTCCCGAGTCTAGTAGACTTTTCAAAAAGAAAGTGTGGGTGGGGGAGAAAACCTAGCTCAGTGTGTGTAAAACAGATATTGGAACACATGTCCCTCTCAACCCTTTTCCATCCTACTCATAAACCTACCACAGCTTTGGAGCCATGTCAGGAGGGCTGCCAGAGCAACATTTCAAAACAAAAGACCATTGAAGAACTGCAGAGTTTATTTTACGGAGCTGTTGTGCAGCGCTGAAATGAAGGTCTTTATGGAATATCTGGTCACCCCTAGAGCCAAGCACTTCTTTTTATTTCATTGTTCTTGTTGTTGCTGCTGCTGCTGCCATTTAATATTTGAATTTGCACTATGGGAAAATGCACGTTGGGGTTTCCGTTGATGTTATTGTGTGAGAATGTGTATTTTCATGTTTTTGTGATGAACTTGCCTCCCTATAATTGCTCTTTTAGCACTTGTGCATGCCTGCTTAGGCATGTGTTTTTGTCTTTGACAAGAAATTCTGTCAAAACATCACTTCAATTAACGTGCAGGCAGCGCTGCAAAGGTGACCAGATCAAAACCAGCCTACTCTTATGCCTTTACTAGCAGGCTGGTCTCCAGAAGTCAGCATGTAAAGCTTTTCACAGCATGGCAATAAACATCACCTCCTGCTAATGTCTGGAGAGCAACCTGTTGTTGAAGACGCAGCTTTGGAAAGTCACACAGTGCAATATACCAAAGGGCTCTCAAGGTCTTGTTAGCCTTGCTCCTATGAGGCTTACTGGCTCTATGAGAAGATAGGGAGACACTCCGTTGCTCATCAGTTCATCTCCATGCTGGAGAAATGGCAGAGATTGAACTTAACGTGTTTTGATTTGGCTCTTAAAGGGACATGTCTTCCTACTAATTTAGACTGGAGTCTGCCCTACTGCAAAACAACAATACTAAATGGTTCCTGTAAGTCAGTACCACTGTTAATGTATCCAGGTGGGGCAAGCCAAAGCTTTGCTAGACAGCAGTGTAACATGGTGGAACAGTGGAGCAGATCCATCTCTCATGCCTGGGTGGAAAGTGGGGGGTAAATCTCTATGCCAGCGTTTAGGCCCAGATCAGGATTGTTGCCATCCATTCATGGCAGTGGGAATGGCTTGGGATCCATATGATCCCCGGCTAGATCATCTCCTCCCTATTTTGGAACTTTCTATGGGCTACTGTCAGGGATGCAGGTGGCGCTGTGGGTTAAACCACAGAGCCTAGGGCTTGCTGATCAGAAGGTCGGCGGTTCGAATCCCTGCGACGGGGTGAGCTCCTGTTACTCGGTCCCAGCTCCTGCCAACCTAGCAGTTCGAAAGCACATCAAAGTGCAAGTAAATAAATAGGTACCGTTCTGGCGGGAAGATAAACGGCATTTCCGTGCACTGCGTTGGTTCGCCAGAAGGGGCTTTGTCATGCTGGCCACATGACCTGGAAGCTGTATGCCGGCTCCCTCGGACAACAACGCGAGATGAGCGTCGCAACTCCAGAGTCGGTCACGACTGGACCTAATGGCCAGGGTCCCTTTACCTTTACCTAATGGGCTACTGTAGATCAGTCTACATCCCAATTCCAAAGAAGGGCAGTGCCAAAGAATGCTCCAACTACCGCACAATTGCGCTCATTTCACACGCTAGCAAGGTTATGCTTAAAATTCTACAAGGCAGGCTTAGGCAGTATGTGGACCGAGAACTCCCAGAAGTGCAAGCTGGATTTCGAAGGGGCAGAGGAACCAGAGACCAAATAGCAAACATGCGCTGGATTATGGAGAAAGCTAGAGAGTTCCAGAAAAATGTCTACTTCTGCTTCATTGATTATGCAAAAGCCTTTGACTGTGTCGACCACAGCAAACTATGGCAAGTTCTTAAAAGAATGGGAGTGCCTGATCACCTCATCTGTCTCCTGAGAAATCTCTATGTGGGACAAGAAGCTACAGTTAGAACTGGATATGGAACAACTGATTGGTTCAAAATTGGGAAAGGAGTATGACAAGGTTGTATATTGTCTCCCTGCTTATTTAACTTATATGCAGAATTCATCATGCGAAAGGCCGGACTAGATGAATCCCAAGCCGGAATTAAGATTGCCGGAAGAAATATCAACAACCTCAGGTATGCAGATGACACAACCTTGATGGCAGAAAGTGAGGAGGAATTAAAGAACCTTTTAATGAGGGTGAAAGAGGAGAGCGCAAAATATGGTCTGAAGCTCAACATCAAAAAAACCAAGATCATGACCACTGGTCCCATCACCTCCTGGCAAATAGAAGGGGAAGAAATGGAGGCAGTGAGAGATTTTACTTTCTTGGGCTCCTTGATCACTGCAGATGGTGACAGCAGTCCCGAAATTAAAAGACGCCTGCTTCTTGGGAGAAAAGCAATGACAAACCTAGACAGCATCTTAAAAAGCAGAGACATCACCTTGCCTACAAAGGTCCGTATAGTTAAAGCTATGGTTTTCCCAGTAGTGATGTATGGAAGTGAGAGCTGGACCATAAAGAAGGCTGATCGCCGAAGAATTGATGCTTTTGAATTGTGGTGCTGGAGGAGACTCTTGAGAGTCCCATGGACTGCAAGAAGATCAAACCTATCCATTTTTAAGGAAATCAGCCCTGAGTGCTCACTGGAAGGACAGATCGTGAAGCTGAGGCTCCAATACTTTGGCCACATCATGAGAAGAGAAGACTCCCTGGAAAAGACCCTGATGTTGGGAAAGATTGAGGGCACAAGGAGAAGGGGACGACAGAGGACGAGATGGTTGGACAGTGTTCTCGAAGCTACCAACACGAGTCTGACCAAACTGCGGGATGCGGTGCAAGACAGGAGTGCCTGGCGTGCTATGGTCCATGGGGTCACGAAGAGTCGGACACGACTAAACGACTAAACAACAACAACAACAATGGGCTACTGTTAGTGGAAACCCCACCAGCAGTACCTCTGCTGCTGGCACATTTAACAAATGGGATGGGAAACTGTGGAGGCCTGCAGAAGCCAGTAGGGCTAAATGGATGGTAGGGAGGAAGAAATTCTATTCAGTTTGTAGTTAAAGGTGAACCAACCTAATTTAAATTTTCTGAAATGATACATTGGCTCCTCAGTGAGCCAGGAAGCAAAGTGGGGAGGTAAAGAAACTTGATTAACTTGGGCCTAGATAATTTATGGAGGTAGCTATGACCGTATGGAAGGTGAGAGGAGGTGGAGGGAAACGAAGAAGAGAGTTGGCAACTTAAACAACAGACTTCTTTTTCTAAAATAGGAAATGCTAACTACATTGCATGCTGCCTTGGTTCTAAGGCTTGCACTGAGAGACACCATCCAGATCTTGAAGGAAGGAAGAGGAACTAACGTTTTTGCAGGTTCATTTAAAGCTATACACTGGCTGTTACTGATCTGGTGCCCCCCTGATATTTGGATGACAACAACTCCTATCATCCCCAGCCAGTGTGTGGTGATGCATAGACAAGCGGTGGCCATTTGGGGTGCGTCCAATTGATGCATGATCACCGACACGCACATCCTTTTGGACCCAGAAGACGGCGGAATGTGGGCGGAATGGGGCACACTCTCTGCTGATGTGCGCAGTGGCCAAGAACATGCCTGTGTGAAATGGTCTCTGCTTGTACATACCTCAAGAACACATGGCAGGATCCTGGCCATACATCATGGCAGCAGGCCCTGCTCCTAACTTGCACATGTTCATTAGGAGAATAGAAGTTCTCTCTCCCACTGCTCTCTCATATGAAATGGGGAGGCGGGGGATGCAAACAAGTGCAGTGCAGAGGTTGGTCCAACAACATCTGGAAGGTTACCAACTCCACACACCTGCCTCCTTAATGTCAGAATTCCAAATAATAGCTCTCAATGGCAGTGAACTTTAAACAGCAGGACCGGGGAATCTGTGGTCCTTCATATGTTGTTGGACTTCATTATGTTGTTGGATTTCAATTCCCATCAGCCCCAGCCAGCACAGGTTATGGTTAGGAATTATGGGAGTTGTAGTCCAGTAACAACTGGTGAGCCAAAGCTTCCCCTGCCCTGCTCTACAGGGGATTAAATTTTGTGAGCAGAAATAAGCTCAGTGTAATGATGCATATTGAGTACCAAAGAGAATAGCATATGAAAAAATATTCATTTCCCTCCTTAAGTGGTGGCCTAAATCTTTTGATACTAATACATTGTCAGAAGCCCTTATTGAGCTAAGTTGGCCTCAACGTGGCTTGGATAAAAATGAAGTAAATATTAAGTAAATATAATTAATAATAAAATAAATTCCAGGCTGG
This sequence comes from Zootoca vivipara, assembly GCF_965207765.1. NCBI lineage: Eukaryota > Metazoa > Chordata > Lepidosauria > Squamata > Lacertidae > Zootoca > Zootoca vivipara. Next base: position 72,319,915 of record NC_142587.1, on the reverse strand, counting down.
TCAACAAAATATCAATACAAACTAATTCACACACAACATATAAATATGACCAATAAATAATGTTTTTTCTATCTCTTTATTCTTCTGCCTAGAGTGAATACTTTCTCTTTTTCTGATTGGTGTTAACCATGGTTTAGAATTAGACATGCAGTGATGCCATGTTTAATGCCTAGAGGTATCATAACTATGGTTTGAAAGCCTCTTGTTTGCATAAATCCTTCAAAACTTTGTATGGTAAAAGTACTTATGAAACTACCCAGAGGCCTCCCTGTTCATAGATCTAAGGAGTAGATAGTTTTTTTAAATAAAAAAATCTTATATCTATCTAGTATCTATTAAGATGGGTTTCTGTCCACTTCTCTCTTTTTTTAATCATGCATCCATACTAACGCTAGATGTCAATGACTTATGGCTGCTGCTGACCTTGGCTTGACTTTGAAACAGTAACGCAGATGTGAAAGTGCCAAATGAAAGTGGCTCTTTAATGACATGAGACTAGCTCAAACTCTGAACACTGGGTCTCGGCATTTCTATTTGTTTTCTTACTTGAGAAGCTCAAGGCTTTAAAGCTAACCCTTGAAAGCAATGCATTTCTAATCACATAAAAGTGTCTATGAGCTGAAGAGGCAATAGGCACTTTAATCTTTGCATATCCCTTTCTTTCTTCAAGTATCTCTCCCCGCACCCCACTCTCACACACAACTAACTTACCTCCCTCCACCTTCTATACTATAGTAGTATAATACAAGAGAGTGCGTGCGGGGGGGGGGGGAGAGACAAGGAGGACTGCCTACCCGCCCCCATGCTGAGCCCAAGGAGACTTTGTGAGAAAGCTCCTCTCCATCTGCAGTCCAGCCCGGTGGGAGTCAATTAATTCTGAATAACCTAAACCGACAGAGGTATTTGCATTCACAACCTGACTGATGACCGTATAAAATTGATTTATGAATTGAAGTGCTTCCCCACCCCTTATCCTCGATTCAGGCCATAATTGATTATATGTGCTGCAGCGAAATTAAAGAAAAGGGGGGGAAATTAAATGAAAAGAAAAAAGGGAGGCCCCACAGGCACTGCTCTATATTCTCAAGGTTTCCCGGGATTAGCTGTTCCATTCATCACTTATCATTTTTTATTTTAAAACTTGCTTCCCATCCCCAGCTCTGCAGGCCATCCTTTGCTTTGGCAGTTGTTCTTCCCACTTTAAGGTGCTGCTTGGTGCAAAACAGAAAGAAGAACTAAAGGGCAGGTATAACAGAACTATCATGAGGTGTGGAATTTGGCTGGCTCATGGAATAGGAAGAGTACTAAATATTATATGCTTAGAATGTGTCATGTGTGTGTGAATGTTGTGGGAAATATCTTCTATTCCTTTTTTTAAAATAAAAAAGTCCTACAGATCCAGCACTTATTGTTTATTGTGCCAGGGGCTGTGGGGATATGACACAGACCTAGCTCAGAGGACTACTTTTTAAATTGCTGCCAAGTTAGAGAAGCAGACGCTGTATTTACATAGTAGTTGGATTGCTCTGTGTCAAGAAATTGCTGGTATGGCTTCCTTGCCCCAACTTATTCTGCATGTCTGTCACTCGTTGTTTAAGAGAAGCTATCATTATCTGTACTGCAACAGAATTGTACTTTTTTGCCACACTGAAGCAGCAAATTGCAGTAACTCATGTTGTCTATCTGCAGGCATGCATACGGTAGGAGCCAACTCCTAGGGGCTGAGGTACCTCTGCTCCTAGGGGCTGAGGTACCTCTGCTCCCCAATAAAATATTTAAGAGCTACTTTCCCCCACAAGTTAATGGGCATTGCCATTCAAATGTGGTGTGTGTTCTGCGTCTTGTGATCGATTAGGCAGCCCCCCCTACTTTAATCAAGTTGGAACCCCTGCAGGCATGCAAAGTTTGGACACCACATACACACCAGCAAACCAAAATAAAAATAGTATGCAATCACCTTTTATTCCAGAATGGAAGGTGTAATGACAACACAGGTCTGGTGAAGCAGGCACAAGGGAACACAAATTTTACCAGCATATAGTGATCATGATGGTCAAGCTGGGGGTTAACTCAATATATCTGTTACCATACTTTCGTAGAAACATTCCAAAACAGTGCACCTTGAATCACACACACACACACACACACACACACACACACACACACACACACACAGAGAGAGAGAGAGAGAGAGTAGCCTAGCTCAACTATTCCTGACATGAAATGCCTTACCAGTATTCATATTGGAAGGTGAGGATCTAGTCCTTCAATTATATATATTGATGTGCAACTGAAAATAATAATATGCAGCTGTGCAAATAAAGCAGTCTTCCAGATGTCATTGGACTCAAACTCCCACCATCACTGACTATTGCCCATGCTAGCTAGGGCTGCTGGGAGTTGGAGTCCATTGCTGTTTCTTAACATCAGAAGTCCATTGCATGTTGCTGAACATCAGAAGGCCCACAAGTTTCCCACCAGTGAAATAAAGTATGCAATTTGCTGTTCATCTATTTCTACATCCTGTGGTTACACGCTAAAGTAGAATGGAAATATATGGAGTTTACCAGTTACTTATTATTTTGCAACAATATAAATGCCAGATTTTGTACTCCCCTTTCCCAGGTGATTGGAAGAAGAACAAGGAAATCATAGGGCACCTGCAGACTGGATATGGTACAATAAACAGGAATGAGACAGAGTAGATTATAACAAAATCAGAAATACAATTATATGATGGGAAGGCTATGGAATTAAGAAGCATTGGAAACAAATTCACGGTATTATTACAAAGATAACAGGTTGTAATCTTCAGATAGACCCAATTACAATGCTTTTAGGTCAAATGAAACATCAGATTAAGAGAGAGGAGTTTGTTTTAGTTTTACTCATAGCTACCTGTATTATGTTTGCAAATATTTGGGAAAGTACTGTATTTTCCCGTGTATAAGACAATTTTTTTATTATTAAAAATGTTAAAAATTGGGGGTCATCTTATACATGGATAGTGCAGAGGGGTGGGTGGCAATTGGTGGCAGCCATGAGCAGGAGATTGTCAGCGGCGATTGGCCAGGTGATTGGTGGTTGCAGCAAGGCCTGCTGGCGATTGGCTGCTGCTGCGGCAATTGGGCGGTTGATTGGTGGCTGCGGCAAGGCCTGCTGGCGATTGGCAGCGGCAGTTGGGCGGGTGATTGGTGGCTGCTGGTGGCCAGCGGGCAGACGATTGGTGGCAATTTCCCCCCCATTTCCTTAATTTGGGGTCCAAAAAATAGGGGTCGTTTATACACAGGGGCGTGTTATACACAGAAAAATACGGTACTGTCTACGTCTTTGAGAACTGACCAATGGCTGAGCAATAGCTGAGAAAACCTGGGACATGTTGATATTGAATAAACAATCAAGGGAAGGGAGAACTCAGACAATGGAGAGCTTCCAGAAGAATTGGGCTATTCTGTGTAGATTTAGCATTTGCAAGATTACCCTTGTAGTTCAGGTGAACTATCTGCCCCTCGCTCAGGTACTATTCAAACACTGTTTAAATAGGAGCTCACTGGCAGATAAAAAATAATAACCTGTATATGTGAATTGTACGATAGCCATTTTTATATTTTTAACAGCAGCAGTACAGTGGTACCCTCCGGTTGCAGACGGGATCCATTACGGAGGTCCTGTCGGATCACGAGGTTTCCGCAACTTGAGGACTGCTTCTGCGCATGGGGCAAAACCTGGTAAATACTTCTGGGTTTGCCGTGCGCGCATCCTGAAGTTTATGTAACCAAATGGAGGTTCAACTGTATTTTGTAAAACAACATTTCTCAGCTACCCATTTCAAAATTAATAATAATAATAATAATAATAATAATAATAATAATAATAATAATAATAATTTATTATTTATACCCCGCCCATCTGGCCGGGTTCCCCCAGCCACTTCAAACATTCATAGTTTGAAGAATCTTCAAAACATGCTAACTGGGAATAAAATGGCCAAAAAATAAAATAAATGTTTGCTGGAACAATCCACTGACATAAGAGCATGGGAAACCTGCCAGCAATCTCTGTCATCCTTCACTACCCCACCTCCCATCAGTCCAAATCTGAGTGTGTGTTTTTTGAATGTTTGAAGAAAAAGGCATTCACCTGCAGGGGATTTTCAACCAGTGAGGTCTGTCAGAAAAAGAGACTCAACAGAAGAGCCAGCAGAGTAAAGAATATGAGTTTGAGATGCTTTCTTCAGATTTCACTAACTTTAAATGGAAATCCCATCTGCTTCTTCGTTAGGGTGCCAGGATCCCACACAGAGATACTGCAGCTGACAGACAAGAAGTGTGCATCATGCATTGTTTCATAATTTTAGAGAAATCATGTTTCCCAGAAATAATTTTGCCTCTTAGTCGTCTCACCCCCTATCTCTGTAACAAAACTTGGGGATTTTGGGGGGGGGGGAGAGAAAGAGTTTAAAAGACATCCTTTATTTCTCCCACAGCTGCCCTCTGAGCCTCCCTCCCTCCTCTTTGCTCCAATGCATGCTGGGTAATGCCATGTATTCTTAGACTCCCAATGGCCCCCATTACTGTCAATTAGTTACGGAATGCTACTGGGATTCATGCCTGACAGCTCCGGCAAAGCAGGAGAAATGGTCTCAGTAGGGAGCAAGGGGCCTGCCTTTTTTCTTCCACAAGAAATACCTTTCTCAGCAAGGCTTTTTAACGGCCGCCCCTGCCCCCCATCTACACACGTCCATACACATGTGTGTGTGTGTGTGTGTGCGCGCACGCATATTGTGCTCAATTGTGAGAACTCTTGGTACAGGAGACTCCAAGAAAGCAGACTTACTGCTGAAATAAAAGTACCTTAAAGCCTCATATTTTTCTTCACCGTGGCTAACCTAGTAAAGAGCTCTTGTCACAAATACCTCACCCTGACCCACCTAGATATATCACATTTCTTTCCCTCAGTTTCCAATCTTTTTTAATCCTAAAAGCAAAGGGAAGTCAAAACTATCTGTGCCAAGTTTTAGGAGAGAGGGACACAGATCACAGCAAAACAGATTCCCTGCAGCTGTGCACACTTTTTAGCACTGGGACCTTTTGCAACAGAATGTAATTTGAAAACTCCACTGAGGGAATGGCAATGTTCCTGTGATTCTACAGTCACCAGAGTAAACAGTCTTGTAAATTAATTTATTAATTGTGGCCAACATAGCTGTGGATAGTTCTAGGCTCCCCAAGCTTATCTAATCCCTGTGTACAGCCATCTAAAGGTCAAACTAGACAAGATGTTTAAAACATCACTTGGAATTGTGTCAGTGGGTTGTATTCAGACTAGAGTTGCTATGTTTTTGCTGGAACCAAATCCCATTGCCCTCAATGGGGCTTACTTCTTAGCAGAGCTGTACAATTTAATAGAAGAACTGAGCAGCTCCACTAGTACAAGAATTTTTAGCTGCACAATAGAATTTCCCTGCCCTCTCCTCTACTGTACCTGTGCCAGTTCAGTCAACAGTGGCAGACTTTGGGCTTTCAAATTTCAGTGGTGTGCTGTGCCCTCTGACTCTTGCCTTCCATTCCACATCACTGTTGCAGTGCCTCCTCCGGCACCCTCTCATCTCAGTGCCCAGTGTGAGTGAACCGGTCACGCTCCCCTAAATCCACCTCTGCCTGTGCCCTCCCCAGAAGCCCACATAATCTGCTTCAGAGGGTTTTTTGGGGGGGGACACAGAACAGATTCTGACACCACACAGGGAAAAGAGAGGGCAGGTAAGTTACATTGTGCAGCTAAAAGACATTGCACTAACAGAACTATTCAGATGGATACCACCCTATGTTTTATAATCGGGGTGGCTGGCTGGTCATATTTACACATAGTTACAGGTGCTCATTTTCCTATTTTCACTCTAAAATATATATTATACTTACGTACAACAAAATGGTGCCACGTAAATGCCATGTGTTTAGCAGCAGGGCAGCTGAAGCAAACTTTTTAATACTTTGAGTTAGTGTTATTTTGGTGCTGGAACTCGCCATGAACACCTCCCTCATTCTCTTAGAATGGCAATGGTGCCCACCTGAGAGGCGCCAGAACTGAATTCTGTCAAGTTTCAGCAGAAAAAAAGCCGTGCTTGTAGTAATGATGGTCCTGTGATTTAAATAAGTCAAAAATGCAAAGTTACACATATTCTGCAATTTATTTATTTTTTAAAAAATCAGCATTGGCATTTTTTTGCTCCAGTATAGTAGAAATGTGGACGCTGTTTTAAAGCAAGGAATGGTAATATTATCTGTGTGCTACACAACTGATGTACTACACATGGTCATCCAAAGGGGAGGGGCCTCTAAGACTACTGCATCCAAGGTCTAAAATTACTTAGTTGCACCACTGAAACTTTCCCCAGTATGGAACTGCAATGATAGGGAAGATTTCACATGCTGAATTTCCTCTCGCCATGCACTAGTTAAAGGCACAAGGGCATCAATCCAGATACAGTCATACTTTGGGTTAAGTATGCTTCAGGTCGCGTACTTTCAGGTTAAGTACGCAGCGGACCCAGAAGTGTTTATTTCTGGGTTCCGCCGCGCCCACGTGCGCAGAAGTGTTCTTCGCGCGCACACGCATGCTATCGCTGCTTGGGTTAAGTACTTTTCGGGGTGCGAATGGCACCCCGGAACCAATTAAGTACTTAACCCAAGGTACCACTGTAGTGACCTAAAGTGACCTGTTTTGAGGTTCATCTTGTCTTCCTCATTTCTGAACAATATGCAATAGACTTTGTCTACAAGCAGAAAAGGGAAGAAAGAAAAATGGCAGGGCTTTTGCACTGCAGAGTTTCTTGCTGGAAGAAGGGATGAGAAAATGGGAACATTTATCTCATAGCATGCTTGCAGGGAGTGAGGAGAGGGGGAATATACTAGTCACATGATTTCCAAACTGCTGGTGGGGGTGGGGAAGTAGCTGACAGGAATGTCAGGGCATGAAAAGGCAGAGTGGCCACTTTTAATTAACTCCATTTCACCAGTCTAGAACAGTACCAACCACCACTATCCTGAATCCCACCATACATTCCCCCCCCCCACTCAATAAATACCAGAAGTTTCTTTAAAGGGATAAGCTGAGAGACTTTTATTGCTGATTATAAATATATCACCAATGGGGGTCAAGGGCCCTTGCTCTCCCTACTTTGGGGACAGGGGTGGGTAACTAATTGCCTGGGACTGCCGGCTGCAGAGACAGCCGGCAAATTGTAGGAGAGAGGGAGAAGGGTATGGAAGATATTATTTAGCGTGAAATGTTCCCACAGCAGCAATTTCAATTTGCCAGTGCTATTAGCACGTGACGTAGTGTGAAATGTGCAGGCAACCCATTGTGTGTTTTTTCTCAAGGCGAGAGTGTAACTAACATGTGTGTCCCTATCATACATCAGGCTTTGTTTCTGTGTATGGACTAGTGCCAAGAACAGGAGGGAGTGAAGGGGGCCCAGAGAGGATGAATTTAATCTTCTAGGGAGAAATTCCCCTTCTCTTTTCAGTCCCCATAATATTGACGCCTTTGGGACAGACCTTCAGTGTCCCTCCACAGCCATCTGTTGTAATGGCTTTTGAGGTGATAAATTAAGAGTGGACTGAAGACGGAGATCCCACAAGTTTGAGGCTGATTACAGTGACAGGTTCTATAATATGCTTTGCATCTTTTGTCCTTTTGGAGAATAATGTTTGGGCACTTCGAAAACTAGTTTTCATTGTGCTAGGTGAATATTGCTTCTGCAGTTCCTCATTTTTCACTCATCTTCCTTTCTGCTATCCCTCCCAGTTACTCATGTTTTCTACAGGCCCAGCTTGCGCTTCGCCTCAACGTAAATTTGCCCTTTGGCCTCCCTTGATTAACTGTAACTTTTTTACTTAATCCCAGTGATCTCTCCTGTGTCCTTGACAAATACTGCTTGATACATAAAAGTTCATTAATAAGGTGGCCATTTTTACTGGTAAGAGGTTTTACTGCTGGTGTAGGAGCCTGTAAGTTTTTGAGGTACACATAACTCTTCATTAAAAGGTACACAGAACTCTTTCATTTTATCAGTTGAGATGCACCTGGTGACATAGCATTAGAGTATCCAAGTGCACAACATTACATAAGGTAGTCCTCTAGTTGAAGGACTGTCTGGTCTGAGGCTGCTTTAAAGATAAAGAACTGTAAGAAAGTAGAACTGGAATTTTGAAGTTCCACTTCAACAATTAGCACCTGAGCAACAGACAGAGCAAACAGGTCACCTGATCACCGTGGGTGGTATTCAACTAACTTTTTGCACTAACGCAAGAATTAGTGCTAGTGCAAGGGGTTTCCTCCTCCCCACAGTACACACCCAGTGCTGTCTCCAAAAGAAATTTGGTTTGTGGGTGTGGGAGAGAGAGAACATTCTGACATGCAAGGAAAATAAATTCCTTGCACTGATGGAATGTTCACCTTAGTGCTACAGTGAACACAACCACACTATGATAAAATACATTGCTATTTAAATTATAGTACAGGTAAAGGGACCCCTGACCATTAGGTCCAGTAGCAGATGACTCTGGGGTTGCGGCGCTCATCTCGCTTTATTGGCCGAGGGAGCCAGTGTACAGCATCCGGGTCATGTGGCTAGCCTGACTAAGCCGCTTCTGGCAAACCAGAGCAGCGCACGGAAACACCGTTTACCTTCCCACTGGAGCGGTACCTATTTATCTACTTGCACTTTGATGTGCAGGAGCAGGGACCAAGCAATGGGAGCTCATGCTGGCCACATGACCCGGATGCTGTACTCCGGCTCCCTCAGCCAATAAAGCGAGATAAGCACCGCAACCCGAGTCGTCCGCGACTGGACCTTACGGTCAGGGGTCCCTTTACCTTTTAGTTTCTACATTATATTTGAGCTTTCATGCAATGTAAAGGCCACTTCCAGAAAACTATGGTAATGAAATACAGTGCAAGTTTAGAGCTCATTCTTAGGGAAGTTTTTAATGTTTGATGTTTTATTGTGCTTTTAATAATCTGTTGGGAGCTGCTCAGAGTGGCTGGGGAAAACCAGCCAGAGGGGCAGGGTATAAATAATAAAATTATCATCATCATCATCATCATCATCATCATTATATTCATGAAAAATTCCATTTACAGCTCCCTTAACCTCTAATATTGCCGGAATAGAGTGACAAAATTTGGGGAAGTATACCAGCATACAGAGTTCTTTCTTGCTTTTTTCATAGGGGGAATCATGTGGATCATGCATGTGTGGAAAGGGTGAGGGAATAGTGCCATTGTTCAATGACATTTGTCGTATCATACCACACCCATTAGTGCATATCAGTCCAAAAGCCATAGTTCTATAACAGAACAGGAACTGCAGTGTGACAGACAAATGGGACAGAAATGCTAGCATTACCATCAGGAAAACTAACACAATATTTCCCATATCTGAATGCACCCTTAAGCTTAGGTTTCTATTTCTTTATACTTCTAAAGTATAGAGGATGGCTGAGTATTTTGACACTCAAGAGCAGGACTGCTCAGCTAACATTTAAAAAATGGCAAACACCCACAAAAACGGTAGAACTGCTTCCAACTGATGTTTCCTCTATTGGAATGAATATGTGGAAAATGTTTCTTTGATGTCTTATCAAAACTGGTGACTGCCACTACTAGCCAGATTCCATTCTGCATTGCAGGGGGTTGGCCTAGATGGCTCTTGGGGTCCCTTCCAACTCTACAATTCTATGATCTACTAGTCAGGAGGGGACTGAGAGAAGCATTAGGAATGGAGGGATCTGCCAGTTTTGGTTCTCTCCGTTTCGTGTTTCTCCAATCTTAAGTCCTCCACAGATTGCTTAAAAATAAAAATCCTTATGAAAATTCACCAGCATTTTAGCATTAATTTCTCCTCATAAACACATATTTCTACACTGTTTTGACCAACATACAAATTTTGCAAGCAATTTCCCATGGCAATATCAGTGACCCTTAATATAATGCAAGAGACATGCACCAATCTTCATCTGGCAAACGCTAAAGATTATAGGTGCTTCTAGTCTAGTATTTATGGTTAGATTGGTGCTTCTTACAGGTGCAAGGGGTTTTTTGTTCTTGTTTTTTGCAGTGTCCACACCACATTGTTGGGATTAAAATACCAACCCACAGTCCCCATTTTATGTATTTATTTCATGATATTTGTATACCGCTTGATTGCATTAAATCTAATCCAGATTTATCCTTTCTGCAGAAAACTCAGTTAAAACCTGTTGCTAATGACCTGTTGGCAACATCTGAATCTTCAATACTAAACCCTGGCCTGGAAGCACCTTATAAAAGCCTGTCACCTCCACTCCACCTACATTACCCAAGTGTAAAGTCTTGCAGCAGGTGGAAGGGAAAGTGCTGAAGAATTAAGTGCCTCTATATGTGACAGGAAGAAGGGGAGGAGGGATGTGGGTGGCAATGGCGGTGAAATAACTCTGCCACCCTTAAGTTCAATTCCATCTGATCACACTGAATAAAAAATTCAGACCAAAGAAAACACTTGTTGACTGAACTGTTCTCCAAGTTCTTTCAAGCTGGCTTTTTTGGGGGTGTGTGTTAAAAATCCCTCCCAGATTTCTTATTGTAGGAAGGGGGAAAGGGATGTGGGGGAATCTGAGTGGGGGAGGGAGGGGGAAGATTGCATACTTAAAGTTGAAATAAAAAAGCTCCCTTCTATTGACTCCTGAATGGCAGAGATAAAGAGAACCACATGGGAATCATTGTTTGAAACGAGAGCTCCAGAGCCAGGCCTCCCATTTCCCATTATTGTGCAATTCCCCCCCTCCCCTCCCAGGTCCTTACTCTTCCTCCCCATCCTCTGGGCTCTGGCAGCCCCCAGCCCCATTTTCCCTTGTAAGTCCCAGAATTCCTCCCCCCTCCAAAAACTTGCACAGCCTCAGGCCCCTCAATTTAGCTTGAAGCTCCCATTCAGAGTCACTGGATTGGGTTAAATCCCTTATTCACCCCCCTCCAATTTGCCCTCATCAGCTGAGCTTCAGTTCAGATCCCACAAAACAAAACACAACAAAAACCCAGCCGTAGAATTGATGGATCTTGCAGAAGGGGGACTCCCTCCCTCCTGGCAGCTCCTGCTGTTGCCGCTTCTATTTTCCGTCTCTTTCCTTGTGTGTGTGTGTGTGTGTGTGTGTGTGTGTTGCTCTTCAGTTAACAAGTGTGCACTCTAAATATGGTACCTCCCCCATCCTATTTATTCTTCTCTTTTACATCAGTTAAGACTTCGGGGGTGTTCTGTCAACTTTCTTTTTACACCTGGCTGCTTTCCATAGGCCATGGTGAATGTAGGGTGGTCGCAGTGTTAGAGATGGGAGCCAGAGTGTGTGAAACCAGACTTTTGGTGGTTGGGAGGAGGGGCAGAGAGGAAGTTTTCTGAGGCAATAGAAGAGATAAGAAGGGAAATACATCAGGTGGCACAAGAGACGAAGGTCAGCTTAGTTAACAGGCTGGGTCAAAATTAAACTACATTTTGCTTTTGCTAATTCCTTCAGATTAGGAGCATTCTGTTTTGACTCTAATCCTAATAGATTTAGGTTCTCATTGGCTAAAACTTAAGACTGATTCCAAGACTGGCAGATTCTAGCACCACCCAGTACTTCCTTTTCCACTGTAAGTTACACATGGAACTGAAATTAACTTACCACATATGGGCAAGCGGGGGTGTATATATATCATTTTTTCACATAAGTGGGTGTGTTGCAGCAGCTAAATGGGCAAGGAAGGGGATATTATTATTAGCAGACCGTTTGACAATTTTTCAAAAACCAAATTTTAAGATTCGCACAAAAGCACTTTTTAAAAAAGTAAGCTGTTATTGTGCAATAACTGCAACTGCAAAGATTTCACTGCCATTTATGAGCTCCCATAGAAGCAGCATGGGGAAAATCAAAAGAAAATATGACATGTGAATGTTGCATAACAAGTTAATGCACAAACAATGACAATTGCAGAATAAGCACTTAGTCTGAAAGGACCCCTGGTATCTGGATTTGCTTGAGATGTTTGCTTGATGAGAGTGAATTTCACTTTCTCTTCCACACTCCAATGTGTTTCGATGTGATATTCTCACAAATGTTTTGAGGACTGGACAGTCTGGTCCACTTTAGCTGAGATTAAAAGGCCCTAAACAAAATGTAGGATTAATAAAATGACCAGAATAGAGGAATAGTGCTGTGTCAAAATACAACAGCAAAAATAATATTCACAGAGCGCATGAGCCACAGGTAACTGCACACCTGAAATCAGGGGTGGCCACAAGGTAAATTGGGCCTTATTTATTGATTTGCAGCAGATCAGCAAGGATTTTGACTTCCAACTGTTTAACAATAGGAACAGGAAAGAGGGCATGATCTCCCGCCCCTCTAAATCAGATTAAGATGAAGAGATCTTCTGTTTTGCACCTGGCTCTGGTTGTTAGATTTCAGGGTTTGAGTAAAAAACCCGAACTAGATCCCACAAGCATGGGCGTAGGCAGGGGGGCAGGAGGGGGCAGCTGCCCCCCCCAGAAGCAAAAAATTAATGTATTTTACAGACCATAACCAGCACTTTTCCCCTCCAAAAACTGAAGTGGAAAGGGCTTTGCTTTAGCAAGAGCAGCTAAGTCTCTGCTTGCTGGGGGGGGGGGGACACAGCTGTAACAAAAACACATCAAATAAATAAAGCAAAGGGGCTACCAGTAGTTAAGCAGTTAAGACAATGGAGCATATATCCCCAGGCAAGATTCGATAGCTGACCATTTCACCCTATTGTTCTTAAGTGGGAGTTGTTAATGAGCATTCAGGAGCATTAAGAGTTCTATTGGCGATTTAATGAGGGTGCAGACTCAGAGGATTCAATTTGACTAAGGTGGCTCTGCAAGGCTAAAAAGAAGTGAATAAGAAAGGGGGGGCTGTAGCTTTGACAGACACAGTGATGTTTATAAAAAGCAGTGGTGTTCCAGTCTGCCCCTTCTCCTGCATCTGTATACTGTAAATCAGGGGTGGCCACCTCCCAAGAGACTCTGATCTACTCACAGAGTTTAAAACTGGGGGTGATCTACCCCCTTTTGGGGGGTTCAGGTCAAAGCTGTTGAGTTTTTTTAAGGAAGGGAAGCCCTGTTTTTTGGGGTTTAGGTCAAACTTGTTGAGCTTCTTTTAGGAGGGAGGGAGGCCCATTTTTTGTTTAGGGCTTCAGGTCATAGTTCAACTTTTTTAAGGGAGGAGGAAAATTTTGGGTGAGCTTTTTTAGGGGTGCCAGTGACCTACCAGTGATCTACCACAGACATCCAGTGATCTACTGGTAGATCACAATCTACCTGTTGGACGTGCCTGCTGTAAATCAAGCAGAGAGAAAGCTGCTTACAAGGTTCCTGTACATGCAGAGTTCCAGCATCACAGCGTCACCCAGAGGCACCCACAAATATGAGTTATCCCTCTCTCTATTTCTTCCTTCCTTCCCTCCCTCTTCCATCCTTAATAAAATAGGGGGGGCAGATAAGCCCCACATAGAAAGCCCATCAACATGGGGGGATGACTCTTTCAAATACGGTATTTACCAGTAATTGGGGGGGGGAGGCACCTAGGCCTCTAGGAGTTGGCTGCTATGCCTAGGAGTAGGACAATTCAAGAAAGCAGAATGATGCATATGCTATGGTAATATATCAATAGAATCATAGAATTGTAGTCGGCAGGGACCACAAGGGTCATCTAGTCCAACCCCCTGCAATGCAGGAATTTTTTCCTAAGGTGGGGCTTGAACCATGGTTGAAATATTATGCTGATATGCAGCAACGCCTCGGAGCCGTCGTGGCTGCGGCCGTGCCTTGCCTCGCCCTCGCCTGCCCTGCCACCCCCTCTCGCCTGCCCGACCCTCCCGTCCTCTCCAGCCAAGCAGGGTAACCGCCAACGCTGCCAGCCCCAGAAGCACAAGGTGGCCGCTGCCGCCACGATGTCATCAGGCCCGCTGGCCCTGTAGCCCCGCCCACATTCCCACTTCGTGACCCCTCCCCTCCCGTGCCTTGGCCCCGCCCCTGAACGACCATGGCTTGCCCCCCCTAGTTTTGATCCTGGCTACGCCCCTGCCCACAAGCCTGAAGCCTGCCCACCTCTGCCCTAAATCATAAGGCTGTTGACTACTGATCAAACTACACCTTTCTCTTCCTTCCAGTGACCTAGCCTTTTCCAACCTGGTGACCTCCATATATTTTGAATGCTGTTGCTGTTGTTGTAGTTTACTCGCTCTTTACCTTAAGGTTCCAGGGTAGATTGCAGAATTAAACACAATATATAAAACCGTTTAATCCAAAGCAAAACATATTCTATGTAACTAAAAACAGATACTATCTGATAAAAGACTGTCTGATAAAAGAGCCTCTTTGATGTAGTTTTCCACCTTACTTCGGCGCTGTTTCTGGGGCAGTTCAGTAGAGCTTGTTTGATGGAATCAGAGATGTGTCCACAAAGTTCAGGTATGGCTGTTCTGGCAGTGCTGATTCATGGTCACACTTTCTGCTTTGTGCCTGAGGGCTGGAGAAGGATCTTGCTTGCCACCAGGGAGTGATCTGTGTCGCCAATGGCACTGTAGTAGCTCTGTGTGACATGAACAGAGTTCAGTGACAATCGCCTGGTGACAATCAAGTCCAGCTGGTGTCAGTGGCCTGACCTTGGATGTCTCCAGGACAATTGCTGTTTTGCCTTGGTAGATAAGAATGTGTTTGTGATGCAGAAGCAGTGATACGAGTACAGCTCAGGCAGCCTGTCTGTTCTTGTTCATGCTGCCAATACCAAAGTGGCCTATGCAGTTGCCCCATGTGTTATTATTGTCCCCAACTCTGGCATTGAAATCTCTCAGCAGAAATGGTGTTTGCAGGCTGGGACCCTCCTGACAGCCTGGTCTAGTTCCTCAGAGAATTGATCCTTGGTCTGAATGTCAGAGCCATAGCTGTCAAGTTCTCCCTTTTTTAAAGGGAAATTCCCTTATGCTGAATAGGCTTCCTCACGAGAAAAGGGAAAACTTGACAGCTATGGTCAGAGCACATAATGGGACTGTAGACACTCAAGATGTTAACAGGATCAGAGGTGGTTGAGAGGTGGAAGGATAGCAGACAGAAGAAAGTTCCACACTGAAACCTACACCATGAATACATGGGTTGTGCATCCACAGCAGCGACCAGAGGAGGAATGACCACTGGGAGGAGCACAGAAAGAAGCTTCATGGCACACCTGCATTAGCACAACTGGATCCCTTCATCTGCCCCACCTGCAACAAAACATGTCTCTCTCATATTGTTCTCTACAGCCACAGCAGGCGCTGTAACTCTCCCAACAGTTTGACTTTATCTCCAAAGGCACACTCTTCCATTTTCCTCTGAGGCAGATGGATGCCAACCAACAATAAAAGTGCAGTTGTCACCATCACGACTTCTGCAGAGTAGTCTCAGGAAAGATCTTCTAATGCAGAGATCCTTCAAATAGAAGTCGGAGATCTAGATCAGACATCCCCAAACTCGGCCCTCCAGCTGTTTTGGGACTACAATTCCCATGATCCCTGACCACTGGTCCTGTTAGCTAGGGATGATGAGAGTTGTAGTCCCAAAACAGCTGGAGGGCTGAGTTTGGGGATGCCTGACTAGTTATGACCCTTTGTCATGGAGTGCCTTGAATAATCAAGTCCTTTGCAAATGTTCTACCTTCAGGGAACATTTTCTGCACCAAATCTGCTGAGGAGCCCTTCAGTACTTGCCACTGATCCCCTGTGCACTGCATGTTCTAAGGCACACAAGCCAGTGTGCACAATTCATTAGCCAGGGCAGCTGGGTTTCTTGTTGCCCCACGTGAACTGTGTGTGTTGTTCAAAACATACCCAATGTTTTCCTGCACTTGTCTATTGATGGGGAACATGGATAGTGGTGGTTAAACCATCTTTGAAGGAATCCTTAGTAAGCTTTCAAAGAAAGCAGTTTTAAAACAACTGATCTAGGAAGCAAAGTACTGGCTTTCCCAAAGTTACAGCAACCAAGAACTGGTATTGAGTAATTAAAACCTAGAGATTTATTCCTGCATAGGCATGAATACAATTGTAAATTTACACTGAAATTTACTATACAATGAATCCTTAATAAGTGCCTGATCCTTGGTTCCTGGAAAGCAGGAGAAATGCCATGCGAGGAGCGGATTCTTTAATATTCTGATCTACCTGCACTTATTGTGGACCACCCTGAGATCTTATAATGAAGGGTGGTATATGCAAGTCTAACATATAATAATAGCTGTAGTACTTCCAGAAGATAACCACTAGGGAGTATCTGATCTCAGAGAAACTGACCATATGACAGATGCAGCCTGGCTACAAGAGAAGCAGGAAGGGCAAATGATAGATACCTAGAAAATGAGACAGAAGCAGGAGAAGTGTACTAAAGGGGAGGTGAACCCCAGGGATCGTTATTGCATGGTGTCTGAACAGCACTCATTGGCTAAAAACACTGAACAACAGGTACAGCCAGGCTGACATATTGCACAGATATTGCTTTGAAGGGTGCCTATGCATTTTTGCTTCATCACTTTTTCTCTAGGAGTGGTAGAGTCTGGGTGTGGACTCAATATACAGCACCCCTGTATCTGCCCTGCGAACAACATCTGCATGAGCGCAATTTCCCCACCCATATACTGTATTTTATTAAGTGCTGCGTGGAACCTCAGTTTTACTTCAGAAAAGCAATACCTCACCGGTGCTCTAGTGTAGAATTTATTGAAGGCAGAGACAGCAAAGCTTTTTAAAGAGCCTACAGGAAATCCTGTTGGGAGGATCGGATGCTGTTACATGTAGGTCCTGCTTTTGTGCTTCCCATTGGCATATGGTTGGCCCCTGTGAGGACAGGATGCTGGATTAGTTGGCCATTGGCCTGATCCAGCAGGCTTTTACATTAATTCTATTTGCTCCCTCAGGATAGCGCCAACATCTGTAGAAACACCTGTCTTGTTCCAGGGGATTAATGCCTTCTGAGCTAGCCTGGATTGATTTCATCCCTGCCAGAGTTGCACTTCAGAATCCAGGGGACTGAGCTTTCCGTCTCAGCTGACGTGAGAAGAATTTACCTGGAGAAATCTGATCTAGAAAATATCTGTCAGGCCCCATAATTTCTGTTCTGCTTATATGTGTGCTGTTAGCAAGACCACTAGCTAGATCATTCACTTATGTGGATGAGAAGTCTTTGAGGAATTCCATTGCTTCAGCTACCATTTGTATAACCTCATGCCATTTTAACATTTCTCCATTACACTTCAAGTTCTTTGGCTCAAAGGCGACCCCACCATCTAATCATCTAATCATCTCGACTCACATCAAGACTGTAACCATACACGCTTCTTTCCTTTGGCTTGTGTGATTTTCCTGTCAACCAGCTCCAGCCGTCTGTTGACAAACTCCAAGTGCCTTGTCTGCAATCTTGGAATAAAGAGACCACTTGAATCTGGACTTTTATGCAGCCAGAGCCCTCGTAGGATTGTCTGCCACTAATTAATTGGTGTCTCCCCATCACGGAATCCTTGCCATACATGGAGATGTGTGGAAAAACTCAGAAAGAGCTTTACTTGAAGGAACAGAAGGTTATTAAAGGCAAATGAAACACAGGCTGCAGCAAGCATTTTTTCCCCTTTTGCTGCTTCTGGTTGCAGTTGCAAATTGAATAAACATCTATCTACTTGGCTGTACTGACAGAGTTTCCATCTTGGGATCTTAACAGGCTGGAAGAGGGCTGCTTTTTAGGTGATATCTCCCAGCTTTGTTATGTATCTGTATGAGTATACATATGTGCTGCTGCACTGCTCTTATTCAAAAGTGGAATCTTTTTCATCCGCTGCCAGGCAATTTCTGGACAGAGATCCCCCCCCAAAATTCTCTCCCTTTCTCTCCCTGCACTTAATGTAAACATAGTTCTGAAAATGATCTGTATAAATAGGATTTAATGGGATTTTTGACATTGTAGGAGACAAGGAAAAAATGAGAGCATAATCCCAGTGCTTTTATCTGGTTCAACTCTTGATTAACTTGAGTTTTAAAAAAAACAACCGAAATAAAAATATTATTGCAAAATTTCATTTATTTTCTGGTTGCTTGGGGACTCTGCTTCATAAACTGAGATACTTTAAAATATTATTATCTTCATGAAAACACATCCACACACACACACACCACTCAATAGATCCACATTTACCTCTTTCAGTTTCAATAAGGCTATAGTTTAGTGGTAGAGCATCTGGTTTGTGTGCAGAGGCTCCCAGGATCAAACACTGACTTTTCTAGGTAGGGATGGAAAATATCGCTGTCTCAAATATTGGAGAGCCACTGCCAGTCAGTGTAGTAGACCATACTGAGTTAGATGGACCAATAGTCTGACTCAATGCATGGCAGCTAGCTGCCTATATTCCAAGGGTTGCAAGACCTCCAGGCTTTCCTGCCCCCCTCTATGTGGCAGATGAGAAGCTTGACTCTCAAGAGGATCTAAAGGAAAATGGATTTGGTCATAATAAATCAAAATTTGAAATTGAAATATTTAATAATTAGAAATATTGTCTAAAATGTACAAATTGCTGTTGGAATGGCACTTAAAAGATGAAGAGGTAAAGTTGGTTATGATACATTGGGCCAAAGACTTTGGGTATAACATACAGTTAAAAGATTGGGAAAAATTGTGGAAAGAAGGAATAAAATTTACAGCATGCAATGCCTTGAGAGAAAATGTGATGAAAATGATGTACTGTATAGATGGTATATTACACCAGTGAAATTAGCTAAAATGTATAAAATAAGTAATAAATGTTGGAAATGTAAGGAAAAAGAAGGAACTTTTTATCACATGTGGTGGGAATGTAAGAACGTAAAAAGCTTCTGGGAAATGATATATAATGAGCTGAAAAAGATGTTGAAATATACATTTATTTAAAAAAAATCCCAGAAGCATTTTTACTGGGTATATATATAACAACCATTGTGCATGCCACTTGCAAGCTTCAGCCTGGCAGGTGCTCATTCCAAATTACAGTACAGACACTCTGGGGGACCTGCCCTCCTCCACTCCCCTCTCCCAATTAATCTCCCTTTCCAGAACCCACCCTGTGACATCACCAGGGGCCAGCCCTGGTTTCAGGTTTGGGCCCTGAAATCTCTGGGTCTGGGATCTCCTGACCTGGCAAGCCTATGTTTTCTTGGTTTTGATCTTGCCATTGATAGTGGAGTGACAGAGCCATGGTAGCAGTTTCAGATTACAACACCCTCAAGTGTGGCACGAAAGAAAGGCCAAACTAGACAACATATGAAAAAGGAGGTTACAATTATAGCAGGAGGGGGTCATCAGGAATGCACTTTGTGCTGTCAGGGCCTTTGCTGGGTAGTTCAAAAGCCCCAGGGAATGGGTCTATAGCAAAAATGTGCACAAGAATTACATATGCTCATTTATATTGTTACGGATTTGTGGGTGCCCTGATTCTCCCAAGTTTCTGGGTGCCCTGACTCCTCATAGATTCCTAGGTGCTGAGGTTTAATCAGTGTTTTGAGAAATAAAGTGAGATGATAGGCCTTGGATTTATCAGTGTAAATATACAGACCAAGTTTCTCTTCCAGACCAGGGCATCACCCGAGGAGGAAATAATGAAGGAGTACAAAGGTGCTGATTAATACATCAAAGGAAGATCCTTGAGTCTGGGCAAATGGGGGTTGCAGTGGACAAAGACGTATTCTTGGTGGGCAGGCTGAGACAGAAGGGGAGTTTTGCTGGGCAAGGAGTTTTGTGGCAAGAAGATGGAGGAAGTAAGAGAAAGTCATGCTGGGAGGAAGAGGAAGAAGCCATCACCATGAAGCACAGGCAGCATGGCTGATTCATCTGCTTGCGGATCCGAGCCGGCTCCTCTTAGGAGGGCAACAAAGGACACTATTGTGATGTGAATGCTACCGTGTTTCCCCTTTTTTAAGACACCGTCTTATAACTTTTTTCCCTCAAAAAAACACACAGTGGCTTATTTTCAGGGGGTGTCTTTTTTTTTTAAAAAAAGTGCTGGTACAACTGGGACCCACTGGCTCAGGATGCTCGGTGCTCTCTTCTGCACATTGCTGGGCGCGTTGTTGGCGCTGCCAGTTCCGAGCGCCTGCAGGGTGGGGTGGGGGTGGCAGTGCTTTAAACCCCCAACCCTGTAGAAAGCAATGGAAGTTATGGACCGTAACAATCCTTAAGAGGCACAGGTCTTAAAAAACCCCTGGTATCACCCTTGAAGCACAGCCTTCCAAAGTCAGGGGGGAAGAGGTCTGTTTAGACAAAGGAAAGGATCGGGGGTGATTCTGTGCCCTGGGACCCACAGAACTACTTTAAAAATCCCAACCTGGGGGGGGGTCAAACAGTGAAGCCCCATAGCCCTGTAGCAACAGAAGGCACATTCTGAAGCACCCGAGCTGTTCGGTTCCATAAAAAATCCAGGAATTGTAAAATTAACAACAATAATGGGGGGGGCACTCTATCCAAAGAGTTAAGAAGGAATGGGAAAGTGTTGAGTTATATATGGAAAAATATGGAAAGGAAAGTTAGTTAAAGATAAAAAATAAATAATTATCGCAAGGGGAAAAATAACATCATAAAGGGTAATAATATTAAATATAAAATAGACAACACAACAGAAAAAGCAAGTATATGACTAAATGAGATCGCACAGGAGTGAGGGAAGGGGGAGAGAGGGAGGGGGGTAAGGAATGGAAGGAGGCAATGGTTGGAGGAGGGTATAGGGGGATGAATTAAAGGAAAATTAAGACTGAGAAGCGCATGGTTTTTGTTTTTTTAAAGATGCAAAGGCTTGCAATCAGCCAAAGTATAGAGCCCAACTTCCAGGAGACTGCGATCTACTTGCGGATTTATAAACTGGAGGTGATCTACCCCCATTTTATTGGTGTTCAGGTCAGAGTTGTTTTTAGAGAGAGGAAATATCCCATTTTTGAGGTTAAAGTAAAAGTTCCTGACCTTTTTTTTATAATGAGGAAATGCTGCTAAAACTCCGTTCTTCATTCCACGAAGGGGAGAGGGGGCGGGGCCGGGTGCTCAAAGACAAAAGAAATGGAAAAGGAGATAGCGATCAACTCCAGCCTCGCATTCATGCAGCCGTCGGGAGAGGCAGGGGCTGCAGCCGAGTGCTGCTTCACAAACAAACGGGGAAAAGTGCTTAGAACCCAGAGAATCCAGCTGAAAAACACGAAGCAGCAACAGCAATTGCACACACACCATCCCAAGCCAGCACAGTAACCAAGTCCCAAAAGCAAGAAAGGACTCAGCAAACACTGCTGCGGCCGGCGTTGCTGCTGCTGACTCGGGGAGCTCAGTGATCTCTTCCGCACAGCGCCTATTACTATGGCTTATTTTCGGGGTACGGTTTATATTTCTCAAATGCTTAGAAATGCTGCTATGGCTTATTTTATGACTACGCCTTAAAAAGGGGGAAACACGGTAGGAACTCTCTTCACAGTAGACTCAGATGTAAATATGTACTGTATAAATAAACCATATTTCATAAAGACACTGCAGCCTCCACTGTGCCTCATTTTTCCAAAGACATGGAGACTGGTGGAACATATCCTTCCAATGCTATTAATCTCAGTGCACATGCTTAGTTCTCCCATTGGAAATCACCAAGACTGCTCAAGCACCCACATTTAAGATTATGTTTGCAGTATGCAATGTTTTGAGTCTTGCAGTGACTCCAACTGCACTGTGGCATCCTCCCCACCATAGTTTAAGAGTGAAATCTTGTTTTGCAAATAGCTATATATATGGAGCAGATTGATAACTAAATGCATTTAACATTCTTCCTGTTAGAAACATCTGCATTCCAGCACAACATTTTGTGTTAATATTTTGATATGGTAGCTTTAGATTTTTCTATGGGTGGTGAGACCTAAGAAACCTATACTTCCTTTAGAAAACACTTTTCTGCCTACTCCCCACTCCCATGTTTCCATGCTTTCTTTGTAACTGGCACAATAAGTGGTTACGGGAGGAAGCCACTCACAGCTTTTAACAGCCATGGCTGTGTGTTTGATTTATCTCCATAGATTAGTTTGACAGATATTGTCTCATAAAAACTCTAAAGAACAAAAGAGCCTAGTACCATTCTGGGGGAGCTTGTTATGAGCTAAGTAATTATGGGCAATACGAGGATCAGGCCAGAATGTGTCCTTAGAAGCTGTTAGAAGATAAAGGAATGGGAAAATAGAAATTACAGCTTTGCACTAAGGGGAGGAAACTATTTCTGTAACAAAAGGATATTGCGTAGACAATATAATTTTATATATAATTTCTTTTTTTCCTGTCATCTGTCAGTACACATTGCCTATCCTCAACAGTGTGATCAACAACATTTTTCTTACAGTTACAGAATATACAGAGCCCGACAATCAAGAAATGTGAATATCCATTGCGATCAGACAGGCACCAATTATGGTGGTGTTTCTGATTACAACTGAAGACACACCACCTGTTTGTCCAGGTTCTCCCTGGCCATTAATAGCTGTTCCTTGATGATTTTGCTTAGAGTGGTATTGATTTGCTAGCAATTGATTTTCATTAAATACTGGTGTGCTTGATTATGCAATGAATGGCTTTTTGATGTTTCATGTTTGTAAACAAAAGCAATATAAAATTATAATCATATTGCCATGTTAATAAAAGCCTCCAAACCAGGAAATTGTCCCCACCCACTCAAAACCTAAGTGACTAACAAGGATATTTGAGTGCTGCATATTTACTTGACAACCCAACTTCATACAAGATTGATATGCTCCATTTCGTGCTTCTTTCTGCATGCTTTAATTCATAACACCACTGCCCCCTGTTTAAACAAAGCTAATTTGGAGGATATTATTTCATACTGCAGTCCTCCCATCACTTTTGTGAAGTTACCCTATGAGCACAGATAGGGGACAACTACCCCATTTCAAGTCTTAATAGATGATCAGTTTATGGAGCAATAAATGTCCAGATGTTTTCTATGTGTTGCAGCTCATACCAGGCATGCTGCCTTGCTCCTGCAACAGTGGGTGCCCGGGGCTTGCCAACATCACCTTGGCATGCATGCATGATGCTGACACGCCTGGCTCCTTCATTGAAAATTTGTGGGTGCCTGGGCCCCCACGGCCCCACATAGATGGTGCCTATGGCTGATCCCAACATATTACTTCCTTTGGGTTTCTGTTGTGGTAATAACATTTCCCCAAGCATTAGAACTACATGGTTTTTGTCACTGGGAAAATGCATTTCGTATATCCCGTGCCCCCCCCCCCGGCTCAAGGAAAGGTAGGAAAAGGATGAGCTTCAAGCTGACAAGAAGAAAATTGTAAAATTTATCAATAACAAAAGGGTAACAACAGTCTAAGACGTTGCTTATTCCATTTGCTTATTTAAACCCTCCATGCTGCCATATTGAGCCTTATCAGTTCTTAACTGACAGAGGCTGAGGTCTAATGGTACCAGCTCCAGGCCTAGAAGTCCTTTCACTGCTGGAATGGGAAGAATGGCCTTAAAGTCACTGGACAGTAGTCAACTAAACAGTTTCCCCAGCCCAAGGAAGTTTTAACTCCCCACATGCTCCTTATGCACTCCATAATTCTGTTCTGGAGGATTGGGGGAACCCCTGGAACAGATGCAGGAGTTGCAGAGAGAAGAGAGGGCAGAGAAGTTCCACTGTACAGTACAGCTAACACTCCTTGAGCTAGTTACAGGTAGGTAGCCGTGTTGGTCTGACGTAGTCAAAACAAAATAAAAAAATTCCTTCCAGCAGCACCTTAAAGACCAACTAAGTTTTTATTTTGGTATGAGCTTTCAGCATGCACACGAAAGCTCATACCAAAATAAAAACTTAGTTGGTCTTTAAGGTGCTGCTGGAAGGAATTTTCTTATTTTGTTTCGACTCCTTGAGCTAGAATAGGTATTTAGTTGGATGCTGCCCCCTTCTTTCTACCATCAGGCATTGGTTGAATGGAAGAAAAGGAATATGCTATGGCCTTAAATTGTGTCATACTTTCTGGGAAGATGGAGGCTTAGCAATTAAGAAGCTGTATAAGGCTAAGCTGTGGGTGATGCACTTCTGTCAACACCACACAAAAGGAAAATACATACATTACAGTGTCACTCACACGTATATTCTAAGAGCAAAAACATCATGAAGTAAAATAATTTGGTTAGAGCCTTTCATTCAGTTCATGTTACTCTGTCCCCATTTTAGTTGCTATAGGAGTTCTCTACTGCGGCTGCCCAGGAAAGGGCACTGGAAGAGCAGAGCCTATTAGACTGGTGTAGCATACCCTCCAACATTTCTCAGATAGAAATAGGGATGTCAAATTCCATAATGATGATTTTACTGTTTATACCCCACACATCTTACTGGGTTGCTCCAGCCACTCTGAGCAGCTTCTAACATATATAAAAACATATAAAGACATTAAGCATTAAAAAAAAATCCCTATACAGGATTGCCTTCAGATGGCTCGGCAATCAGATAACTCCATATCCTCCAACATTTATCCAATGAAAATAGGGACATCCTAAGGAAAAGGGGGACATTCCAGGATCAAATCAGAAACTAGGACAGCTTCTGTAAATACAGGACGTCCCTGGAAAATAAGGACGCTTGGAGGGTCTAGTTCAGGGGTCAGCAAACTTTTTCAGCAGGGGGCCGGTCCACTGTCCCTCAGACCTTGTGGGGGGCAGGACTATATTTTGAAGGGGGGGAAATGAATGAATTCCTATGCCCCACAAATAATGCAGAGATGCATTTTAAATAAAAGCACACATTCTACTCAGGTAAAAACACCAGGCAGGCCCCACACATAACCTAGAGATGCATTTTAAATAAAAGCACACATTCTACTCATGTAAAAACACTGATTCCTGGACTGTCCGCAGGCCGGATTGAGAAGACGATTGGGCCGCATCTGACCCCCGGGCCTTAGGTTGCCTACCCATGGTCTAGTTGTATACTAGAACACAAGGACTTAAAAGACTGACATAATAGTAGTGTTTGCTGCCATCTTGTGAATTCATTGCGTCTGTACAGCTACACAGATAGCAAGCTCATAAATGCAGCTTTGCATAAAAGGGCACAGCCTCAGCCACGATAAGTATCAGAAGGCAAAGGCTGTTTAGAAAACAAGCTATGAAATCTTGAGGCAGTGGCTCCTTTCCTATTATAGAAATGGATTGTGCTGGACTCCTCCTCCCCACACCTAAGCAGTAGTGTTAGCAAGGCTTACTTAGACTGTTGGGTAAGAATCCCTTTATTCTAGCAGCTGGTCAGCCCAACCCTGGATAAGAACATCGGTAACTGCCTTTACAAAGTCAGACCATTCATTCATTAAACGATTATTCACACTGACTGGTAGCAGCTCTCCCAGCAGGAGTCTCTCCCAGTCCTATCTGGAAATGCTGGGGAGCTGAACTGGGGAGCATGTGCTCTACATCACAGAGCAACAACTTGCGCCCCCCCCCCACACACATATGCAACACTGGGCTGCGACAAGATATTATACTCAACTAACTAATGGATTCCACACACACACCCCAATGTGGAACCCAGAGAATTAAGGGGTCCATGAGGTATTTAAGAAATAGTGGGTCAAATCCAGAGGAGATCTGGTAATGGCAGGTATGAGGGTGATACAGAGCCACGTTCAGAAGTTTGCCTATAAATTGCTGAAAAGCAATACTAGGAAGATAGCTATGGCCCAAATCTTGGTTGTGGGTTTCTCAGGAGGTACCTGGCTAGGTCACTGCAGGGAACAGAATGCTGGCCAGCAGGTTGGTTCAGCAGAGCTCTTAATAATATAGTTCCTCTGGTCTTATGTTCAGGAGTAACCTTCCCTTTCATTGAGAAAGCATCAATATCACAATCTTCATCACTATAAGAGAGCTGAAAATAATGGCAATATATTTCACATCTGGCAGCCAACGTACCCTTTTGGTTTCAGATAGTACATGGGTAGACGAGTCTAAGAAGCCCGGGACATGAATTTTCCCGGCCCTCTAGCAGCTATGGTGGCTCATTTAACAGAAGTAATGTATTGACTCTGAAAGTTAATATACACCAGGAGGCTTAGTTTGGTCAGAATTGAGTATATGCTTCAATATTTTGCAAGCTGACATGTGACTGTGGATCTATCAATTTTGGTTTCTTTCAGTTTCTTTCCCATTGTTCCAGTCTTAAATTCAGTTCTCCACATTTCCACATGAATTTGCAATTTTTTAAAAGTCCTCTCAAAAATGCATTCAGTTGGCATTTGTTAGTAGTAAAGTGATTTCTAATTACTGTAACAAGCAATTAATGGTTTTATGTATTATCAACCCAAAAGTGGAAAAAACAAACCAAGTCCAGCATTTAAATTAATCTCTACCAAATAACTGCTTGTGGGTTGAGTTGGTTTAAGATGGAGAATGCAGGCCAAAGTGAATTTTATCAAATCCAGGCAACTACCCAACTTTGATGTTCCCCTCCAAGACATCTGTACAATATAGGACTTTACTTGTGACTGTTTCAAGTTATTTATCTTAATGTAGCATATTCCTCCACAAAAGTGCTATCAAACTTATAGTATATCTCTTCAGTAATGAGTGGCATTAGTAAAGTACAGTACCTAATGCATGGGTAGACATACTATGTCGGAACAGAAGTATATACAGAGAGGACTGCATTCAGCGCCAGTCTTACCTTATCTTCCAATCTATCATTTGGTTGTTATTTTGTGTGACTATCTGGAAGAAAGAGCAAATAAAGTTTTAACTCCTATGCTTTTAAACATTAATGCATGTTCAAGGTATGATTAATGGATAGAGCCCCAAGTTTCTTGATAAAATACAGAAGAAATCTGAATAAGATTCCATCTTTGGCACCCAAGATCAGCAAACTTTTTCAGCAGGGAGCCGGTTCACTGTCCCTCATACCTTGTGAGGGGCCGGACTATATTTTGGAAAAAAATATGAATGAATTCCTATGCCCCACAAATAATCCAGAGATGTATTTTAAATAAAAGGACACATTCTACTCATGTAAAAACACCAGGCAGGCCCCACAAATAACCCAGATATGCATTTTAAATAAAAGGACACATTCTACTCATGTAAAAACATGCTGATTACCGGACTGTCCGCGGGCCGGATTTAGAAGGCGATTGGGCCGCATCTGGCCCCCAGGGCCTTAGTTTGGGGTCCCCTGCCCAAGATAAATAGTGCAAGTCCAGTAGCCCATCAAGGTATACAGTATAGGACTGAAGTTGTATAAGGGTAGATAAGCACTCTCACATACAAAACAAGAGCGTGCTCTTACACAGACACACAATGTGTAGAAAGATCAACTGAAGAAGAAGAATGTCCCTCCCAGCTGATCAGATGAGGAATCTGATAATTGGGGAAGGGGTGATTTGCATATTCATTAGAGTGTTGGGCTGGGCAGAGATATTTAAACCTCTCTGCCCACCTCAGTGCTATGCCTAATTTTTCCCTACTTTTTTGTCATCGCTGAAATTTTTGGGTTCTTTGGGGGGTCTGACTACATCAGACCACAGGGCCAATGGTTAGGCACATCTGCTGTACAGCCATACAATTATAAGGGACTTCAAAAGTAATCTAGTCCAATTTTCTGCTTATGCAATTGTTTGATACCGATTAACTTCCAAAAACTAATGATCTGCCATTGGAAGAGATATCACAGCAAGATGAAGAAACCAAACTGAAGATCTCCACCTTCAGTTTTTGTTTTTTTTTAAAATCTCCACCTTTGTTCTTTTAACCCTCTCCCCTCCTGCTGTCCTTACTCAGGACTATTCAACCAATAGCTAGCCTATATCCAGATTAAATAAGAGTTAAAGAGCCTTGCATGAATTGGCCCATAGTTGCATTATAAATTACTAGCTTAGATATATGTTCATATACAAATGAAGCTTACGGCATTGTACCTGGAGGAGCTATCACCATTATTAGTTATTAAATTTATATACTGCCCTTCATCTGAAGATCACAGGGTGGTTTACAGTATAAAACATAAAATACATAGCCTATTGAAAAGGCCATTCATTTGCAATTAACTTTGCTCTAACTTTTGTTTTAGCAGGGTTTCAAATAGATTTTTGTTGTGCAAGTTTGCATTTCTCATTTTAGTATTGCAAAGGGAAAAGAATAAACCAAGCTAAAATAGACCATATTATCACAATATTAACTCATTACAAAAATGAGTGTGTATCTGAAGAAGTGTGCATGCACACGAAAGCTCATACCAAAATATAAACTTAGTTGGTCTTTAAGGTGCTACTGAAGGAATTTTTTTATTTTGCTTCGACTCAGACCAACACGGCTACCTACCTGTAACTCATTACAAAAAGTTACCTATAGTCCTTAGTCACAGAATCAGAGTACTGTATATTCCTGCGTATAAGACTACTTTTTAACCCATGAAAATCTTCTCAAAAGTCAGGGGGTCGTCTTATACAGCGGGTTGTATTTCTTATATTGTGAGTATATACCAAACTCTATATTTTAACTGGAAAAGTTGGGGGTCGTCTTATATGCCCAGTCGTCTTATACGCCGGAATATACGGGTAAGTTTGCAACAATTTCCAATTATTCAGTTTTGCATTCCATCTTTCCCCTTAAACTTTCTTTTGTTTTCTTTTTAAGAATAACAACTCAACTAAATATTCAGAAATCCAATTAAGCTTGATAGGATTTACTTCCAGACAAAACAGGTTAAAGCTATACAATGATAGTACCATAGGCATTATGAAAATAGAAACTCATTTGTAAACCTGACAGTGTAACCGAAACAATTTTTATCTTAATTCTTACCAAAGTTACTCTGTAAAGTGAAGGAAACAGTACCATCAAAATGGATGTAGACATTATCAACATCTAAGATTATCATTCTTAATGCGGAATCCAATCCATGAGCCATCATCTGTTTCATTTTATAACAACACTGGAAACAGATAGCCCATGCTTGTTCCACACTTAAAGGCTGCTCATAATATCTCCTAACTTCAGCTAATAAGACCTTAGTGAAATATTTTCTATATACCATTACATTTAGTGGTTTTCTCTCATTAAAAAAACAACCCAGCAGCTTATGCTTTATAGCTAAAGAAGAAATGCTATCCTCAGAGCTCTTTTATGAGCTCATAATACAACACCTTCAGGTGTGGCTTTTTTGGAGAAAATGGAGCTATCCTTAAAGATAAAGTAACTGGCTGATCTCATATATTTAACCAAACTTTAATTTAAAGTCAAAGTCATGTATTGGTTATTGCACCAATTCCTTATTATATTGGTCTGGACAGAAATCTATCTGTATTATTGTCAATATATTGGCTAAATCATATTAAATATATTGGCTAAATCATATTAAAATTAGATCTTAGTGAAGCAGGCCAAGATCTTTGCTTCTCCTACAGAGCACCAAGAAATTTATAGTGTGTCAATGATTTTATGAGCGCCCAGCTTATAAAAATACATTCTTGAAAGTAATCAGTTTTCATCTTGATGTGATGGTATAACTGAAGTCAATACGTGAACACACATGTGAAACTTGCCTGCACTAATCAGTATTAGTTGGTACTGCACATATACTGGTATTTTAAACTATTGCGGCCTGCAAGTTTTTTCAGGATCAGTTTGTATAAATTTGATTTGGGCAGCAGAAGCCAATGTATCAGCTCAAGTGTACGGCAAATATATTTTTGGGAGAAACAAACTGCCTCAAACTAACTCAGCCTTTAGTTACTTTGATGCAGCCTGTTCTTAGATCACAAACATGGTGAATTGTTTGCTAATAGAGGGATCTGTGCTTTTATACTGTTATGGGTTATGAAAACTTGACTTCCGTTTTACAGATAGGTCACCATTGTTTTACTTGACAAATGTGATGAGGGATCAGAGATATAACAAAAAGCATGTGGAAAACAACCTTCTGGAGTCTCTCATCTGCCTTGGCAATGTGACACTCATCAGGCAAAGCCTAGCAAGAAGTGGAGAAAAGGCGGGACCTGAATGTAAAAAAACCCCAAATATTAAAAACTGCCTGCATCTTTCACTCAAGCCTAACGACGAGAGGGATATGCCCTACATTTAAAGCACATTTCTCTCCCCCGCAATGAATCATGGGAACTATCGGTTTTTTCCTCACGGAGCTACATTTCCCAGATTCCTTACCAAACTACAATTCCCAGAATTTTCGGGGTTTATACAGCCTCTGGCTAAGGCGGTGCTGCTTAAGGCCCTTTTACGAACAAAAGAAAAGCTCTGCTCGATCAGATTAAAGGCGCATCTGGTTCAGCATCCTGCTCTTTAACCAAATGCCTAAAACCTGATGGCCTGCTTTCGGGTCTCTCATAGGCTGGCCACGGGTGCTGGATGAGGGGGAACGTGTGAATCAGTCGACGCGTGTCGACGCCTGCAGCCTTACAAGCGCCCTCTGTCCTCTTCCTGGTCACCAAACAGCTCCTGTCTTCGCAAACCACCCGCCGGGCAAAGCCTCACGGTTGGCGCGCTTTTCCCGGCGCGCCTCCCCCCGCTCAGCCACGACCTTGCAAATAGCTTTGCCTCGCCGCCTGCCTGGGATTTGGTTTAGTCCAGCTCCACCTCCCGGACAAGATGGCGGCGCCCAGAGCGAGCGAGGCGGTGTGGAATCGCTTGGAGGTGCCGTGGCCCGCGTGCAGCGCGACGGTCGCCGTGGCGGCGCAGCACTCGTCAGGTGAGGCGGGGGGGGGGGCGGCGGACCTACTTATGCTCAGAGAATGTGGTTCTTCTCGGTAGAGCTTAGCTCGCATGAAAGTGTGCCCCTTTTTGGTTTCAATAGGTGGAAGTTAAACACGTGCCTTGCTCACCTCTTTTTAAAAAGCATAGCTTTGGCTGAATTTTGCTTCTTGGGGGTCTTTTGTTTCAATCATTCCAGTGAGAGGAAGATCAAATTAGTTAACATCCATTAGTTCACATTCGTGGGTTTTGTTTTGTTTTTGGTAGTGACAGGGTCCTTGCATGCTCCAATTGCACACATGGGGTAAAGATTAAGGTGCAGTCCTGTGCTTAACTGAAGTCAGTGCTTTCCCGTTGAGTTGAATAGGCTCGTGGAAATTAATAATTGAATTGTAGAGTTGAAAGGTACCACGAGGGTCATCTAGTCCAACCCCATGCAATGCAGGACTCTCTTGACCAGCATGGGGCTCGAACTCAGGACCCTAGGAGTCTCATGCTTTAAGGGCTGAGCTATCAACCTAAGTTGATCCTAATAGATCAGGATTGGAAACTCAATTTACGGTCCTATTCCACTTCCTCAGAAGCAAATTCTGCTATACTAGGACCTTCTTTTTGAGTAAACATGCATAGGATTAAGCTAAAAGTTACCTCTTTCCTGCTTTTTGCCATGTCTGGTATGTTGTTAAAAGTGGGTATGCTATTACACAAGTTATGCATGGATATGTGGGGAGGAGAGTTCTGTCTTTTGTTCTACTGTAATTTGAGGAAACATGATACAGAAACTTAAATGGTGAAAGTGAGTTGATAGCACAAGTAACCTGGATAATGGTGGTGTGGTGTGGTGGTTAGAGTGCTGTAGGACCTGGGAGACTAGGATACAAATGGCCACTCAGGTATAAAGCTCACTGGGTGACCTTGGGCCTGTCATTCTCTCTTAGGTTAACCTAGTTCACAGGGTTGTTGTGAGGATGAAATGGGTAGAAGTGTGTATTCCACATTGAGCTGCTTAGATATCAATGCAATACAGTACTTAGATATCAATGCAATACAGTACTACTTTTGAATAAACTCCAGAAACTGCATGGTTGGCTTCATTACCCCCAATAAAGAACCACAACCTCTGGACACTAGTTTTTCAGTGAGGTTTCACAATTGGAGTGCAAGCAGTTGAAATACTGTAACTCCTTCCTGCTATGCTGTCTTCACAAGGCTCATGATAGGAGGCCCATTGGTTTTGTGGGCCTAGGGTGTTGATGACAATTTCAGAGACTGGGATGGTGGTCTGTGCAGAATAATAATAATAATTTTATTATTTATACCATTAAATTATTATTTATAGCATCTTGCAGTGATGTACAACAGAGTTGCTAATTGGACTTTAAGTTCTGTAAATTGATTCGAGTAAAAATAGTGCTTGAAACTGATGTATTAATTTCCATGCTCAAATCGGCAAAGGGGAAAATATTTGTTGTTGTTCTTTAGTCGTTTAGTCGTGTCCGACTCTTCGTGACCCCATGGACCATAGCACGCCAGGCACTCCTGTCTTCCACTGCCTCCCGCAGTTTGGTCAGACTCATGTTGGTGGCTTCAAGAACACTGTCCAACCATCTCGTCCTCTGTCGTCCCCTTCTCCTTGTGCCCTTCATCTTTCCCAACATCAGGGTCTTTTACAGGGAGTCTTCTCTTCTCATGAGGTGGCCAAAGTATTGGAGCCTCAGCTTCAGGATCTGTCCTTCCATGAGCACTCAGGGCTGATTTCCTTCAGAATGGATAGGTTTGATCTTCTTGCAGTCCATGGGACTCTCAAGATTCTCCTCCAGCATATGCACTTGCTAGAGCTAAGTTAGCAATCTCTTGGGAGTTCTGAACGGTTTAGGACTTTAAAGTACACAGTTTCATATATACATATTTGTTTGCCTTTTCCAGTGAAAAGCCTTTCCGCTGTTCTGAAGGGGTGTCATGCTGTGGACGTCCTTCTGAAAGACAAAGCCATGGTTGCAGAACAGACCCTGCTGCATTCAATCATGTATAGTTTTCACTATCAGTTGAGTCACCATAGGTCATTTCGGTCCCTCAAGCAGGTAAGGTTGGGAGTTGTCCGGAAATATATTTAGACTGGGGGTGCTTAAGGAATTATTTGGAATGCAGTCGTCCATAGAAATCCACTGCTTCCATTTTGTATGTGGTGGTCTGATGGCTGTTTTATATTTTGTCTTTTTGTGTGTGTGTGTGTGTCCGTGTCCCCAAAAATTATTATAAAAAGGGGTAACAGCTGTGTTTGCTGCTGCACTCATTGAAAATGGGGCTGTAATAATAATAATAATAATAATAATAATAATAATAATACCTTTATTGTCATTGTACAACCTGTGTACAATGAAATTAAACGAGCCTCCCTCCCTGCCAACCCAAATACTCAATATCATTCCACTCTATGTGCTTATCGAACAACACACCACACATGTTATTTTTCGTTTAACAGCCCACAAATAGAAGCTGTTTTTTAGCTTGTTTGTACAGCTGGTTATACTTCTATATCTCCTGCCCGAGGGTAAAAGATAAAATAGGTGATGGCCAGGATGTGAGTCATCCCTGAGAACTTTTCTCATAAATGCCTCCTGGAGCAATATAGTTTTATTAATGTGCCATTACTCGCAAGGAGACTGTACATGCAGTTCCATGTTCCCAGTTCTTTTACTGTACCTCATAAAAAGCCTTTTCCATAGTTTAATTCAAGGAGAATACACATGCTATGACAGATTGTTCTTCATATAATTCTACATGCTTACTACCATGAATCAAGTCAAAATTTCTTCTTTCCCTCTTTCCCTTTCAGGTAGAACAGTGCTTGAAGCGTTTAAACAGAATGAATCTGAAGAAGCCAATTCAATACCTTATTCTTCTGGGCCCCACGTAAGTGGCATAAGCCAGAACATCTCACTTCTCTAGTTTAGATTTACTTGGTTATTCAGGAAAGTACGTCAGCATATTTTAAACCTGCTGGAAACTATGGGATTCAAACCAGCTGAAATTCAAACACTTATTGGGCAACAGAGTGTCTTGTTGGATCAATCTATGCTAGTGGAAAACAGTAGAAGCTTTGAATCTAGTCTGAACTTTTCAATATAGAATGAACAGATCTTTGTAATTCAAAAACTTGTATTAATTGAAGTCAGTCCAACAGAAGGTACCATGCCTTGCCTTGTCCTTTTTATGTAACCAACAGCACAGTCATAACCAAAAAAGTAAGTCCTAGTTCAAAAGAAAGTCCTAGTGAATTCAATGAGACCTACTCCCAACACAATATATCAAGCCCAGCACAAGATATCAAGTTGCAAGATTATAGAAGCAGCTCATGGCAAAGCATTCTGCTTGTAAACCAGTTAGTATAGGATTCTGTGAGGCAGGGGTCGGCAAGGTTTACCTCGCCTGGGCTGGTTCACTCCAATGGAGATCCCTCCGTGGGCTGGAGCATGAGCACGCGTGCCCACAATTTCTGGCATCTGCACAGACGCGATTTCCGGTGCCGCGGTAGCGAGGCTCTGTGCTGGTTTAGCACAGCACACAGGGACTCCCCAGTTGGGTGGCCCGGTTCGGGGGCGGCTTGTGGGCTGGTTAAACGACCCCCGTGGGCCGCTTGTGGCCCATGGGTCTTAGGCTGCCGACCCCTGCTGTGAGGCCTAGACATACCAGCATTAAATATTGCGGGGTGCCAACACTTAACCACACAATCTTCTTCTTGTCTCTTTATTTTCAATAGAAACCAGAAACCAGAAAATCCAGAAGAGGCCTTGATTCCCAGTCAACCTGTGATAGAAGTGATATTAGTCAAGATCTTGGGTGGGTGCAAGCTGTTGCTGCGTCTGCTTGAATGTTGTTGCACAGCTTTTCTGTATCCTTCTGAAACAGTTTGGAATCTAATTTGGAGGTTCTTGCAATTTCATTTAGTGGTGCAGAATGTCACAGGATATACCACAGATTTGTTAGGGAAAACAGATTTGACGACATTTCATTTGCTTCTGTTAAGAAGTCATTTTGTTATGTATTTTGTGGTGAAGCAGTCCTTTGTGATTCATCTTCAGCATGTTGGTAGAGCACAAGACTCTAAATCTCAGGGTTGTAGGTTTGAGACCCACACTGGGCAAAAGATTTCTGCATTGCAGAGGGTTGGACTAGATCAGGCATAGGCAACCTCGGCCCTCCAGATGTTTTGAGACTACAATTCTCATCATCCCTGACCACTAGCCCTGTTAGCTAGGGATGATGGGAGTTGTAGTCCCAAAACATCTGGAGGGCCGAGGTTGCCTATGCCTGAACTAGGTCATGCTCCCTTACAACTCTACAATTCTATGATTGATTTTATTGATTTTTTTTATTGAGTATATGCCTCCAAAGCAGCATATAATCCTCAGTTTTTTTAAAAAAATCTTAAGGCTCACTACTCACTGAGTTCCACTGTGTGTTCATGCATAAAGTGTTCAATAAGTTCAGTCCTAAGTATATTTGATTGAAAGGAACATGCAGGAATATGTGTGTAGGATTGAAAGTGTGTGTAATTTGGGTTTCTAGCCTCTTTTGTTAGCTGTCCAACCTTAGTTGTTATCCAACCTTAATCAATTTTGCTCATCAGTTTGTCCCTTAAGCATCTGTGTTTGCAAGAGTACATATTGTTGAATACTGTGGTTTTGGGGTTGCTGAGCCGATTATGGTATGTATACCTGTAAAACATTTTAATTCTTTCACTTCCGCTTGTTCACTTCAATGTTTTTAGCAGAGCATTGTCCCTGCTAACACCAGCAGTGCACACCCTTCCCATTACTTCCCTATTGCATATGGAAGGACCTAGAACAGATGTACAATTTCTGTAGTACTAACAACACTTCAGTAATGATTGCGAAGGTGTGTGTATGGGGAATCCAACTGGAAGACCAATTGTATATTGAGGAGGTACCGTAGTGATTCTAACATGGTTACCCTTCCTGCCTCTGTTCCTTCCCCCTCCCTGGCAGCTGTTAAGTTTTTGAAGGTGTGAGAACCTTCTCTGGTGTCCTAATCAGTTGGGAGGTGGTGAAGCCCCCCCCCCCCAAAAAAACAGCTGCCTTAACTAGTTAGGGAGGTTAGTGCTGGGGACCTTCTTTAATGTTGGAAATTTGTTACTGGAAAGTGAGGCATTGGGAGGAGGTGGCTATAAAAGCAGATGGTTTGGGCAGAGTTATTTAGAAGCTTGTGCACGGACTGATCGGCCACAGGGCCATGCAATCTAAGGCTACCTGGGGGAGTCACTTTGCCACTTCTTGAAGGCTTCCAAGTACCAGATAGAAGTGCATGCCTGCTATGTATATATTGCTTGCTGTTTAGGAACCAAATCTTCCTCTCCTCACCCACTCGTGTTTTGTACTGCTTCTGAATGTATTTTAAAAGAACCACCTTGCATTTGGCAAAACAGTGTGTTCCCGTTAACTGACCTGACCAGCTTTCTTCTAAACAAGTAAAATTTTCCAGAGCAAATATAATCCAATAATACTAGGGTTGTGGGGTTGAAATGGGAGAAGCAGCATTTTGCTTGTAAACCATTGATAAAGCAAACAGTGTAGTATCTGTGACCTCAAACATTTCCCTGGTTCCTCTGTCCACCTCTGCCTTTGATTAGGTTAAGGTAGATTCCTCCTTGCAGTGCATAGGGCTGGTGGCAAGTGCTACACATACCCTGAAACAAGGCAGAGGCACTGCCCTTAGGTTTACACATTGAAAGAGAAACTAAGGAAGGAGGTAAAACAAATGGTAGACGAGGGAGTACAGTTTGATAAAGAGCAAACAGGCAACGTAAGTGGTATTTAAATCGAAGCAGGGGCAGGTTAATGGTCTTTTCCATGGTGGCGGAGGTGCAGCTAACGGGGGTCATTTAGTCCTTAGACTGCTGTCCATTTCGTTGAAGGGAATTTACACAAATTCCAGATGTGGAAAGCAGGTGCTGTGTAACGGATATAAGTGTTTTCATCTCATCATCTTTGCCATAGGATCATTTATAGAGGTGTGTTAAAAAGCCTCACTTCTCTATATATCAGGCTATTTGAATTGCTTCGGGAAGTTTCAGAGACTCATCCAAGGCCTTACATTAAAGGATTTGACTTTCCTTCTGATATATATGAATTTCTGGGGACCACTTATTCAGAGATTGAAAAGAAAATGTCCAACAAAACATTTGTAATGAAAAAGGCTGGACCTGGATGGATGACTAGACTTTTCCCAGGAAGCAAAGCTGTATCTCAGTCTCACGCTTTGAGTGCAGCTGTGCCTACAAAAGTAAGAAAGAAGGTTATGAACGCTCAGAAGACCATTGATATTGGGAAGCCAATTCTGATAAAAAGAACTAACCAAGGTAAGAGACAATGG
Source organism: Zootoca vivipara (assembly GCF_965207765.1). NCBI lineage: Eukaryota > Metazoa > Chordata > Lepidosauria > Squamata > Lacertidae > Zootoca > Zootoca vivipara. Next base: position 72,282,729 of record NC_142587.1, on the reverse strand, counting down.
TCTCCTTATTTATTTATTTATATTTATTTCACAACATTTAATACACTGCTTGCTTTTAATAAAACTTCCATGCGGTTGACAAAAAAGAGAGAAAACATTATTGGTTAAAAATTAAAAACTTTTTTTAATGTTTAAAATCAACAATATGCTAAAACAAGATTAAAACACATGACAGCTTCTACATGTCTGGATTGGATTGCCTAAAGAAAATCATTTTTAGTCAGGTGCCAAAAGAAGTACAGTGAAGGTTTCTGATGACAATAGACAGGATTTCCGAAGTGTGTGTTGCTACACTAAGAGTTTGATTTCTTATGAGTATGGAATGAGTACTGTATTATGTGGGCATCTTGGTCAGGTGCTGCTGAGCAACAAGGTGGCCAGTGAGGGAGAGATGAAGGATGGGAAGCCAAGTTGGTCTCATTGGGGATTGGCCATCCTCATGTCTGTAGTATAGCACAATATGCAACTTACTGTGCTCTAAAACTTGCATTGAGTTGCATGGGAGGTGTCTTCTTAATTTGTTGTTACAAATTACCCACACTTCATCTTAATTAAGATTAAAACACATTATTACACAATATTAAAAAGTTTAAAACAACTTAAAATTACAGAAATAAGGGGAGTCCTTAAAAATATGCATCTCAAGTGTCAAAGGTAGCAGGGTAAAGAGGTGCATCTTCAGCATCATCCGAAAGCTGTATAATGAAGGCACCAGACACACCTCTGGGAAGAAAGTTCCACAAATTCCCTCTCCTGGGCTGCCCTCTCCCCTGAGCTTCTGAGGGTGGTGGAACAACCAAGAGGGCACCTTCTGCTGATCTTAGCAGCCAAGCGGGTCTGTAAGGAAGGTATTCAGTGCCTAAGTCATTTAGCGCTTTAAACAGTAACATTTTGGCCTGGAAATGAACTGGCAACCAGTCCGTTGTGCTGATTGCATGGGCCTCATGCCCCAAGATGCTCTGGAAATAGCTGACGACTGTATTGTGGAAGACCTCTGATATTCCCTAGACTTAACCTCAGTAAAATGCTTAGAATATAAATTAAGATCCACTGATTGAAGAATAATTTTGTTACGAATAACTCTGCTTAGGATCATAGCCAAGCTCTTTTTTCTGTTATGACATGGCAGCTGTGCCCTTTCTTTCAGATCTTGGGAAGGAGTTTGCGTTTGATGTCAAGAGCTTATGCAGGTTCCCTAACCCTGCACCACGGGAGGTTTGTTTTTTTCATTCTGTGTTTGTCTGTCTTTAATATACTATGTTTCTGTGTGCTCATTTTTTTCTCTTCTGGGCAGAAAATATTACTGTGCGACTTTCTGCCATGCTTCAAGAGGTGCACCTTTCAACATAGGTCCTTGATGGTTGGGTACACTTGTCTATAAATGTAGCTTTTACATGGTGCACTTGTGGATCTGGATTGTACAGTGCTGTAAATATATACAGTACAGTGCAAAAGTATATGCAAGGTAATTGATTGTTTTGGAATTTGCCATGAATATGTATAATTTAATTTGTCCACCTCTTTTGAAGATGGGAGGAACTAACACAGTGATGCTATGCAAGCTTAATGAAAGCCAGTTGCACTGAAAGCTTTAGAACTTCAGCGGCTAGAATCTGAATAATTTCTCTGGGAAGGGTCATGGCTCAGTAGCTGACCATATTCTTGTAGTTGACCAGAAGTTCCAAGATTTCTCACAGCCTCACTATTAATGATATTTTAAATTTGAAAGATCTCTGCCTGGAGCCTAGCTGATTTTTTAAAAAAAATAAAATTAACTTTATTAGATTAAAATGCATATACAAAATAAAAACACATAAACAAAATAAAACATTAAACGACACAACACTAACAAAACACTAACAAAACTCTAATGGCAAATAAAAGTAATTAACCAAATAGCTAAATAGCTAAATAATAATTCAGCCTAGATGAATTGTTGCTCATCAAAATAGAAAACACTGTACCAGTATCATATGTCCAGTGAAGTTTAAAACAACGGCTTTAAACAGCAGATGCGCCAAGAAACAATTTTTGTTATGTATTGCAAGGAACCACTGTTCAAGAAACACAATTATAAAGGCCGTGTGAGCTTGCAAAGTAGCAAAACATTTGGGGGAGCGGGTATCCTGGTCAGCATGTAGGACAAAGATAACCATTGGCTTAAAAGAATATTTAACATTCATTTGCTTCTATATTCTTTCTAGACAGGTTCCTTCTAGTCAAGGATACAGTATGTAATCTTAGAAATATGAGTCTCTTCATTGAAGATACATTTTTTCTCCTTTACTAATGTCCTTCCATTTTATTTTATTTCAGAATACAAAAGTCACAGTGAGGTTTCCTGGGTCAAAAAAGAGAAGTACATTGGTTTCTTCTAAATCACTGAGGTCCCAGCATCTTAAATCTTTTGTCTCCAAATTTCAAGAAGCACACACCTTCAGAGAACTCTGTGACACACTCAGAACAACAGTTCTGTGGTGCAAAAGCAATAAACTTGGGCCAGAGGCTTTTTTCTTGGGAATGAAGCTTTTGAAAAGTAGGCGGTTACAGCATGTGGAAACACAGGGTTGCAGGTTTGTATAAATGGCAGTGCTGGATTTCTGGGGTAGCAATTGCAGAAGACTATTCTGTGCTTACTATCTTCCTTCCCAGTTCATGAGAAGGCTGCCATAAATGGTGGGAAATGATATAAGGTGCAGATAACTGCAGGATAGATCACTGCCACAGCATCCTGTGATTTGGCACTGTTAGAAGCATAATGCAAAGTGTGCTATGTTGGTTTCCCCTAAACTACTTGCAGTCTATGCCTACCTAGAACTATTATTCTATTCAATGGGTTTTTATAAGAATATAATTTTATAAGAATATAAACCTTGGAATTGTGGCAGTGAAGGAAGGTATACTCGTGGTCTCCATCACTAGCTGTGAGACCAAGGTGGTGGGAAACCTTGACTCACAGGAGGAACATGCTTACTTTCCTCTTTACTTCCCATTCCTTTCTCCTTTTGTATTGGACCTATTGGATAGCCCCTGCCCACAGGCTCACAAACCTAAACTTTTAAAAGAATTATATACTTGTAAGTGCCTTACCTGTCCAACCTATGGACAGTAAATTTATTACTTAACAACATTCATAATGTGGTAGTTACTCTTCCTCAGTCTGATATTTAAAATAAAACCAAAGGGGCAAGTAGAAACATATTTTGGGGGCCATGGTGTCAGTCAAGACTGCAGTGTATTTTAGATTTTGATAATGGACAAAGCTGTTCCAGATGAGCAGACTAGCTTGTGCAAAAGATCCTTGGTTATGCAAAATAATCTACTTGTGCTGTAATGAAGAAAATCCCTCTTGTCAGCTTACTTGGCATTAAACTTTAGAGTGATTACTTTTGAGTAGGCACAGCAAAAATTTCACTGTTAAAGTTGCTAAAATTTATCTTTGCATTCCAGCTTGCAACGGAAACTTGGCTGCATTAAAGCTACTCTCTGTAAATATCTCACGCTTTCAAGCTGCAGAGTGAGACCCAGCCAAAGACTTAAAGCACATTCCCACCCACAAAGACAGATGAAATGCTCAAGGAAATCAAGATGTGTTTCAAGGAGTGCACCATCTTGCATTGTTCCCATACAAAGAGGCACTTCTATCCATTTTAAGGGCAGTAGATATCTTCCTCTTCCTCAGTGCTCTAGCTCCCTGTCTCCAGTTTGGGATGCTGACAACGGTGGTACTACCTACAGTGTTGAAAAGCAATCACATGGCCATCCTTCTGACCTTGTGGGGCTTGGAAGAAAGCCTTCCCATAAACAGAAAGCCACAGAAAATGAAGATGATATTGATGACATTTTTAAAGTAATTGGCCTATAGCATTATGTTCCATTAAACTAATTTAAACTGTTCACCGAGTTTGTGTTGAGAGACGATGGGCGTTACCTACTTAAACAGAATGCATCAAAAACATTTTTTCCTGATTTGAAGTTTTTTGCAAGCATTATCATTACATAAGGTTGACACTCTAATTGTTGTTAATACCGGTAGTGGCAGACTATTAAGCAAAACTAAGCTTTTGTATATAAGCAGCAGCATGCATTTAGCTGCTTTGCTACATTTTGTACATGGAGTGCACTCTCATTCCACAGGGTGAATGTCTAGTGAAAATGCAACACCTTTAGGGGAAAAAATTGTAGGGTCTTACAAACCCATCCAAAATAGTACAATGGTAGGACTGTGTACACACTTTGTAGCCAGAATGCTGACTGATGGGTGGGAAGCAGAATACCAGCGCAATAAGAAATGCACATGCAACCTGAGCAACATTGCACTGCAACATTTGCTTGCATCAGCTATTTCTCAGTCTTAGCACTCCTTAGAATATGCGGGGACAGAACTGAACCTGTACTGCCTAACTAAAAACACCAGCTACGTGCTATTAAACTCAAAGCAGGTAGAAGCAGACCAATCCTCAAAACTATTTGGTAACTAGAAACTGCTGTCAACTCAGCTTCTGCTCAGGTAGTTGTGTTTAGCTAATGCGGTGCATAGTTAAGTTTATATGTTTGTTTGTTTTTAAAGCAAAAGTGCTGGTGTTTGTGTTGGTGTGCCTGCTTACGACTACCCAAATGTGTCCAAAGGGGTAAACTCATGTTAACATAGTCCAGGGGTCAGCAAACTTTTTCAGCAGGGGGCCGGTCCACTGTCCCTCAGACCTTGTGGGGGGCCGGACTATATTTTTGGGGGGAAATGAACGAATTCCTATGCCCCACAAATAACCCAGAGATGTGTTTTAAATAAAAGGACACATTCTACTCATGTAAAAACATGCTGATTCCTGGACCGTCCGCGGGCCAGATTTAGAAGGCGATTGAGCCAGATATGGCCCCCGGGCCTTAGTTTGGGGACCCCTGACATAGTCAAAAGCTGAGGCAAGCCTATTGGCCCTTGATCCCCACTGATGTAGCTTCAAAAATTGTATTGATACCCTTTCAGAAAAGTACAGGAATCATCTTGGTTTCTCCCATTACAAGAAATGCATGGGTGAGAGTGTTTATTCATATTCATTAAGAATTCCAAATCACTAGTATTTACTGTGAAATAACATTTATGGGAAGCAATTCATAAATTGAATCAGTTATACAATGTGTATCTTAACTAAGCAACACAACAACAACCCTTAAAAAGCAAAATTGTTCCAGTTACAAAGTTTCCCTCTCTGAATTAACATTTACAAAACAATTCTTACACTAGTTTGTCTTCTAGTAGCGGCAATATCCAAACATGTTAGCACCTGTTATGGGCCATTCTCCCTCAGCTGAAAAAAAAGTACAGATACAGTGTTTCTTCCACTTACTCAGATAAACAAATAACACTGCCTATGATATATGCCTCAACTGCCAAACTGCAAGTAGCTCTGATCTCTTGACATAATTGCCTGTAGCTTTCACTCCTGTGTTTATAGAATGAGGCACCTCATTTTGGAGTAAGTTCCTGTGATGTGTACAACCAGCAAGATGGATATTTTTTCACAATGTTGGTATTAACTAACCTAGAGCTATGTACACGTTTTCCAATTTTCACAGAACCTAAAAGCCATTGTAGAATTGCCACTTAAGGTATATTTGGGAAAAGAAGGTAAATCACCCACCCACCCTCAAACTGCAGAGATTTGTTCCCATTAGTAAAGTACTACTGTAATTGTCCACACTGTCATGGGGAATGCAAGCACTTCACTTTGGTGAATCCTTGAGGACAACACAAGTCAGGAAAATGAAACGCACCATTCTGCACATACCACCCATCTGCATCACATGAGGCCTTAAGATCCATAGTTTGCTTCATCAAATGCCTTTCTGGCCCGTTTCAATTCTTCATTCATTGTTAGCAAGTCTTTCACACGAGCAAACTTCCGTGGGTCTTTACGGATCAGGAAGACAATATCTTCAACCTGTACTCGACCTTGCCGTCCAATTGACATTGCTTTGTGGGTCTATTGGTAGGAAAGAATTGATCAGTCGCATACATTCTAAGAGAGGTTCAGTACCTGTACCATGGATTTGACCATGTGTTCTTTTGAATGTTTGGATTTCTTCCCTTGCAGAAATCTGTATCATGAAATGAATTGTAGTAAACAGCACTAAAACACAGCGCTCATTATGATTGTAGCATTCTTCATTTATTCATTCATTTAAAGTGGGCCTTATATACATCTTCCCTTCAAGGCTCTGCTCTCTGGTTTTCAAGTAATACACAGTACCACCAAAAGCAAAGCTCATATCCCACAGCATCTGCTTCACCCAATTTGTAATCTCATACAAGCAAACAAGCAAGACCTACCATTTCTGTGATGAATTCTATAACCAAGTCTTCAAGAATATCCACTGACTCTGTGTAAGGATTCTGGTCATCTCCAAATCCATACATCATACATCTTACTGTAGAATGAACAAACGCCCACAGTGAGATGGAATGGAAGCACTCTAGAAAACTTAAGACCTATTCACTATGTTTCTCAATAAGTGTGACTCGGCACACACATATTCTTCCAAATTGTTCAAGCAAGCAGAAGCCTACATCTAAGTTTCTCAACTAATTTTTAAGATGCAAATATTCCCCACTTGGAAGTATAGGCTGGATGCTATAGGGCTCTTAAATCAAAACACTGTCACCCTGTTGATGGCACTATGCATACTTTTAAGGACAATGCCCAATAAGGTGGTTTTTGAATGGAACCTTGATGCCAAGAACTGCAGAAATTATGTGTAACTCCAGTGAAAAGCTGCATGTCCAATTATTGATCCCAAATGAACAATACTAGTCAACAGATCTCTATTCTGTTCTGGTTATATTTAATAAAGCTTAGACTGTTTTGCCAAGTATGCTTCAATGCAACTGGATACTGTCCAATTAGTAGTTGTGTGAATACTGCATTACTGCAGAAAAATGATATTCCCTTGAAGGGAGTCTTCAAGAAAATGGCATCTTTATGACATTTATTTAGAACCCGAATTGAGGGCATTCAGCACAAGGCCATTCTTCCCTTGGGAATGATAGGCTAATGCAGGGGTGTCCAAACTTTTTCAAAGAGGGCCAGATTTGATGAAGTGAACATGTGTGAGGGCCGACCAAAGGGCCGACCTTTTTTTAGGATTGAAGTGGTTGAGCTTTTATTAGGATTTTACCCCGGGAAATAAACTGCCACAGGGACCGGATTAAACCGACCGGCAGACCAGATTGGCCCCTGGAAGGGACTTTGGACATGCCTGGGCTAATGTGTGCTTCTCTTAGCACGTTTTCCCCTTGCGTCCTGAGATCGAGTTTCTTCAAAGCCCATGACACCCATCAACTCCTGCCTGGAAACCAATGTCCCCACTGTGGAAGGACGTGTGGATCCAGAATTGGCCTCCACAGTCACTTACGGACCCATTGTTAAAATCATGTTTATGGAAGACAATCTTACTCGGCTACGAGTGATCACCAAAGAAGAAGAAGAAGAATAGAAATGTGTGCTTCCTAACAGCCACAGAAGAATGCAGCAACAAGGTCAACAAATACGGATGTATTCTAAATGCAGATGTAGCATTCTAAATCAAAATCTGAGGGAGAGTTTACACATACATATTAATCTCTAGAAAACATCAAGATCAAGTGTTGGAGCATGTATGCATGAAATAATAATTTCAGATTAAATACTTTTTATTCTACCTCACATAATTTCACACAATACATTTTAATGGAAATAGTTCACATATTCATCTATGAATCAAGTGGCATCAAATGGCATGCAAAAATGTGTGAATCAGCCCTTAGTCTCAAGCTGGGAATGACACGAGAGGGTTTCTACTTCTATTGATCCTCCAGTCCTTTCTGGAATTTAACAGTGATATCAATATTCAAAAGGTGGTTTATGGAGGTGAGAAAGGGGTCCTTTAGAAAGTTGGAAAATGTGAAGTGGTTAAACCTTATAATAGCATGAAACACAGGGAGCTGCCTTACACCAAAGTAAGATCTTTTAGCTCAGTATTATCTACACCAGGGGTGGGGAACCTGTGGCCCTTCAGTTGTTGGGAGTCTAAATCCCATCAGCCCCAGCCAGCATGATCAGTGGAGCCCCAACTTACATTCCTTGGAGAACAGCCTCTTCCTTTTCCCCTGTCCACCATCTGAGCCTCCTCCAGCCTCCTCAGTATCTTCTTCAAACTAAAGGGGGGGGGAAAGAAATCCCAAACAAGGATGCAAGAGAATTACAAACTAGGAGTAAACTAAGCTAGATTCCCATATTTGATTTAAGAGCTGAAAGAGCACGCAGCCCCGTGCCCGCTTCGTCCCCTCTTTCCCCGAAGCCAGCAAGCGCCTCCTCCAGCCGCTCATGGGAGACTAGAGCGGGAGAGGCTCTCCAAGCGCGGCCAAGACTCCCACCCCGACCTTCCCTACTCACAGGAGGGTCCTCTTCTTCGTCCGCCATGACGGCAGCAGCCACCTTCCCTTCCAGGCTTCCGCCGGTATAAGCAACTCTGCGTTGTTATTGGTCGCGTCAACGGGCACTCTTGAGCATGCTCTCTCGGAGCTAATGAAGCTGTAGACCTTGCCCTTTTCCAGTTCCTTCGTTCCGTAGCTCTGAGGAACGCGAAATGGGAGTTGGGGGGTGGGGTGGGATATTGTCTGGAAACAAAGCTGGCAGCACGCGTGCGCAGTCGGAGCGACTGAAGTCCCTCGCCCTCTTTGGAAATGGATTTGCCGTAATAACCCCATTCAAAGCGCATGGGGAGTTTGTTTCTGGGGCAAGATGGGCAGGGTATTGGATAAAGCTGAAACATATTAAACAACCAATTCCCGCCCTTTGTGAGTAGCAACGGACGGTGCAAACAAGGAGCCTCGTGGCACCTTAAAGATGGACAGGTTTGCAGCAGTACGTTTAGAGTCCACTTCATCAGTACGTTCAGTATTCAAACCGGATATGCTACAATAAATCTGCTAGTCCTTAATGTGCCACAAGACTGTTATTTGTGGTGTCTTTGTAACTTGTTTGCTTTCGAATATACAGTTTTGAGTAGGAAGGAATAAAAAAGGCAGTGATTGTGATATAAGTAAAAAAAAACTGCTCCTTTTCCCTTATGGGGTACCCAAGAGCCCATATACTGTAGAGTCCTTTTATAGGTTCTCTATCAGTAGGAGGAAAAAACAGAATATTGAGAAGCAAAGCAGCTGGTAAGCCTGATCTTTATTAACTGTTTCAACAGAGTGCTTACCCACACACAGGGGGGAGGACCCAGAGCCGTGCGTGCAAGCCCTTATATAGACATTTTAAATTGCCCGCCGTGGAGTCCAAGACCACCCCCAGAAACTGCACACATACATCACAGAAAAGGCGGTCTACAACAGAAATCCGAGTGCGTTGTTTAGCTCCTGTCTGGCAAGTTACCCGATTGCATTATCTGGGTTTTGGTCACTCTTTTGTTATTATAACTACTTGATTCCTGAATCTAGGTCACAGGCTCACACCCTGTTCATATCTTGAATGTTCCCTTAAGACAGGATTTGTGAGGAAAGAGACAATGGGGAGGTTTCCCACTTTGACCTTGCAGAGAAATATTTAAGGTCAATTTGTTCAGGACCTAATCTGTGGGGTTTCAGACATGTTGTTTATATATACAGTTATGATTTATTTATTTTTATAGGACCTTAAAATTCTTATAACGGATGGTCCTGAGGCATGTCTCCAATGCAACAGCAGCTCCTTACTGTTTTCATTCCAGGATGCTGCTTGCCAGCTAGCAGCCAACCCATGTGCATCAAGCATTTATTGACATCAGTTTGCTATAGTGTGAGAGAGATATGCGCTCAGACCTCAGTCTCTTATTAAGCTCAAGCAGAGGGAATGGTGCCTTGCCCCACTACTGGGGCTAAATCAGCATAGCAAAAGTAAGGTGATTTATGTAAACATTTCTCACAAGTAACTGGGGAGCAGCCACTTTGCTTCTTAATTTTTTATGCAAATATTTATGCCACTTTGGGCTCATTTCCCTGCCTCCTGCATAATGATGTATCAAAATACTTGCTAATTGAGGGTAAGACTTCATGAAGGGGACACTAGTCCGGTCAATTTAAGATTATAATTCTAGTTACAGGTAGGTAGCCGTGTTGGTCTGAGTCGAAGCAAAATAAAAAAATTCCTTAAAGACCACCTAAGTTTTTATTTTGGTATGAGCTTTCGTGTGCATGCACACTTCTTCAGATACACTAGAAACAGAAGTGTCAGACCCTATATATATATATACAGAGGGTGGTGGGGGTGGGTGGGAATGGGTGATGGGCTGATGGGAGTGGTAAACCTGTAGATGGCTGTTAATGACTGCTGATGGCTGCAATTAGTCCTGGTGCACCTCAGCCCAGGACTAATTGCAGCCATCAGCAGCCATTAACAGCCATCTCAGCCCAGGACTAATTGCAGCCATCAGCAGCCATAAACTTAGTTGGTCTTTAAGGTGCTACTGAAGGAATTTTTTTTATTAAGATTATAATAAATCTGTGACTTAATTAAAATGCAGTGGCAGCTGGGCCATTTAATATGTGGCGAGATAAAGCCACATAAATGCTTGAACAGTGTTGGCGATCAACTGCAGAGTGGAACTTGCACTCAGTTGTGAGCTGATCCATGCCGGTTAGGATTCCATTATATGCTCTCATTAAGTTTCTCTATCTGGACTAAAGAGAAACACATATTGCTTCTAAGCGTAGACCTTTGGTGCTAAAGCTCTGGTTCAATCAGTCAAGAGTGAGAAAATATGTACACTGTGACATAATTAGCTGAAGCTGTATAAATAACTTAAATAGCATTTATTATACACAAATTATTCACAAAACTTGGGAAAAAGAGAAGTGTACAGAGCAATAAATCTTGTCTCTTTTATTGGAAGAATAGTGAAGACGAGTCATTAAGATTTGGGAATGAAGTATCATCAAGTGGATAGGGGAAGATTTCCAGTAACGTGTGCTATAAAGCATCTCAGCATATGGATTCCAAAGCAGTACAAAGAACTGTAGAAACAACAAGAAAATGTTATTTGATGAGAGTGGAGCATTTGCATTACATGTGCAGTTCTATTTCTGACTGGGTAAGAACCCCTTTTCAAGTTTTACCTGACAGGAAAGAGTTGAGGAAAGCACACTTGTGTCTTTTTGTTAACAAAGTCTTGAATCTCTATCACATTCCTTGTCATCCTTCCTTTTGATGCTTTGTCAATTTTAGTTAATACAATCTGCAAAAACAACAACACACACCCAATATTTTAAACATTGTAGAGCAACTCTTAAAGAAGTCTTGAATTCTTGGTAAAGTCTTTCAAATTTAGCTCTCAGCTTAGGTAAGTATGCTAACATTGTTGATGCATCTTTTTACTCTACAAAACAATTTTAAAGAACCCAAATTGTGTATTTTGTTCTCTTCCAACTTTTCCTCACTCCAGTTTTATACTTATGGAGACTTCTGTGCAAGGGGAAAAACCAGGTTTTCATATTTTCCTTAATAAAAAGAAAAGGATGAGGCTTAGTGGGAACGTTTTAAGAGTCAATGGATCAGACCAATAACTTAGTACTGTATATTTATTAATTTCAATATTTATAAGCCTTCTTTCAATTTCTAAATCTACAAGACAAATATATTTCATTTCTGAAGGTAAACAGAGATCTCCATATCTTGTTAATCTTCCAGTATAATGTTTTGGATTACTATTTTATGTTGGATCCAGAGGATCTATGTTAGGGCTAAGCAACCTGGTTAGGACTGAGGGCAAGGTTGGAAACCTTTATATTTTCAAATTCACAAACATAAAAGCTAAAACAGTATACAGTATTGAAATAAAAGCTAGGAATCTAGGATTCTAACAAATATCAATGCACACATAGTGAAACTTGGGGTGTTAATAGCATACCTTCAGTACACGATAAAGTTGCTTTAGTTTTTAATCACCTATGTTCATAATTCCTAAAAACCTTGCCCGTGTTATTATTTTTTCATCACAGGCTTTTAAAATCTCCTAGTCAAGTCTAATAGTTTCTACTTGCAAGTCATTTTTAAAACAATTATTCAACTGATAATAACAAACAAACAAACAAAAAGGACACTAATGTTAACTGGACAAAGGTATAACTTTGGCGGAATGGTGAATGACATCCATGTTTGTCCATGCACCTGCACTAATGACTTCCTCTTCCTTTCCTTCCTCCTAGAGCCTCCAAACATGCCTAAAACTTGAATTGGGGACCCTGATGAGCAGATTGGAGGAGTTTCACATGGGGCTACAGGAAAGAGGAAAAAAGAAGAGGAGCCCCATTTCACTTGCAAAAGTCTGCTTACATGGCAATGAATACTTCCTCATTTCTGCTACATGCCTTTTTAGTCCTGCTAGTTCAATATATTGACTGCTCACTGCCTTTATTTTTAAACAAAAATCACAACTCACAACGTATGGGATCCCAAATTCTTCCAACATTTCTATAGCAACTTTGTCCATTTCCTGAATTCCGACCAGGCCGTCCACTAATAAGAATGTCCGTTTCAGACTAGAAAATATAAAACCACAGCTCACAACTGTGCTTTGCAGCAATATATATTCTTTATCTGCAAATCCTAAATCTAGCCCAGGAAACCATTATACAGGCAACAATTTGGTCATCCTTTTCTACCTGCTGGGATGATACAGATGACCACACTATCGTTGGGTGAATGAGCTTATTCTGGGGCAGTTTGGTCATTTGTATGGACTCCAATACATCCTATGCTATAAAGCAGGCAATCAGTAGGCATCACAACAATTTTGGGTGACCTCTTTTTGCACAGGGTTTTGTGGAAACTTTTGCAAGTGCTTCCAATCAGCGGTGCATTTGGCCAAGCTGGAGGTTTACCTGCCCTACACCTGATGCATATAAAACAGCCTCATGGGCCAAATGGGAAGGCTCAGTGGGCCTGATTAGACGTGAAGGCCAGAGGTTCCCCACCACTGCTATAAAGAATGGTGCAAGACTATGTTAAAATAATATTTACAATTACTGTGACTGGCTCAAGTTTAAATAGACGCTGCATCTAAAAGCTATTTCACATGCCTTAGTTATTCTAAGACACTTCCCCATTTTGTTATAAAATGGGATGTTTTTAAAATAATATTGCTTAACCGAAATTATTTCCCCACATTCTGTGGAAAAGACTGAAGTGAAATTTCAAGCTGTTATCTTACTTTGCACGGTGATTTAAATAAGGCTCCACCATCTCTGCAAAATCTGTGGGTGATCTGTAACCATAGCCTGGCATATCCACCAAAGTAAATAAATTCCCCACTTTGAAGAAATGCAGTTTCTTAGTGTGGCCCTGGAGCGGAAAAAATGGGAGGGTTAGGGTTGTTTAGTTGTTTGTTTCAACTGTTCCAAAGGAAAACGGGGGTGGTTTCTCAGTTAAGATGATGAAATGTCCCTGTTCCTCATCTAGCCAGTCCCTGACATGAAAGCATATGTAAGTATCATCGGATGGCTGTGGAAGATTGCTGTTCATACAGGGTTTATAGCACAATTTCTCAACACCTGGTCATCCAACAAGGGAGTAGAGATCCAAGAGCATCTGGGACAGCAACCGCATTTCCGGTATAGAAATACTAATTTCAAACTCACTGTGCTAGGGGAGACATGAAAGCTCTGAGTACATACCCTTCTCGGTTCTCTCCTTCCAAACTGGATCTTTTCTACCAGTTACAAACAATGTCACAATATATGTCACAGAACAGATGGCTGTATCTGACTAGTCCATTTATTTCAATGGGTCTGCTCTGAGATGCAACCCAGGAAAGAGCCTGCTTTTAGTTGGGTTCAATTAAATTCCAAAGTCAATGTAATAAAATCTCTGAATGCTACTTACTGGATTTTTGGAAACTCTGACTTCAACATCAGGGGACAATGAAAACAGAGCCTTTATTAAGGAGGATTTTCCAACATTGCTTCTTCCTAAAAAGCAAACCTGTGGGAAGAAGTTACAGTTATTTCACATTTATCTTTCTCATCCAATGATGTGTATTAAAGCAAGGAGTCTTTATTCTCTCTGTTGTTACCCTGAGCACGCTGCACAGTTCAACAGACAGGCCCAGTTACACCAAATAATACATTTCTCCAGAGAATATGGATTTCTTGCTACAACTCAATTCTCTTTTGGATTAAATAACTCTCAAGATCTACGAAATGTGAGGACAACTAAAAGAAAAGAGACTATCTGTTCCTTCTGGAAAAGAGACCTTTCAAATATTACAGAATCCTCAGTTCTCCATGGACAAGATTTTAGCAGTCCCATTTAGGAGAATTAGAATGAGGAACGCATATTCAAACTATGCCACTTTGAAAGGTTTCTTGACTTTTCCAGAAGTTTACATCTACAAAGGAATAATGCGGGAGAGCAACCTGAAATTCTGCTGCTGAAATTATGAAAGTTGCATTTATTTGGCTTGTCAACTTTACAGACCAAGTTTAAACATGCTTACTTGAAAGGAAATGCCTGATGTCAACAGAATGTATTTCTTAATAAATACACTTAGGACTGCAGATTGTTCCTGAATTCTGAAACTAGCAGGACAATATTGAATATTAATTGATTTTGATGGTATTCACTTTCCCAAGTATGCTTAGGATTACTTAAACAGATATGATTTACATATATTTGGATGCACCTTTTATTCTGATGTGTTCTCCCCTCCCCCTTTTTTAAAATGGTACTTTTCCATTTCTTAGCACAGGTGCACTGGGGAAGCAGTGAGAGTAAATAAGATCAATGTATGTAATGCAAAAGGATGGGGACTAAAGGATGGACCTGGGGATTAAAAGGAAGAACAGGGCGCTGTATTGAGTGAAACTCCCTAATTGGAAGGCTGCTCAAATTCCCCCTAGCTTTAAGGCTAAATCCAAAAGCATGTAGCTCAAGAAACACTGGCACAGTCTACACCTGACCACAGCTTGTGCCCCTGAGTAGAGCTTTCTCTTCAGGTTTTCGGGGGGGGGGGGAGTGTGCATGCACACGAAAGCTCATACCTATGACAAACTTAGTTGGTCTCTAAGGTGCTATTGGAATGATTTTTTTATTTATTTTTTGTTTCAACTTTGTTTCAACTTTTATTATTTTTGTTTCAACTACGTCAGACCAACCTATCTGTCTTCAGGTTTTGTTACAGAAAAATCAGTGTCACACCCCATAGTCAAATTCAAATGGACTTAACTGTCCAGGGGTCATTTACCATTTTACCTTTTACAAAAACATCAACACCTCATTTAAAATATACTAATTCCCCACACATAGTGACCTAGCATGGCAGTTATCAGTTATATTTTGTTGGAAGCTGCCCAGTGTGGCTGGGGCAACCCAGTCAGATGGGCAGCATATATTATTATTATTATTATTATTATTATTATTAACATCATTGCCACTGCAAACTTGCTGGTTTGGGCAAACAGCTGCATGTACGAAATTCTCCATCATAAGGACCAGAAATTCTGCTTTAACAGCTGAATTCAAGGCCATATTCTGCAATCAAAGCAAAGTAGGTTTATACAACCCATAGCTTTAGCAACTCCCCTTCCTTTCTCCCCCACCCCACCCCATGACATTTCAAACAATTCAATTTATTCTTCTTTTCCCATAAGCACTCACATGGCAACTGGAGTTGCTCCTAAGGATAAAATTTGCATTTCATTGACCTCACCTCAGGCTGTGACAATTGTGGAGCGTGATCCATTCGGACAGCCGAAGTGAAATAATCAATGGGGTGCCACTGTGTTGAAATGAAAAATGCCTCTGCATCTTTGATTTCATTGTGGTTAGGATTGAAAATCTGGAAGGATGACGTGTCCACGCTAGAGGCCATGTATCTTGCCATTTCTTGGAGAGGGAACGCAACTCCAGTAAACTGTTTTTCATTTAATTGCAAGACTTCTGAAAACGAAGCATGCTTTATGGGGCTGCTTCTGGTTGCAAGATGTCTCCTCAGAAGGTAGCTAATTGTTAGAAGTCTTCTTGGTTTTGCTGTCTGGAGCACCATTGTGCCTGGATTTTCAGCAGCCACACAATCAACTCAGGCCCTTCATATTTTTAAAAAACAAAAACTTCTGTTGTGGGTTCTTGAGTTCTGACTGCTGTTTTAAAGAGAAATAAGAGGAGGATTTAAGTTATTGTAAAAAGGTAAAGGGACCCCTGACCATTAGATCCAGGCGCGGACGACTCTGGGGTTGCGGCGCTCATCTCGCTTTACTGGCCGAGGGAGCCGGCGTACAGCTTCCAGGTCATGTGGCCAGCATGACTAAGCCGCTTCTGGTGAACCAGAGCAGCACATGAAAACTGCGTTTACCTTTCCGCTGTAGCAGTACCTACGGTATTTATCTACTTGCACTATGACGTGCTTTCGAACTGCTAGGTTGGCAGGAGCTGGGACCGAGCAACGGGAGCTCATCCCGTTACAGGGATTGGAACTTCTGATCAGCAAGCCCTAGGCTCTGTGGTTTAACCCACAGCGCCACCTGCGTCCCACTAAGTTACTGTAGCAATTGCCAAAAACACCACCACCAACACAAACACAAATTCATCCCTCAGTGCATTAATCCACTGCTTTCTTTCAAGACTTTCAGCACAGGTGCCAGACAGAACATATACACATGGTGCAATCCTCCACATTTCTGCTCAAAACTAAAAATGCAGTCCTTTGCGTATGTGGTCAGAAGTAACTCCCTCCAAGTTCAGCTGCACTTATTCCCAGGTACATGGGACTATACCCTAAGAAGAAAATTATTATAGAAACAGGGCCAAGCACTGGAAAATTAAAGATTCCATATGCCCCCCCCCCGCCCCCCATCAAAAATCCACAAATTGGTGGGAGGCAACATTTTCATGGATGTCAATTAAAATATACATGTAAAGTTGACATGCATTTCAATATGTATTTTTATAATATATATTTTCAACTGCTGATTTTATTTATACTTGGGGTGGGGTGGGGTGGGGGGAGAGAAATAAGTCAGCGTGCTTTATAGCCATCTGCCATAGATGCTTTAGTTGTGATTCCTGCAATGCAAATACTCTTGGGGTCTTGGACTCTTGGGGTCCTTTCCAACTCTATGTACGGAGTACAAAATTCTGTTCATTTAATTAAAAAGGGGGGCTATTTCAAGCCAATGGAGGAAGTTGGCACCCACTCGCTCCAGTGGCGCATTTTCCAAAGTGCGTGCTCACCCGCCAACCCGACAGCAGCAGCCATAATGGGAAGCTGCGCCCGAAGACTCGCGCTTTTTTCTCCGCACGGGAGACTCTGACTACTTAAAGCCACAGCTGCTGACTCCCCCACTTACCTGGGTATCTAAGGCTAGCCCCACTGAATTCAGCAGGACTTACTTCCAAGCAGACATGCTTAGGGCTTGCAATGTACGCCAGCGAGAGCAGCGCATACGCCGTGGTCTTTCACCCGGAAGCCAGGACGATCGCTCCGCCTCCTTCCTGGTCTAAAGAACCGCGGATAGTTAAGTCACTTAAAGGGTAAGCTCCTATGAGTTGCTTTTAGGTCTCCCCTTCGTCTGCTGCTTGCAACGGGGCGGGGAGTTAGTGCACGGCTGCTTTGCAAGCGCGGCAACAAAGTCAAACGCTCAGCCTCAGGGCTGCTCCCTGCGCTGTGAGGAGTGATCACTGCGGACCAGATCGGCGATCGCAAGGCAATGCGGTCGCTGTGGCTTCAAACTCTTTTTTTAAATTTAAATAGCTCACCATTCCCACAGAGTCAGCTTTCAAACAACATGAATGCGTGCATTTGCACCTACTTTGTGCCTGCAGGGAAGGAGGCAAGACGACGCAATGCTGCCAAATCACAGTCCGGCCGGAGCGGGGTGGGGGGCCTCCACGATGGAGAGAATCGCTTTCATTCCCGCTGTTGAGAAAGAAGAGCACGTGGCGTCAAGCCGTTGTCTGTACATACAGGAATTGTACATTCCTGTCCACACAGGAATCTTACTTGGAATAGGCTTTGTTGAACACTTGAGGCTTACTTCTGAGTAAACATGCTTTGGACTGCTCTGACTGCTAGGTCTGCAAAAGGACCACTCAGACTAGACGTTCTCCTTGGGGAGGGGACCCCATAGCTGCCAAGTTATCCCTTTTTTAAAGGGATTTTCCCTTATGCTTGTTATAAGAATTTTGAGGTCATATATATATATATAATAATTGTTCATAAAACATGTACATGAATGTACAGAAACATGTCTGAAGCAGCACAGGAAAACAGGCCTGACTGACACCATTTTGACTCTCTCTGACCAGGTGTTCCTCTGCAAGGAAGAAGTGGGGTGGGGGGAACCTTCTCATTGTCTCAGGAATTAAAGTGATAATCCCTGGCATCCTAATACCTGACTGCCAGACAAAAGGGTGTGATTAACTTGGCTGGGAAACAGGGAAATGTAAATATCTCTCAATTTTGTTGATTAGGTTTTGGGGGCAGGGGGCAGGGTCCAGGATGCTCAGATTACTGCCACCAGACCTCCCCTTTCATGATGTAATCTAGGGAGAGGGGTCTTGGGCTACACCCCTTCTGTGACATATGGATGATGCTTCTGGGGGGTGGGCTGAAACCAATTTCAAATCTCTTTTTAAGGACAAGACATCTTTGTTTGGGGTTCCTTCCTTGTTCTCCTGTGTGAGAGGAAGGACCCTGTTGCAACAGCAAAAATAAAAGTGCCTTGCTTCGCACGTCCTGGTTTGGTCTCTGTTATTTGGTGGGCAGGAGACGCTTAAACTTTGTCTGCTTGCCAGGATACCTGGACTCTTCCTGGGTCGAGGATCCACTTAATTCTAGGGCCGTGTAGCTCTGCAAAATTTTTACAACATGCTGAATAGGCTTCCTCGCGAGAAAAGGGGAAACTTGGCAGCTATGGGAGGGGAGCACCATTCTGTGTCTCCCCCCCCCCCCCCCCGGTCATTCTCATGCAGCACTGAAAAGTGCCAGGCGTTTATTTTAGTTTCTGAGGGTTTTGGAGCCTGCTGCCCCATGGTGCTGGACAGGAGTGCCAGCTTTGCCCTGGGACCATGGGTGCCATGCAGTGTGCATGGTCCTGTCACTGAAATTTGCAGGTGCCCAACCCCTTCAAGGGGAATTTGGTGGGTGCTTGGGCACCCAGGGCTCCAGGGAGTTGGTACCTATGGTGCTGGAGTAGAAGGAAATGGTGAGAAGAGTAAGGCTGGCCCAGGATATTTTGGCACTTAAGATGGACCCCAAAAACTGTGCTTCCCTCCCTGCTATGGAAGAAGGGCTAAGGGAAGATCTACGTCAGGAAGGGGGGGGGCATACCAGCAAGGCAAACATACTTGGTACACTCTGACCATTAAAACATTGCTGACAAAGAATTGTCGAAACAGGGCCTTGTCCTGGGATTTTTTCCACTGGAATTTATTTTTATTTGCCTATTATACTGGAATTGATTCCTATTTGAATTCATCATTACATAAATAAAACCTTTTGAAGATTTATTTGAAATTCATCTTCCTCCTGGCCCGAGTTCTTGCAATTTACTGTTTATTTCTGGCCTCAGTGAATCCTGCCACCTGAGGCAGGGACCTCACCTTGCCTCATGGGTGGGCCGGCCTTGATCAGGACAGCATTAGAAGCTGAAACGTGGAAAAATTGTAAACCACATTGCTGCAAAGAGATGTGTTGGAGAAACCTGAGGACCATGTTTTTGAAATGAAGTCCCAGCATCAATATACTTTTACAAAACCCTTCAGAGTCAGAACCCATCAGTACCGTAACGAACCACAAGAAGCGTCCACTGTGCATTATTTGAGATATGTCATGTATCTCCAAGCAGTAACGATACAACAAGCAGTTCTTGCTTTCACCATCGGGTGGCAATAAAGGTACATGAAGCACGTTGCTGTGTAGTCAGTCATTCAAAACCGGGAAGGGGATGAAGTTGAGGACGATATTCGGTCCTGCAACAAAATGTTTCTTGCATGTGGAGCGGGGGTGGGGAGATATTGAAAGCAAGGGTCATATTCGCTGCCTCATTTCCAGCTTTCAAATCCCCAGCTTTAGCTGGGATTCTTGCATTGTAGGGGGTTGGGCTAGATGACCCTTGGATTCCTTCCAACTATGATTCTATGAAAACACTACTTTCTCAGGTGTTCTCCGGTTTCATAAGAGAAAGCCATCCCACCTGAGAGCGACAGCTGTGCTTGTGCTATATCCCTCCTCACCTTGTTTTCATGGGACTGCCTGCATTCACCCGCACATTGTTTTTCTTCCTTTTCTTGTCCACGAAGCTTTTTTGAACTTTATGGAGTTCTGCAAATCTTGGACTTACATGCAGATACCTTCCTCTTGTGCATGGCTGGTGCTGTTTGGCTATGTAAGTATCAGCACTCTCCCCGGAAGCTGAGAAATAGAGGAAACAAGTAGGGCCATGCCACAAAAGGTTGCAGTTGAGCTCTGGTGTTCATGCATTACATGAGCCTGTGGCTCGGGTTTAAAAACAACCAAATGTTAGTATCAAACACAGGAGTTCATCTTCTAATCATATGCATAAAAAAACTTTTCAACTTGTTTTTTAGATATATATTGTGTTTACAGCATTTAAAGGTGCCACCTGACTGCGTGTAAGACTTCTGCATGCAACTGAAACAAACAAACAAACAAAATCCTCCCAGTAGCACCTTAGAGACCAACTAATTTTTTCATAGGTATGAGCTTTCGTGTGCATGCACACTTCTGAGAACTGAGTTCTTGATATGGCATGCAAGGAGCTCTGAGAAAGAATGAAGTGGATTGACCCTTGCTGCAACCTGAGGAGTATGGAGCATAAAGAATTCTAAATAAATACATACTGGAAGTGCGTTAAGAAGTGGTGGGATCTAACTAAAGTTTGCTGAAATGAACATTTCATTTAGGAGCCATAAAGGAGCAGCCACCTAGCAGATGTGCAGCAGCAATTTGAGAACAGAAACTCTTACTTGTTGGCATATATTTGTGGAAAGAGGAATTTTGTCACCAGGTCACTGTTGGCATTTATAATGTTTCTCATCGTTGGCACATACAGCTTCTAACTATGTCATAAGCATGACACTGCAAATATGGAAAGTGAGGTTTTAAATAGGGGAAAGAAAGAAAAACAACACCCCGCCCAGAAATAGTTTGGGAATTTAGACTGTTTCGAACACACTCTTGTAAAAGTTCCTTCCGTAAGAGTCACACAAAAAGAAATTCTCATTGAGGCTATCAGCAGAGTGGGTGTTTCTCAGAATAAGCAACACACATTAACTTTTCAAACGCCTCTGCAAAATTTTACCTCGCACAGGAAGCCATGGTAACTGTTGTGTCATAAGCTTCTGCTCCAGTTAAGACTGGGATCTAGCTGCACAGAATTTAGGCTGTAAATTCTGCTTCTAAAATTTCTCCCTGCTGGCCAGTTGCAGCTTCATCCATTCAATCGTCTGGAAGGTTATGGAGTTTTAAAAATTATAAGCTAAGATTTCATTCCTTGTGATTAGGGATGGTAAGACATGTGCTTATCCACACATATTGTACCTTTCCTCCTCACTTCCCAGGCATGGTTTGTGCCTTACTGCTCCATGTCTGAGTGCCTTTTTGTGCTCCAGAGCTTTCCCCACCCAAACTTGCTCTTTAAAGCTGAATCAGAGCAAACAGCAACCTGTGGGAAACCCGATTTGCCACTTGCTCTGAGTCAGCTTCAAAGAATTTTTGCAGGGAAAGCTCCGGGGGGGGGGGATGGGGAGGTGCTTGGACATGCCTGCTCTTGATGGGGTTATACTGCCTCTGAAGGAGCAACTATGCAGCTTGGGGGTACTTATGGGTCCTTTGCTGTTGCTTGAGGCTCAGGTGGCCTCAGTGGGACAGAGTGCCTTCCATCAGCTCCAGCTGGTGGCCCAGCTATGCCCCTATCTGGACAGAGGTAGCCTAACTTCTGTTGTCTATGCTCTGGCAACTTCTAGGTTAGGTTACTGCAACACATTATACAGTGGTACCTTGGGTTACAGACGCTTCAGGTTACAGACTCCGCTAACCCAGAAATAGTACCTCGGGTTAAGAGCTTTGCTTCAGGATGAGAACAGAAATTGCGTGGCGGCGGCAGCGGGAGGCCCCATTAGCTAAAGTGGTACCTCAGGTTAAGAACAGTTTCAGGTTAAGAACGGGCATCCGGAACGAATTAAGTTCTTAACCCGAGGTACGGCTGTATGTAGAGCTGCCTCTGAAGATGGTTCGGAAACGTTAGCTGGTGCAGAATTTGGCAGCCAGGTTGCTCATCAGGGCAAGGTGGTTTGAGCATATTACACCAATCCTAGCCCAACTGCACTGGCTGCCAATTAGTGTCCAGGCCCAATTCAAAGTACTAGTTTTGACCTATAAAGTCTCAAACGGCTCAGGACTGCAATACTTCAAGGACCGCCTCTCTCTGTATGAACTGATCCAGACCTTGCTATCACCATCTAAGGCCCTTCTTTGTGTGCCTCCTCCATGAGTGGTCCGGAGGGTGGCAACACAAGAACGGTCCTTTTCTGCAGTGGCTCCCCGTGTGTGGAATGTTCTCCCCAGGAGGATTTGGCTTGTGCCTTCCTTATATACCTTTAGACACCCAGGGGTGTCTCTTGTGGGAAGGGATGGGGGGAGGGGGTTATGGGTTTGTGGGTTTGTGGGTTTTTTGTTCTTGTTTTAATAATGTATTTTGTGTTTTTACATTTACATGAACCGCCCTGAGATCTATGGATAAAGGGTGGTATACAAATTTAATCAATAATAATAAATTTAAAGTGTGTGTACCTGTGCCACAAAAGGTAAGTGTGCATAAGCCCCAAGTTTCAAACCTCACCAGAAGCTTTTCTTTTAGGAATACTAGGTGCAGAGATACCCAGAGACCAGGGGAGGAAACCTGTTTATGTATGCAATGACAGCTGCCCGAATGACGCTTGCTCAGAAATAGAAAGAAGATACAGTCCCAACCAAGGTAGAATGGCAGATAAAATTAATGGACTATGCTGAAATGTCAAAACTTACTGGACGAATAAGGAACCAAAAAGAAAGAACTTATAACAAAAATTGGGGGAAATATGTGGACTAACTGAAAAACTATAGTAAACATTTAAATTCATTAGCAGGATTAATGAAGAACAAGAAGTTAAGTATATTTGTTAAGGAAACTTTAAGAGTCTAAATAATACTTCAGAGATGCAGTAAGAAAATTACGACATAAGAAAACCACAAAAGGGGGGAGGGAAGTCAAGTGATATATTGTTATTGGATAGTTTGTGCCATTTTAATGATTGTTGTAAAATTGAGAATCGAAATATAAAATTTGTTTTTAAAAGAGAAAATAAGTTTCAAACCTCATCTGCTAGCTAGCTCTTATGCATGAATGGCACTCAGAAAACAGCTGCCGTAGAAACAAGAAGAGAAAGAACCGCATGGTAAACATTTTAAATCTACAAATAGCATCTGTACACATAAGAGGAACCAGCCAGTAAGTCCAGTATTACTCTGACTCTCCTGCCTAGATCTGAGTGGTGTTTGTTAATGCTGTGCTTGCAACTGAGGTTAACACAGCCACCATGCGGTAAGCTTTTTGTGTGTGCACCTACGTACTGCAAAATTAATAGTCACCTATTTCCACCCACACATGCTTCATGACCTCACCTTGTAGTTTCAAACTGAAACTGGCAATTTGACTATGATCCATATGCTAACTGACCAAAGCTCAGTTCCCACTTCTGCACAATTCACTTAGGAATAGAGGAAGGTGCCTGCTTGGGGAGAGGATCGCCTGACGTTGTAGGATACCAGGTGACTGACAGGTGATTGTGATTTGCGCAAAATGATTTTGCAGGCCAAATTTAGATGTCTGGTGGGTCTATAACAAGACCCATGGGCCAGAGTTTCTCCACAGCTGACATAAAACAAGACAGATATCTATAAAATTGATTTCGATTTTAAATTTTGTGTTAATCAACATGCCACACACCCACAATTAAAACAGACCACAGCTGACTCCAGGGCACCGCAGAGTTATTTACATATGTCTTGGGAGACAATGGAAGAGTGTGCCTTTGGGGGTGAAGGCAAACTGTTGGAGAGTTACAGCACCTGCTGTGGCTGCAGATACCCGGAGAATGCCCAGTTATAGGAAGAAGAAGAAGAAGAGTTTGGATTTGATATCCCGCTTTATCACTACCCTAAGGAGTCTCAAAGCGGCTAACATTCTCCTTTCCCTTCCTCTCCCACAACAAACACTCTGTGAGGTGAGTGAGGCTGAGAGACTTCAGAGAAGTGTGACTAGCCCAAGGTCACCCAGCAGCTGCATGTGGAGGAGCGGAGACACGAACCCGGTTCCCCAGATTATGAGTCTACCGCTCTTAACCACTACACCACACTGGCTATCAGGAAAAGTATATTAGCTGTAACACAAAGTGTGATTACTGGTCAGAAGAGGATATTGAGTGCTAATTAATTCAAACACTGAATTGTTACCCAACATATGAGTTGGTGGGTGCAAGACACCCTAAATTCTGGTTAAGCTAGTGTTAGAATTTAATGGAGGCTTCTGTGTTGAAACTGTGTGTCAGACCCCGTGTTAGGACCTATGCAAGACCCATGTGTATTAAGATGTGTGTTAGACAATTTTAATTTACTGGAATAAGCATGTGTGAAAAAACTAATCAAGCTAGGCAAACGTCATAAACAGTGTATAAGACACTTCCAAATCCTGGAGCATCAACTAGTGTAAAAGCTAGTTAAGACAGACTGATTTCTTTTTGAGGTGATAGCCCAGGGATGAGACTCATTAAGACTCAAAGGATCAAGGGGAAATCTCATCATGTGAAATCTACAGTTTATCATATGAATCTTTTTCTGTCATGCTGGAGCAAATGCTGTGTATTAACTTTACAGTGGAACCTCGGTTTATGAACACCTCAGTTTATGAATTTTCGGTTTATGAACGCTGCAGACCCATCTGGAACGGATTAATTCATTTTCCATTACTTTCAATGGGAAAGTTTGCTTCAGTTTATGAACGCTTCAGTTTATGAACAGACTTCCGGAACCAATTACACCCATGCTTCAGTTTATGAACATTTCAGTTTAAGTACTCCGCGGACCCGTCTGGAACGGATTAATCCACTTTCCATTACTTTCAATGGGAAAGTTTGCTTCAGTTTATGAACGCTTCAGTTTAAGTACTCCACGGACTGTCTGGAACGGATTAATCCACTTTCCATTACTTTCAATGGGAAAGTTCGCTTCAGTTTATGAACGCTTCAGTTTAAGTACTCCACGGACTGTCTGGAACGGATTAATCCACTTTCCATTACTTTCAATGGGAAAGTTCGCTTCAGTTTATGAACGCTTCAGTTTATGAACAGACTTCCGGAACCAATTGTGTTCATAAACCGAGGTACCACTGTAAAATAAAACTGTGGTTTCTACAGAATCCTGAGTCATTTCATCTGAAGTGAAAATGCTGTTTTTCTCTGTGTGGGCAAGTTCTGAACCTTGAACACCCACTAAAATGTGAACGGAGGAACCCACCCCTCAAATTAGCTCCTTAATTTGTTCCCATATACGTACTTGTATGAATTCCCCATTAGTGCTCATCAACCCTACCAGCAGCAAGCACCAGGGAACCTGACGGCAGAAGAAATGTCACCTTTTTGTGGTGGAAACTACAATATTTTTCTTGATGCATGAGAATGTAGAAAGCGTAAATAGTGGAAGCTGCTGAAATCATAATGCAGACAGCTCTTCAGCCCATGAATTTTCTTCCATGAAATGGTGTAGCATTATTTTTTAAGTATCATTCAGCTCAAATGAAATTTCCTCTGACATGGAAGCTTGATGGAACAACCCTGTTTTTATCTTCTTGAGTTTTACCGTGGGGGCTCGTCTTCCCAAAGAGAGCAGTCCTGTTCCGATAACCAGTGAGGAAAGTGACTTCATCTGCTTCCTCTGTGTTTGGTTTTTTGACAAGTAAGCACAGGAAACCCTGTACAAGTGGCAAGGCAGAAGGAAGAACCACTCCAACCCAAAGGAGCTAATCAGTCTGGAGCACACAGAGTTGCTGTAGAAACCTAGGGATGTAGAAAGTGGAGCAGAGATGCTAGCTGAGATGAAGCGTTTGCATGAAAAGATGCTCACTGTATTGGTGGTTAAACATACATCAGAATGGATATCGTGGTGATATAACTGTGTGCGCCATGGAAGCCAAATGTGGAATTAATTTTTTTCTGAAGAACTGGAGTGCCTGTACCCTGCTCACTGTCACAGTGGTGATGGCAACCATGGGTAAGTCTTACTTTTCACTGAAGGTGTTGCCTTTTCTTATAAAGTCTTCGCCTTTCAGTTTCACCCACATTAAAGGATATGTAGCAAAGTGGCTAGGGAACAGGCAGCATGGACCGGATCATTATCATCTGCTTATAATATTTAGTCCTAAGGTGCAAATAGCGGCATACATTTATCAAACCAAATATTTTTAAAGAGGAAGAAAAACCTACTTTGAATTAGCTGGGAGTTGGCCTGAGTATAAAATCGTATAATTACAGTATTATTATGCATAGGGATGGGAGACTTTTGGCCCTCTAGATATTGCAGGACTACAAATCCCATCATCCCAGACCATTGGCTATCCTGGCTGAGGCTGGCTGGGAGTTGGAGCCCAACAACATTTAGAAGGCGGCAGTTTCCCCTGCTCTGCTTTAGCAGAGTATATGTCTGAATTTAATTACACAAATATGCTCACTTTATAAACAAAGTTATAATGTCTCTTTTTGAACTCTCTTGGGATTCTGTCTATCACACCTGCTGAAAAGCTTATAACTTTTGCTGGCATCAGTTCCAGCCCATTTGGAAGGCCACTACGTGAAATCTGAATACTTCTCCTTTGGTGAAGGAAAACAGAGGACAGACCAACTTTGCTGGCTGGAATTGTGAGGGGTTGGTTGGGTGCAGGTAGATTGAGTTCACTAAAGTAGTGATCCAAAACACCAGTTTTGTGCAGAGACAATCTAACAATTAGAACAGTTTCTATCTCTCCTGTTAATTTTATTATTATTATATTACCATTTATATGCTGCTTATAATTAAATACATTACAACAAAGGTTAAAACATCTCAAATAAACAGCAAATACAACATTCTAAAAAATGTAATTAACAACTGAACAGTCTCCTCTAGTATCAACATAAACATTATACATAAAAATCAGCTAGAAAACTGCAAGGAAAATTCACAGTAGGCAACTGAACAAAATATCCTCTAAAAATCAGGAGGTAAAATATTACAAATGAAAATAAACTAAAAAGTGTCATTTATAAATAATAACTTAAAGAAAAATTATGGATTGCATGATGGCAGAACAATTTAAAGTTTTACTTGAGGAAACCTCCTTCTTCCTCCCTCTTCAGGCGTTTGAAATGGAGAATAAATAGATTCCCACTGACCACAATAGTCGGAGAAGATGGTAGGCGAAAGTTCAGTGAAGGTTTACTAAAACAGGCGTTGTCTCCATGGTGTTGAGATGGTGGCCTGTCAGCACATTTTGGAAAACTGCTGAAAAGTCTATTGCAAAAGGAGAATAAGCTGTAATTTTGGCACGTGTCAAAACAGTCATAAAAATCCTCAGTACCGATAAATATAATTTGTGTGTATCAACCTTCAGTTTTCAGAGGTGGACCAAAATGGTCCTTTGTGTAGAGGTCTTTCCATTCCTCAAGTAACAAAACTGTGCTTTATCCTTTTTAATATATTGGCTGGAATTTGTAGGTCAAACTGCATTATATACAAACACATGTAATGATAAAGCAGAAGCTTGTTTTTTTTGTTATATGAAAAGCAACTTTGGGAGAGGGCAACTGGAAATGGTGATCCAGTAGGTTCTTAACCCTTACTCTACCTACAGTTTCCTTGCTCCAAATCACCTTCTAAAGAATTTCATCCCTACAGGGTGGTTCAGATACGCATTTGGTCCCATTAAGCACTTGTCTCACAACTGTTTTACAAAATCTACATACCACTTGGTTGTAGTATAACCTCCAAGCAGTTTGCAATAAATATTAAGATTATCAATAAAAACCGTTTTAAAATAAGCCATTAAAAATATTTGAAAGGTAATTAAAAGTAACACTAAAAAATTAAAATGTGTCAACATCTATATTTTATTTTGTTTTAATATTTGCTGGAAGCTGCTCAGAGTGGCTGGGGAAACCCAGCCAGATGGGGCGGAGTATGAATAATAAAATTATTATTATTATTATTATTATTATTATTATTATTGGATGGACTTGCCTAAAAAATATATATTTCAAGCAGGTGCCAAAGGTGTATCACAAAGCTGCCTGCCTAAATGTCAACGGGCAGGGAGTTCCAAAGTGTAGGTGCTACCACACTAAAGGATCAATTGCTTACAATTGTAAAATGAATACTATATAGCACTTATAACAGTGTCAGATCTGCAGATTGAAGTGGTTCAGTGAGCACATATGGGATAAGGGAATCCTGCAAGCAACTGGTTCCAGGCCATTAAGGGCTTTATATACCAATAGTAACACCTTGAACTTGACCCAGTAACAAATGGGAAAGTAGCGCAAATCTCTGAGCAGCAGTGTTATATGCAGACATGGTCTCGTTCTCGTCAGCCACTGTGCTGCAGCGTTCTGCACTAACTGCACTGTTTGGGTTAAGTGCAAGAGAGGCCCCACATAGAGTGCATTGCAACAATCCAATGTCTGAACTATTGTGCCCAAGCTCTCCCTGTCCAGGAGTGGCCAAAGCTGTTGTACCAGGAACATCAGGTAAAAGGTCCACTTCTAGCCACCAAGGCTACCTGGACCTCTAGTGACAAAGCTACATCTAGAAGCACTTCCAGGCCTATCTCCTCCTTCAGGAGGAATGCAGCCCTGCCCAGGTCAGGCAACTGACCATTTCCCTCAGATGCGGGAACCATTCACCCACAGTGCTTCCAAAGTTCTTGGATTCAAGCTCAGCTTGTTTTCCTTATCCACCTCACCACTGTGTCCAGCCCCACACAATCTCCCATTCCATGTTATGGAGAAATTTTCCCGATTCTCTGTTCCTAATGCCTTCTGCCGAGGTGGTATTTTCAGTAAACAAAGGTCCGCCAGACTGCAGTTACGTTTGCTTATAGCATGAATTGGTTCATCCCTCAAATTGCTTTCTAAAAACTCTGGTTCAACATTCACCTTAATGGTTTCTCTAGAAGGCACTCATTATTCTACCACACCCATCTTAGTCTTACAACAAGCTTGGGATGTATATTAATGGTGATTGGCCCAAGGTAAGCTTATCACCTGCGTGGAGAGTTAAACCCGAGTTACCCAAGTCCTGGTCTAGAACTCGGAACCACTACACCAAGATTGGGGAATCAGTGGTCCTCCAGATGTTCTTGAAACCCAGCGCCAATCAGCCCCAGCCCCACCATGGCCAATGGCATGGGATGATGGGTTCAACAATGTAGTTTGACAATGACAGTTCCCCACATAAAAGGGGAGGCGCATTTTGCGCGGTCACATGCAGCCCCCTGGGATCCCTGAGGCAGCCCTGTAAGTTCGGGGCTGGTGCTGCCTTCCCGGGCTGGATACTGGTGGTCTCAGCCCATGCAGTTACCTGTCCAATCCAGCTTGGGGAGGCGTTGCCGGGGGGTTTGGCCAGGTAGAAGGAGGTAACCTTACCTTGCACACGGTTGAAGCAGAGTCATTCCTGGGAAGCAGTCGACGGCCCCAGAGCTTTCCCACCCTCCACTCTCAAAAATTAATGATTTCATTGCAGGTTATTTCCTTCCACAGGCGTACACGCATGCAGGCGCTGCTACAACAAGGTTGCTGTTGAAGGGCCGGAAAGGAATTTCCCTGCATTGGCAGGTTTCGCCTTTCCCGTAGCAATTCGTCACAACTTTGGCGGATGCAGGCCTTTAGTCATCTACATAAATGGGGATGTGTGGGGCAGTGCCCCCCCGCCCCCATTGCAGCGGCGATAACAGGGTTCCTGTAAATGGGGCTAAGGGGGAGGCATTGACCATACGCAATAGGCTGTCATTGCCCTCCCCCTCCAGTGGCTGCGAACGAGGGGGGGCGGGCTATCTGCTTGAACATATGTTCTCCAGAGCTAGCCCAACCCCCACACATGCTGGATTACCCTGAAACTACCCAGATCCCCGGCTGGGGGGCTGGGAAGGATATACGACCAACGCCTGAGCCAAGGTCTCCCTACATCTGAATTCTTAATAAAGTTGTGGCCAATTTTAATCTCATAGAATGTGGTCTTGTGTCATCATTCCGCTCGGGGGCTGCCTGGGGCTTTGGGGGATTCTGCCTGACGGTGCAATAGCTGGATAACCAGAGCCCCCCACCTAGAGACTGCTCCACACTGGCTCCATACCACTAAACACGCACACCTAATTGTGCATTGCAGTGAAATATGAAAATTACAGTACATGTATCCATTTCCAAAAGAAGATCTTGAATGATTTTGGCAGCCTCTCCAGAGGTTGAGTCTTCTCTTGTGGATAAAATTATATGGTCATTATACTAATTAACCTGGGCTACGTGCCTTGTTTAACATGTATTGGTGTCTTATTCACCGGTCTAATCTTTCCCTCAGTTTCTAGAACAATTACGTGAACAGTGTTGATTTATAGCTGCTGCTGCTGCTGCTGCTGCTACTACTATTATACATCATGGTCCATTTATGGTTTTGTTTTATGACTGTTTTTAGGATCATTCCCAGCAAGAGGGTCCATTCAAAATAAGTCTGTCCAGCATCATGCCAACAGTTCAGTCACAGCAATGATGGTGAACAATATTAAACCTCAGCTAGCAGAAGGTAACATTGCACACCTGTATTTATGAATTATAGTAGAGAAGATAACAATGCTATTTTACATCAGTTTAGTTGTTAAGACCCGGAGAGATTAATGAATAAGCTTGATTTAAAAGGAGAGAGAGCTATATCAATATGTGAACACACTACACTACACTACACTACGTTACGCTTATAGGGTGGATTTAGAAAAGAATTTTACCAATATTTGATTTTGTTTAGCTTTTTTAAATGTTGGTGAGTGCCTGGGCGGTCTCTTATGTTTTTATATTGTAAACTGCGCTGTGATATTTGACTAAAGGGCAGTATGGAAATTTAATAAATAATAAAATAAACTATGATGCAGAAAAGCTGGAAACAGATGTTTGAAATAAATGAAATTAAAAATTCAGAGCAAATTTGTTCGGTTCATAATTCCCAGCATTTTATTCCAGTTTCTGCATAATTCTCCTTGCATCTGATAAATTTACCACTTTTTGCAGATTACAGTGTAACAATGATCGGAAGTATCTGAGGGTATAACTTTCACGAGACATATCTCTGCTGTTAAGTTGTTTTGTAGTATATCTTACATCGGTGTGTTTCACAACCTTTCATGGTAGTTTCTTTCTAACACATTGGGAAACCTGTGTTTTTGTGATTCCTTTTGGATTTTATTAAGGAGTATCTGAGGATAAAAAAAACAGCTTGGTCTCAAATGCAGTCCTCAGCACCAGCTAGGAACATAGCTGCCAAGTTATCCCTTTTTTACAGGGATTTTCCCTTATGCTGATTAGGCTTCCTCACGAGAAAAGCGAAAACTTGGCAGCTATGGCTAGGAAAACCTACTGATGGCACTTCTTTTTTGTATCCTTCCAGGCAAGTCAAAAAGGGATGCAGTGGTTGGCACTGAAGTTGTGCTGAACTGCCCCCATCAGAGACCTATGATAATGGTATCATGGAATGCCAACTTAAAGAATGGAACCGTTTGCTATTTATCATACATCACTAAAAGAAATCAAACAGGGGGAAACTGCAGTGAGAACAGCATGTGTTGGTTATCTAGACCAGACAAGAACTCCACCCTTCAGATAAAGTCAGCACAAATGTCCAGTGAAGGAATATATAAATGTTCTACAGCAACTGCTGATGGAACATTCAGCCATGAACATAATCTAACCATATTAGGTAAGAAACTCCATGTTCTTTTCCTTACCTATAAATCATCATATGAGACTGCTACATCTATTTTATCGAATCCAAACATTTAAAACTACTTTTAAGCTACTGGCAACCACTGTGCTTAAAACAACAACAGTGCTTAAAATTGTATGCAATAAAATGTATGCAATAAAAAATAACCTATAAAATTGGATTAAAAACAATTTCTACTTCTGCTCTTCCTTCTACAGCTGCTGTTACAACTACTACACGCTTATTAATATTTTTTCGTTGTGAACAAAGAACATAGAAATGACATAGTCTTTTCAGACATAGGACTTAAAGCTTATTCTGCTTCAATCTGCTTTTTCAATGCCTCTCCTCTGCTTTCTTCTCAGCATGACCAAACAAAATGCTGAAGTACACAAGTTTGAAAAGGCTGACAAAAGTGAAATGGGAGGGAGGGAATAGAGCTTGGGAAAGGAAGGTTGAATATAGCAATATACTGTGCAGAAAATGTAAATTTGTGGTGAGTGAGATGGCATTTTGTTATCCACACCATTAGCAGGATGTGTTCTGAGGGAACTACTGCTCCTAAAATGTCACAAAATCTCCCTTCCCTGTTTTGGTATTCAACCAGCAAAATTCGTGTGTGTGTGTGTGTGTGTGTGTGTGTGTGTGTTTTCATTGACATTTCACCCTTGGTATTCCATGATATCCTTGGCCACTGCAGCTAACTCCAGAGCTTCCTTCAGTACTGTCTGCCATTCTTGTCCTCCTCGGATCTCCACTAGCTCTCTCCTATCAGACTGAAGTGAGGCAGAAGGGATGTGAAACAGGCATCACTCAGGCCAATGCCCATCACTCTCAGCCCCCCTGCCACATCATACAGTGGAAGGTCACCCAAACATTCCACACCATTGAACACATAGGCTGATCACACAGGATCTTTCTTCAAATATCTGATATTCTGCAACAGAAGAAAAATTGGCATGGCGCCTGCATTATTCCAGAATACCGGCAGAATAATGTTGACACCATGTGGAACTCTGCAGGAAAATCCAGAGAAAACATGCGTTATAGTGTTTTAAAAGCCATATGGAGGGGGGCTCGAGAGTCTTTTTCAAGTGAGTCACCTCTTCACACACCTGACTGCTCAGCTTCATAAAACTCAGGCTCCCTCCTCTCCCAGCAGTCTCTAAAAACAGCATGATGAGAGCTGTAGTCTGCATTAGTTCTGAGCTCCATAGACCTTGAGATGGCATCCTGCCACATGAAATCTCATATTATAAAACATTGTTTCGTGCTTCTCGCACTTCTGTCTGTCCTGTCTGCCCAAACTACCCATTCAGACTCCTCACGCTCACTATGTATGTAACCAGCACCACAAATGTCAAATGGAGAAAAGCCTTTACAACTCTGTAGTTCCGGTCTATGCACTATGCCATTGTTGAAGGACGCTGTCATATAATTCCTTATGAAGTTTGGAGGAAATGTACCCAGAGATTTGTCCCACTGCTTTGCCCAGTCTATGAGGACTTAAGACTTGTTCAGATACTCCATTTAAATTGCTCAGTTTAGAGATCGATTTGGTATCCGACTAACTTTTTATTAGAGGACAGATCCCTCTACACGCCTGAAAAAGTTTCTTGTTTTGCTTTTGGAGTGGCAATTTTACAGAGAAAAGTTTGTAGGAACAATGTCAAATTCTTCAGAGGAGCAAACTCTTATCTGACAAAATGTCTGGTTTTAATAATTATTTTAACTGTGTGATGCATTTTATTCTGTTTTATGTATTTTGTTTTTTGTAATGGTTTCAGCTACACAAATTTGTACCACAGTACAGTCTGGCCTGCAGGGCTCAGGGACTGCTCCCTGCAACTTAAAGTCTGTCAGGATGTGCGCTTCTGTGCTGGGAAGAGGGGTTGATTTTTAAGTCACATTGGGGATTGTAGCTCTATGAGGGGAAGGGGGATTCCTAGCAAATTACAGTTTCCAGGATTCTTCAGTGGAAGCTGTTTAAAGTGGTATGCTACAGCTTTCAATGCCTAGTGCAGATGAGACCTAATCCTGCTCTCTGCCCTGGATGAGTCAGTGGCCAGCCACGCTGAGTCAGACCACGAGTTCTTCCTGCTGTAGTGACTCTGCTCATTACATGGAATAGTGGTCAGCAATTCCTGACAGCATGTATAGGAATATGTTTACTCATCAGGTTTCGTAAGGGCCTTATTTCTTCCTTGTCAGGGGATTGTTGCGGCTATACCCAAGTAAAGACGCTCCAGTCCGCTCTGTCTTTAAGGGTTTTATTGTGCATACTATTTACAGTGCAGAGATAACAGAAAACATGACCTCCTAGTCACTTGCAGAATCCGGCAACGGTGCCCTTTTGCTTCTGCGCCAGCATAAAAGCTTGGGCACCCCAAAACGTTGCCCTCTAACCCTGCGTTTGGGCACACGCCTCAATTCGGGCGCCAGAAGAGGCTGTGCTCCCTCTTCTACTTGTTGGCTAGGGCAGTGCTGGGGCTCTGATACCTTGCTAGTGTTAGGTTTTTCCTTTAAGACTGATGTGGTCAATGGTGCTACACAGAGATGTGTGTTTGTAACCTTGTTCTGAATGATAGCACACCTGTGAGCTTTTGCTAATTTGAATATTTGAAGGTAGAGTTTGCTTACTGTAATGTGATTGGGTAATTGACTATTTTGAATTCTGTATTTAAGCTACCCAAATGGTTCATGGGTGTGGTTGTGGTGATGTATTGTGAAATGAGAGGAAAGGAGTAGAGGAGTGTGGTGTATATAATTGTAAATAAAAGCAAGCAAAGAAACTGAGGACTTTGTTATTTCGTCGACCCTGCCGCTGTTGCCACTCAGTTGGTGCGTATTTTGCCCAACATCCGGTTATGGGCTCAGGAACTGCGCATGGGTGTTTGAACTGCTTGCTAAGAGGGCTGCGAAGCTGAGCTGTCTGCCAGTCGAAAAGGAGCCAGAAGTATATCCAGGATGGATGACGGCGAAAAGACGGCGCTTACCTTTCCTCAACTAACTGATGGTAATTATAGTCTTTGGTCCTTTAGAATGAGAGGGTTACTCGAA
The DNA here is from genome assembly GCF_965207765.1 of Zootoca vivipara. Taxonomy (NCBI): domain Eukaryota; kingdom Metazoa; phylum Chordata; class Lepidosauria; order Squamata; family Lacertidae; genus Zootoca; species Zootoca vivipara. Next base: position 72,247,611 of record NC_142587.1, on the reverse strand, counting down.
TGTAAGGACCTGTTTGACTACGCCACAGATGACCCTCCTCAGATAATTACCCCTGAATGGATACGGGGGGATAACAAAGCCAAAGCTTTTATAAACTTAGCAGTGTCCGACCAGCAAGTTGTGTATATCAGAGATAAAATGTCGGCTAAAGAAATGTGGGAGAGTTTGGCTGCGGTCCATTTGAGAAAAGAGTCTGCGTCAGCCTTGGCGTTTTACCGCCAGCTTTATCAGGCAAAGCTGCAACCTGGCGATGACTTGGCAGCTCACCTGAGACATTTACAAGAAATCAGGTTGGAGCTTTTGAGAAGAGACGTTGTGGTTCCTGTTAATCAATTTTGTTTTATAATCCTCTGCTCATTAAACAAAGAGTATGATGCAGTCGCAAGCCAGCTTGCTTTGGTCCCTCCTGACCAGCTGAGTATTGAAGGTGTGACTGCAAAACTGATGGCAGAGCTGGACAGGCGAGATGCCTCAATCATGCAGGTTCCCAAAGAGCAGAATGTGCATTCAAATGACTACAGGGATGTTGTAGCTTTAAGAGCCAACAAGAAATGCTTTGCCTGTGGCCTTTTGGGACATTTTGCTTCGGAATGCAGAGCAAAGAGTAAAAAGACTTCCTCTAGGTCGCAAAAGGGACACACAGTCACTCAGGCGTGGAAGCCTTCACAGCGACCGCAGCGAGGTAGTCGACCCGAGCCGAAAGCATTCTTTGCAGAACCACAGCCTTGTGAGGTTAAAAGAGGTAACTGGGACTTTTTCATCATCGATAGTGGCGCATCGCAGCACTTGTGCAGCAATCGCAGTCTCTTCATAACCTACACACCAGAGACTGGAAATGTGCATTTAGCGAATGGAATAGTTTTGCCCTCACTTGGAAAGGGGACTATAAACCTGCATAGTTTGAATATTACTATATCAGATGTTGTTTATTGCCCTGAATTGTGTGGGAATTTATTATCAGTTTATCAGTTTGCACGTCAAGGTATTAGAGCTAAATTTACTGAAAAAATGTGCCGATTTTATCGGGCCAACAAGCAGGTTCTCTATGCAAAACAGACTCATGGGCTTTACAGACTCAAGTTTCACTCCTCTTCAGGAGGAAGCAATAGCTGTTGTGGTGTAGCCAATAGGAGCAGGCAGGGGTTGGCAAATTGCCAGCCACATAAAAACTGCTTACATGAAGCTCACCGCAAGCTTTGTCATAAAAACTTTGCAGATGTTTTAAAAACACGGGATATAGTGCATGGTCTAGAGATTAAACCGTGTAAATTTTACATGAACTGCCTGTCATGCTGCAAACATAAAATTAAGGTGGCACGAAAGGGCAAAAGCACTATGAGAGAAGTAGCAGAGCCTTTTGAAAGGGTTCACTGTGATCTAGTAGGACCATTGCCAGAATCTCTTGGAGGGTCCCGATTCTGGCTAACACTTGTGGACCAGAAAACCAGATATGTTTGGACATATGCAATCTCTAAGAAGTCTCAAGCACTAGAAATGTATAAAAAGTTTTGCAACTGGGTTAAGACTCATTTTGGTAAAAATATACAAAATCTGTACTCTGATCTTGGAGGTGAATTTATGTCGCAGGATTTTGAAGAGTTCCTAAATGCGCAGGGAACAGTACACCAAGTGTCCTCACCCAGGAGTCCCTGGCAGAATGGGATTGCTGAGGTTGTTAACAAAAACCTACAATCTGGGATAAAAACAATGCTCCATGATGCTCAACTTCCTGATAGCTTCTGGGCTGAATGTTTGAGCTGTTACACGCATGTAAAGAATCGATCCTATCATTCTGCATTAACAGTAACACCTTATGAAATGCTTTTTGGAAAGCGTCCCAATCTAAAGTATTTGTGTGTTTGGGGCAGTGATGTTATGATGCATTACCCAGCTAAAGGGAAGCTGCAGGAAAGAGGTATCCCAGGTAAATTTATGGGATATCAGCAAGGGAATTATCGCATTTATTTACCAGACACAAAAAAGTTTCACCTTACCCGTAGCATTATACCTTCAGTACACTGGGATGGTGTAGCTGAGTTTCAAGATAGTGATGGTCTTAAAGAAATATCCCCAAAGAGTACAGCTGATGCTAACGAGCAGCCAGTTGATACCGATCCTGACAGTAATCAGTCAGAGATTGGAGGATGTGAGTTTAAAGGGGAACAAGAGGCAATGGACAACTCAGACCACAATGTAAGTCCAAAGCCCTCTACTAGCCGTATTTCTGAAGTTTTGGAAGGAAATTTAAAAGCTGACAGTGAAAGTTTACCAGAGCTTAGACGCTCCAGTAGGATAACTAGACCGCCTCAGCGTTACATCAATGAACAACAGCTACAAAGGCAGAAACGACAGGAGCAGTTGTTTAAACGTAGAAACATTGCTACTGTTGATGAGGAAATAGAAGTTGCAAACAATGTATATTGTAACCAAGTTAATTTTGAACCAAAAAGTTTTAAAGAGATACAAACCATGCCAAAGTCACAAGCTCAACAATGGATAAAAGCAATAGATTCTGAGCTTGCATCTCTAAATCAAAATAACACCTGGACTTTTGTGAAGCAAACACCTGATATGCGGGTCATAGACTCAAGATGGGTGTTCAAAGTAAAACTCAATGATAAAAATAAAGTAGTGAGATATAAAGCTAGGTTAGTAGCAAGGGGTTATCAACAATTGGAAGGCATTGATTATGAGAATGTGTTTTCTCCGAGTGTGAAGTTTGAAAGTTCCAGATGGTGTAGATGCTGCACCTGGGGTAGTTTGTAAATTAAACAAATCTCTGTATGGCCTGTATCAAAGTGGCAGGAATTGGCACGAAACTTTAAAACAAACCTTGATTGAATTTGGGTTTGCGCAGGGGGAAGCTGATAATTGCATTTTTACCAAACAATGTGGTAATTCTGTTGTCAAATTGGCCGTTTATGTTGATGATTTATTATTTTCATGTAAACATTTAAAGGAATACCAGTTGTTTCTTTCTCAACTTTGTAAACGCTTTGATGTAAAAGATTTGGGGAAAGTTAAGAATTACCTGTCCATGCAAATAGACAGGGAAGCAGATGGTTCTTTTGCTGTACACCAAACTGCAAAAATTAAGGATTTAATAGAAGTACTAAATTTGGAGAACGCAAAAGGAAAAGAAACCCCATTAACATGTGGATTTACTTTTACTGAAGAGGATGCACCTTTTCATGACAAAACACTTTACAGGTCGATATTAGGAAAGCTGAACTTTATTCAGCGCGTGTCCAGACCAGACATATCTTTCAGTTTTAATTTTCTTTCCACATTTGTGGAGAATCCAACCAAGCAGTGTTTTCGAGCGTTAAAAAGAGTGGTGCTTTATCTTAAACACACGCTGCATTACAGGTTACATTTTAAGGCGCATAATGATACAGGGTTCGATATTTTTTGTGACGCATCTCATGCGTCTGAACTTTTCAAATATAAAGGTGTGTCCGGTTTTGTTTACAGATACAATGAATGTCCATTTGAATGGAGAACGCGCAGACAGCGTATAATTTGTATGTCAACCACAGAAAGTGAACTTTGTGCATGTTCTGAAGCCATAAGGGACATTGAATGGTTTTTGCAGTTGTTTGCAGACCTAAAAATAAAAGTAAAATTACCAATACCTGTGCACATTGATTCCCAAAGTGGAATAGCCATTTTGACATCAGAAGGCAATACCCAATGTACCAGAACGTTACGGTTACGTTTGGAGTTTGAAAAACAAATGATTAATGAAAAACAAATGATTAATGAAAAAAATATTACTTTTGAATATGTAGCTGGACTAGAGCAAATAGCAGATATTTTCACAAAAGCTTTGCCAACAGCTACGCATCTTAAACATACACAGAAGATGCTGAATGTTACTGCTACGCATCATTGACCAGCAGGGGGTTGTTAGGTTTTTCCTTTAAGACTGATGTGGTCAATGGTGCTACACAGAGATGTGTGTTTGTAACCTTGTTCTGAATGATAGCACACCTGTGAGCTTTTGCTAATTTGAATATTTGAAGGTAGAGTTTGCTTACTGTAATGTGATTGGGTAATTGACTATTTTGAATTCTGTATTTAAGCTACCCAAATGGTTCATGGGTGTGGTTGTGGTGATGTATTGTGAAATGAGAGGAAAGGAGTAGAGGAGTGTGGTGTATATAATTGTAAATAAAAGCAAGCAAAGAAACTGAAGACGACTTTGTTATTTCGTCGACCCTGCCGCTGTTGCCACTCAGTTGGTGCGTATTTTGCCCAACAGCTAGAGCCTTCCCTCCTCCATTCCACTTCCTCTTGACCTGCTGCTACCGCTCTCGCTGTGCGAAGTGCTGGTCAGGGTGATGGGGGGAGGCTCCCTGTAGGAAGTCCCCCTGACATCCCTCAAATGTGTATTTTGGTGCAACATGCCGTGTTTCTCCAAAAATAAGACACTGTCTTATATTTATTTTTCCTCAAAAAAACCACACGGTGGCTTATTTTCAGGGGATGTCTTTTTTTATTTATTAAGTATGGGACAGTTTAACCCACAAGGTTAAACTGCCTATCACTATGGCTTATTTTTGGGGAAACACGGTATATACCAATAGAATATCATACCTTCCACCATTTCTCTGCTGAAAGCAGGGACATTCTTTTAATTTTATTATTTATACCCCACCCACCTAAATGGGCTGCCCTAGCCACTCTGGGCAGCTTCCAACATATATAAAAACATAAGAATACATTAAACTTTTTTTTTAAAAAAAATACTTCCCTACACAGGGCTGTCTTTAGATAGCTCAGGAGGCAGATAACTCCATACCCTCCAACATTTCTCTGATGAAAATAGGGACACCCTAATGAAAAGTGGGACATTCCAGGATCAAACCAGGGTGGCTTCTGTAAATCCAGGACTGTCCCTGGAAAATAGGGACACTTGGAGGGTCTGGAATATGCAGATCTGCTACCTTTTATGTCCGTCTTTCTATGCCAGAGGTGGGGAACCAGATATGCACACCCTCTAACATGCTGCAGCGGAAAACACCCATTTTATGGGGCTACAGGACAGGAGGGGCATGAGATACGGCTATCAGCTGCCTGCTTTAAGTGTGTGTGGTTGTATGTCTGGCCCTGCTCACTGTGGGATCAAGGCACCCCCACTACTCAAATGCAGTTCCTGACAGGTTTACACTGCGTTAATGCTGCCCACAACTGCCCAAGCACCCTCCATTTCCCACTTCTAGTCTAGAGCAGACCTCATCCCACCACTTTGATAAATTTAACTGACTCTTCGCCTCATTACTTTGTTCCCTCCAGTACCTCCTGAGGCGTCCCTGATTCATGACGACGTCAATGGAACTGCCATTTGCAAGGCAGTTGCAGGGAAACCAGCGGCACAGATCTCATGGTCCCCAGGAGGAGAGTATAACACCAAGAGTGAATATTTGCTTAATGGCACACAGACCGTCACCAGTATATACAAGGTCAACAGCTCTGAGGGGAGCGAAGTAACTTGCTTTGTCTCCCATCCTGCATGGAATGAGTCCCTCACTCTCTCATTAGGTAACCCTAATAATCTTTCTCTCTGTGTGTTAATTTGTGGTTTCCACTCTCTGATACGTTTTCCTGAGAGATCTCAGGATCACCCCCTTTTCACACGTATTCTTTTGTCAACTGGGGACTTCTCTTTTCTCCCACATTTGCAACTTACGGTATATGAAATCTTGATGACTGGGTGGTTTGATGTTCTGCTGCACTTTCCAGGTTACATCTCCCATTTATGTGACACTGATCTAGATTTAACTTGTAATTTACCCTGTTTTATTGTTTTTTCATACACACCAGGTTACATCTCCCATTTATGTGACACTGATCTAGATTTAACTTGTAATTTACCCTGTTTTATTGTTTTTTCATACACACCCTCTCTCTCTCTCTCACACACACACACATTTTTAATTGAATATTTTTGCAATGGGAAACAAAACAAAACACGGGACACAAAGGTACAGGTAAGATATGGGATACAGAGGACCCCCCCTTCCTTTTTTCCTTTGTCTTTCTGAATTTTTATTAATTTTAATTTTTCAGATCGCACATAAGACAACATAACTCAACACATCAACCACTTTGATTAAAAGGATAAAATCAAATTCTTACATTTCACTCCCAAAAATCTTTCCACATATTAACAAGAGATCTTAGGGGGTTATAAACAAAATCTGCTTGATGCTTATAATCCCAAAATGGGTGTCACACATTATAGAACAGATGGAGGATGGAATTCCCTTTGGTTGCATGAATCTGACACATCAGCTTTTCAGAGAACGATGAAAGATACCACCTATGTAAGAATTTCCAAGAAGATTCCCTTAACTGGGCCAAAAGTGTTTTAAAAGTTCCCCATTTTTCATTAGAGATTATTACTTGAAGGTCCATTTCCCACGGACTTTTTTTTAATATTTTGAATTTATTATTTTTCTTTATAACATTTTGAGTGCATTTTTTTTTAGCTCAAAAGGCAATTCATAATGTTCCTTTTCAGTATTTTTTAATCAATGTTCTTACTGTGTGCCACTCTGGATGCATTTGTGTCTAGAAAAATGGGATAAAAATAAAATGAAATAAAAATCAATTTACTAATATCCACTATTATCCTTCTTCTGGTGGTGTGTTCCAGGGATCTTGGGTTTGGGACTCACATTTTATTTTTGGCCTGTAATATTTCTAAAAAGTAGAAAATTTCCCCCAAATGGTTGTAGTTCCTTTTTCTGTCTAAGGGCCAGGTCTGGTGTAATGTTTTCCTTCGGAGGCAGCCCTTTGGAATTATTCCCATGGAAAATTCTGCATGGAACAGTTTAGGTCAGCAATGGACATTTAATATTTTGTTGAGAGCTGCCTAGAGTAGCTGGGGCAACCTAGTAAGATGGGTGACGAATAATAATAATAATAATAATAATAATAATAATAATAATAATAATACTTATTGCGGCAGCTAGACTGGTGACTGGGAGCAGCCGCCGAGACCACATAACACCGGTCTTGAAAGACCTGCATTGGCTCCCAGTACGTTTCCGAGCACACATTCAAAGTGTTGGTGCTGACCTTTAAAGCCCTAAATGGCCTCGGTCCAGTATACCTGAAGGAGCATCTCCACCTCCGCCTTCTGGCGGTTCCCTCGCTGCGAGAAGCCAAGTTACAGGGAACCAGGCAGAGGGCCTTCTCGGTAGTGGCACCCGCGATGATCTGGAGGTACCAATAGTATTGCAAGTCATCTGCGGATGCCTTTGGCCACCATGAATCTGGCTGCTGCAAACAGGAATCAAAGTAGCTCTTTTTGGGCAAAGATGTTGAGCTTTTTTTTGCCCAAAGTGGTTGAGCTCCCCCTCCCCAAGTTGTTGTCAAAATCTAAACTTCTGACATGGGTTGTCATGGATTCTAGCGATTTCTGCACAGACACTGCTTCTAGAGGCTGAAACATTGTCTGGGAAATTCCGGACATATGGCAAGCCTAACTCAGGACATCGGAAGGGTAGGTATCTCCTATGGATATGTTCATATGCATTCTCCCAAATGTGCACGGATGGGGTTTGAAATGGGGGTTTGTTCCACAGGCTTGCCATGTTTTTAAATCAATTGTCTTGCCTAAGTCACTTTCCCATGGTTGTCTTAAGCTATCTTTAAAGCCCTAACGGCCTCGGTCCTATATACCTGAAGGAGCGTCTCCACCCCCATTGCTCAGCCCGGACACTGAGATCCAGCGCCGAGGGCCTTCTGGCCGTTCCCTCACTTTGAGAAGCAAAGCTACTTGGAACCAGGCAGAGGGCCTTCTCGGTAGTGGCGCCTGCCCTGTGGAACGCCCTCCCATCAGAGGTCAAGGAGATAAATAACTACCTGACATTCAGAAAACACCTAAAGGCAGCCCTGTTTAGGGAAGTTTTTAATCTGTGATATTTTAATGTATTTTGGTATTTGTTGGAAGCTGCCCAGAGTGGCGAGGTATAAAATAATAATAATAATAATAATAATAATAATAATAATAATAATAATATCTGTAGAACCCAGTGAGGTTTCCAAAAGAATCCTATATATACCTTGTTGTTTGGACCTGAGCTTCAGGCGGTACATACAAATTCTAATCTGCAACTCTATCTTTTGTTGACTGATCTATCGATTCCATCCATTACACCCATGTCTCCTAACTGGCATTTCTTGCACTTTGCATATTTCCAGGTGGACAAAGAAAAAAAAAGGAAGATGTAACAATCACCATTCTATTTTCCAGCCTTGCTGGTGTCTTGGGAATTCTCCTGCTTTCAATTTTCATCTACCTCCTCTGTGGAAGGTATGTATGCCAAAGTCCTAACATAAGCCAATTCCACAGCTCTGTACAATTGCTCAGCTGCCACAATGGCCATGAATTCAACTTACTACAGAAAAACAGCAAGGCATTATTTATACAGCTTTCTGCCTCTGGGACTAGAAGGTGGTTCATAGGATAGAATGTAGGAAGACCTTTCAGAGACAAGAAAACCAAGAAAAGCAGTTGTGACTAGGATGGGGAGAAATCCATTTAGTTCTTTGAATTTCAACATGAACCTACTTATGGTAATTTGCACTTCCCAAACCAATTTGTGAACCAAAACGCAGCCATCCTTAAAAATTCACACTTCTCTGATTTTTTTCAATGTGTTCTCCAACCAAAACAAACATACAAAATTGCATATATTTGTGAAAATAATAAGGAAAATTCATTCGGCTGGGAGAAATTGTTTGCAAAATTACCTTAAAATGTGTGCAAATTCTCATGCACTGGGTTTTTTTTAATTGCCAGCCGATGTGGAAAATGCTATAATGAACTGAAAATTGAAAAACATGGGAAACTGAGATAAATGTTAATTGACAGATTAGTTAGTCCCTAGTTCTAACACAGTAGTGGTGATACTCTATATATTTGCAGTGGAATGTGTACGTTTATTAGGATCAGTTGTAAGATATATCAATGGGTATACTAGATCTGGAATTTTCCTAGGGTCTTATAGATGACATGTTGATCCAAACCCATTTTGCATGGTATCTGGAAGAAGGAATCTAATTATACTTTCCCCTCCCTGCTTACACTAGAAAAAAAGAAGTTGCTGCATCCAAAAGTCCTGAAACAATGTCAAGACCAAGCATCCAGGTAAGAGGTACCACTTTAGCTAATGGGGCCTCCTCCTGCTGCTGCGCCGCCGGCACATGATTTCTGTTCTCATCCTGAGGTAAAGTTCTTAACCCGAGGTACTATTTCTGGGTTAGCGGAGCCTGTAACCCGAAGTGTTTGTAGCCTGAGGTGTTTGTAACCTGAGGTACCACTGTACTGCTAATCATATTCCATACTTTAATAACTTTGATATTGACATCCACAGTGTATTTCACAATATAAAAACTCTGCAGTATAAAGGGAACATTTTTTCATTACAGTGGTACCTTGGTTCTCAAACTTAATGTGTTCCGGAAGTCCGTTCCAAAACCAAAGCGTTCCAAAACCAAGGCACACTTTCCCATAGAAAGTAATGCGAAACGGATTAATCCGTTCCATACTTTTAAAAACAACCCCTAAAACAGCAGTTTAACATAAATTTTACTCTCTGAGACCATTAATCCATAAAATGAAAGCAATAATCAATGTACTGTACTATGAAATAAAATAAATAAGACAGTATTGTAGATGATGAAAATTAAAATTATTTTTTCCTTACTTGCTCTGATGATAGTCATTGTTTGGAGGGGGGACTTTTATCCATTTTCGCTGTCACACAATCAGTCAGTCAGCTGAACTCAGTCACAAAAACAAATTAACCAAAAAAGCCTCAAAAACAAAAACACAAAATAAATACCAAAAGCACCAAATACAGTGGTACAGTGGTGCCTTGCTAGACGAATTTAATTCATTCCACGGGTCTTTTCTTATAACGAAAAATTCGTCTAGCGAATCCCATAGGAATGCATTGAAATTTTTTTGAATTTTTTTTTTTGCCCATAGGAACGCATTAATTGAATTTCAATGCATTCCTATGGGAAACCGCGATTCGCTAGACGAATTTTTCATTAAACGAATTCGTCTAGCGAGGCAACCTCCACTGGAAAAAACCTTTTGTTAAGCGGAAATTTCGTTAAGCAGGGCATTCGTTAAGCGAGGCACCACTGTATCTTGGTTCTCGAACTTAATCTGTTCCAGAAGTCCATTTGACTTCTGAAATGTTCGAAAACCAAGGCGCAGCTTCTGATTGGTGCAGGCGCCTCGGAGACAATAGCTGACAGCCACATTGGACATTCGGCTTCTGGAAAACATTTGAAAACCGGAACACTTACTTTCAGCTTTTTAGTGTTTGGGAACCAAGGTACCACTGTATTTCTCTTGGGGTGGTGCTAGGGGATAAGTCAGAACATTTTTCTGCATATCATGAGATGAAAGAAACAAATGGGCAGCTTCCGTCATGTTTTAAAATGCTTCAGAGTTTTACTTAGGTGATGAGCCATGTATTTTTCTCAAAGGGGTGCACTTCTGTTTTGTAGGAGAGTGAGCTGGAGCCATATGCCATTTTCGTACAAGTGGAAAATGTGATCTATGAGAAATCAGGTGACTTCCCACATAGTGAATGACACTTCCCACCAGAGCTCTTCCCTTCAACATGAAACGGTGTCTGACTTGAACTGTGTAAGAGAAAAATACATTGGGAGGGGGAGGGTCATTAACACTTTACAGTGACCCTCCCATGGACATGGGTACATTTTGGCTTTCTGTATCCTTCCCACAAACCCAATGGCCTGTTGTCTCTCTCTGCCAACGCCCCATACAGTCACTTGTCAAAAACCAGAGTCAATTATCTGTTTGTAAAAGAGGCTGAGCAGTTATGCACCTTTTCTCCAGGCTCTGTGGAATTCTTCCAAGAATGCTGCTGGCCTTAACTGTTCTGCTCTGCATCATAACGAATCTTCTTTTTCTCACATTGACTGTATTTTTCCAGTCTAAGCATTCAGAAAGCTGTTTCGAGAACTATGAAAAGAGGCGATTCTAATTAATTGTCATCATCTTTCTGCCTAATCCAAACAGACCATTCACTTTAATATGGGGCATTAAGTACAGGTTGAACTGGGAAGGGCCCTCGGGGCCAAATCACTCTTTAAGAGCACTGTTCTAAAAAGGGGACCATGTGTTGAGATTCCTGCAATGCAGGGGAGTTGCACAACTAGATGACTACAATTCTATGATTCTAAGGACCATATAACCAGCATTCCAAGGAATTGCGCCACGGAAGAAAACAACTGATCTTTCTCTGACTGACAGACCTGGAAGCAATACATGCTCCTGGAAGACCGCATCCTGCAGAAGGACAGCTTCTTCCTAAAGTTCTCTGGATTATGTTCTATATGTCAGTGAGGTTAATAGGGAGAGAGAGCAGGTATGGTGTTGTCAACTGAGCCAGACTTTGAGAGAGAGGTAAAATAAAAAAATTCCTTCAGTAGCACCTTAAAGACCAACTAAGTAAGTTGATTGAAGAGGGTTCTTAATTCTAAGACCCTTAGGTACAATGTCCAGGTTTTTGCATTTAGACAGAAAGAGGATGTCAGTTTGTACCTGGGCAAGTTTCTTGGTGAGGTTGATGGACTTCCATTTCATGCGGCTCAATGTGGTGCCTTCCATAGTTCTGGTTACAGGTAGGTAGCCGTGTTGGTCTGGATCGAAGTAAAATAAAAAAATTCCTTCAGTAGCACCTTAAAGACCAACACGGCTACCTACTGAAGGAAGGTGCTACTGAAGGAATTTTTTTATTTTACTTCGATCCAGACCAACACGGCTACCTACCTGTAACCAGAACTTTGAGAGAGAGCTCACCTACCAAATAGAATTGTTGTGAATGGGCATGTTGCCCCAAACTCCTTGGAAGAGTGGAATTAAAATATAATAACTAATAGTAATAGAACTAGAGATAGCTCAGACTCTTTATCTCGGGGATTCGGGTTCGAGCCTCACACTGGGGGAAAGATTCCTGCATTGCAGGGGTTGTGGGACCCTTGTGGTCCCTTCCAACTCTACAATTCTATAATTCTTCTCAAAAGTTAATGGCCGTATGTTGTCTATACTTTGCCATTAGTGAACAACTAGCTCTTCACAGATCAAGAGCAGAAAATGGTTTCTGAGGTTATGCATAGGAACTGAAGAAGAGCCCTGTGCAAAAGCCTATCTATATGGCATCCTGTTTCTCACAGTAGCCAAAAAGATTTCCATAGGAAGCCTATAAGGAGGACACAAGTGCAATAGTGATTTCTCTTCAGCAACTGGTATTGGAAAAAAATGTCCCCTCCAACACAGGAGATAATACACAGCCATCATGACTAGCAGGCATTGATAACCTACTATCAATGGAATTGATCAGCTTTCTGCTGTTTGAGACTCATCAGCTGAGCATGCAACAATGTTCCTTGATTCTCTGAGAGCTCTAAAGTAAGAACTGGATCCAAATGTAATCAAAAGAAGAAAAAGGAGCCCAATTGAATTACAGCAATAGAGATGTGAATCAGGACTGGGTTCAGGGTTGAGGGGGTCCTGGGGAGGGGGGGTCTTCTGATTAACCCCATCCTCTGTCAGTGGGCCCTAGGAGGCTCATCCAGCTGTGGTAGCAGGTCCTAGCTGCACTGGGACACTGGGTCTAGCCACCCAGAGCAACACTAGGCTTGGGGGAATTATAGGAAATTTAAAGGATGACTAGATATGGCCTCCAGCGCAGAGGCCCAGGGAAGACATTAGCAGTGAGCCTTGGTTGCTGCCCAAGGATGCCATGTACCTTAGTTCTGATATGAATGTAGCTTTAGCAGCAGCAGCAACAAAAATAATAATCCATAATGACCTTATATTACCTTGTCAAGAGTCACTAGGTGGCATTTCAACCTCATGGTCAGTCATGTCGTGGGAGAAAAATATTGTTGTTTACATGGCAACAGGCGTCTCTGTGCATACCTTGGCTATGGTTTCCTTGGAATAAAGGTAGCCAGGGACTTGTGATGTCTTTGTGATATGTGCTTCTATTTACATACATATATTGTTGCTGTTTAGTCGTTTAGTCGTGTCCGACTCTTCGTGACCCCATGGACCAAAGCACACCAGGCACTCCTGTCTTGCACTGCCTCCCGCAGTTTGGTCAAACTCATGTTCGTAGCTTCGAGAACACTGTCCAACCATCTTGTCCTCTGTCGTCCTCTTCTCCTAGTGCCCTCAATCTTTCCCAACATCAGGGTCTTTTCCAAGGATTCTTCTCTTCTCATGAGGTGGCCAAAGTATTGTAGCCTCAGCTTCACGATCTGTCCTTCCAGGGAGCACTCAGGGCTGATTTCCTTAAGAATGGATAGGTTTGATCTTCTAGCAGTCCATGGGACTCTCAAGAGTCTCCTCCAGCACCATAATTCAAAAGCATCAATTCTTCGGCGATCAGCCTTCTTTATGGTCCAGCTCTCACTTCCATACATCACTACTGGGAAAACCATAGCTTTAACTATACGGACCTTTGTCGGCAAGGTGATGTCTCTGCTTTTTAAGATGCTGTCTAGGTTTGTCATTGCTTTTCTCCCAAGAAGCAGGCGTCTTTTAATTTCGTGACTGCTGTCACCATCTGCAGTGATCAAGGATACATACATATATAGGCTGAGCATAAAATAGAAGGTTCGCAGCATTAACACTCCAACAACAGATCTTGCTCCCCATTGGATTTCTAGGGGGCCCACCAAAGCCATCGCTTTGGATTTCCACAGTAAACAGAACAGGCCACTGGGTGTTCCCAGCTCCAGCTGTGAGAAGGGAATGGCTGTTCTTCTCTCACATTAACTCCCAGCTTTGGGATGTGGGGAGGCTCAGCCCTGATTTCCAATGGCTTTCCTTCCAGAACCACCCATCTATTGACAGACACCTCCTTAACAAACTATGGTCATTTACTGCTCTGCCAGGTCCATCAGGGTAATCTGGACCATTCCTGATTGTTCCAATAGCCCTCTCAGCATTAGAACCTAAAATTGCAGGGCTGTTCAGATGGCCTCTAGACCAGCCCTTACCTCAAAATGGACAATGTTTCTTAGATCTCCCTCTTCCACTTGCTTTCCCTTAACAGGTCTGGAAACTTTTTTATATAATTCTCAAGGAACCTTCATTGATAAGCCAATGTGGTGTCATAGTTAGGGTGTTGGGAAGCCAGAGTTCAAATCCCCACAATGCCATGAAGCTCACTGGGTGACCTTGGCTGGATCTAGACACATCAAAAAAAGCAATTCAGTTCAACGGGTTGTAAACTTCATACAGGGAAATCCTGTTGGCGGAAGACGGGACTGCACAGTGCCATCTGGTTTCACAGTGTTAAAATGCATAAAACGCTTTGTCATAGCATTCGTAGCATATAAAGCTTGTGACAGTCACAGCCTAACTTACCTTGCAAGGTTGTTGTGGGGATTAAATGAGGAGGGGGAGAACCATGCATGCCACCTTGAGCTCTTTGAAGAAAAAAAGTGGGATGTAAATGCAACAAATATAATAATAATAATAATAATAATAATAATAATAATAATAGATTCCATCCATTTTACTGAATGTGTGCAATCTAATTTGATATTTCTGCAACTGTAAATTTAGAACAAATAAAAAATATACATGAAGTTTTCCCTGAGGCCTAGACCACCATTGCCTCCTGTTGGACCATATATACCCCAGTGGAAGTGTGATCACAGTGGAGCCACGAAACAAGGTCTCTTTTTTTGCACATTAGGGGAAATGAAGTAGAGAAATGCTGAGTGGTTTTCCTAAAGTCACACAGGATGTCTGTGGCAGAGACAAGACCCATGGGTGCAGACCTGTGAAGAGAACTTGAGAAGATGTGAGCTCTAAGCTTCCTTGTCTGTTTGTTCCATCTAATAGCCAACCAGCAGAGCAATGAAATGGGGCCATGCTCCAGACAACGTGGGGGTTTCTGTACGCTCATGGGATTCCCCAGATATGCAGGAAAATATTACTTAGTTAAAAAGAAATGGAGACAAAATCCCCTTCTGTGGATGCATAAAGTCCTTCCATAGGAACAAAACATTCAGAACAGCAAAGGCTGCGTACACACACACACACACACACACACACACACACACACAGCATTTTATTTGAGAATCAATGGAGTCAGAATACAGTACTTGTTATTTCTACGTAGTCCACACACAATCTACACCCACTGCATATTTCTGTTGCCCCTGAAAAGCACATTATGCAAATAAAATCTCATTGCAGGTTGTTTCTACATTACACCCCCCCCCCCCGTCTGATGCTTTAAAAACAGATGTAGATGATGCCAGCAATGGAGGGTGAATCCACACCTGACCAATGATGCTGTGGGTGAGCATATACCAAGGTGGCAAATGCCACCTCAACAGCACCCTTCAAAAGGTGCCTGCATCCAGCACTGAAGGCATACGACAATGCAGTGCGTGCACTTTCTAAGCCACCACAAATTCACCACAGACCGAACTTTCATAACACCTCATATCGCCTCAGACACTATACTTTCCCAAGGAGTCAGTTCATACATGTATCTGAGAGTCATCAAGTACTGAGTAAGCAAGCAAATGCAAAAAATTATTCATTCAAAAGATTTTAAATATATACATTTTTGACTTCCCTACTAGGGCAGCGTATAATAAGGATCACAAATCACCAGTATAAAATCACATATAAACAGCTGAGCAGTCAGTGGTGTAAAAATGCACAAGTTTTGCTGTTGGTAATAGCATTTTGGAGGCCAGACTCCGCCATCAGACGCATAGCTGTCAACCCCGGATTTGAAGATAAGGAATCCTATGGGGCTGCCAGCTCCCAGATATGAAAGTAAGGGCGCTGAATAAGGGAATTTCCCGCAAAAAAAGGGGAAAGTTGACAGCACTGATCAAACGGCCGACACAGGTGTTGCCAATTGCTAACCCCTTATTTAGAGGAAGTATTGATGGAATACTTGAAACATTAAAAATAGGGTTATGGGCAATATTTTGGACAAGAATCAACATCTGAACTGAAGAAAATCTAGTGCTTGTTCTTTGATTTAATATACAGTATTGGCCCGAATATAAGCCGTACCTGAATATAAGCCGCACCTTTAAAATTGGAGAGGGAGGGAAAGAAAGAAAGAAAGAAAAAACATACCCGAATATAAGCCGTTCCACTCCTTGCTGCTCCTGGCTCCATAGTGGGCAGGGGGAAGCCGCGCTGTGTTGCCGGCGGCCTTTCCCCTTCCTCTCTCTCTGTCCCGTCCTGGCCTTGGGGGAGAAGACGGGGGACTTTGCTGCGCTCATTGCGCTGTTTGTCCCACACTCTTGGCTGCATACTGTAAGGTCGCGAATATAAGCCGCACTTTAACTTTTCACGGTCAGAATTTTTTTTGGGGGGGGGAAGTGCGGCTTATATTTGGGCCAATACGGTACATGTAAGTTTATACATAAGAACAAAAAGAACATAAGAAAATCCCTGGTTAAAATATACGTGTGGAGTGGCCCTAAAACAAGTCGTCTGTCTTTCCCCTTATTGCAAAAATCTGCATCTGTGGACTCCCCCCACCCACTTCGTATTCATAAGGATCAGATTGTTTTGCCTGATGGCAGCTTTAGCGAAGGCCAACCCAGTTCCTATGCAGTCCTTTTAACAAAAACAACACCGAAAAATAATACTCCGCAGACCTCAGAGGATGTGCCTTTTGAATAAATTGAATTTACAGCAATAGGAGAATTCCAGATTCCTGCCTCACGTTTATATGGTGGTGTGCTTCATTCTGGAAGAGCCCTCCTGTTGCTCTAGAATTGCTGCATGACTTCATTCCCCACTGAAAAGCAGCCCTCTTTGCGGCTGAACACAGCCGTTGTTTAAATTGGTAAGCAACTCAAGTATTTCAGAGCAGGAAATGAAGAGCGATTATTTCAGAGTGGAGTAACAGGAGGGAATTTAGGTGGGCGAAATGCCCTGCCTGCATTTGGTCTGTGAGCTACATGTTACATCCTCAGAAAGGATAGAGAGTTTTCAGTGGACCAAAGGAATAACAGTTGTCTTTTCCCTGAGAGCTGTCATTTTGCATGGTTAGACCAATGCCACAGTACTCAGCTGACTCAGAGGGAAGGCAACACATGGGGCTGTTAAATGTGCTGTTTATAATTGTGTAGGCTTTATTTTAAGGACTCCCACCCAAGCGTTGATTTGGCACATCGGGAACTGCAAGGATAAAATCAGACATCACCTGAGAGAAGGATAGGAGGTCACCCCCATTCTGCTTTTCAGCTGTCTCACTCATTCCATTAAGGTTGCAAACATCAGGTCACCTAGCGTCTCTCGTGTGCTTGCTTTGTAATTGCTAGCAGTCTTTGCTGCTAGCAATTACAAAGTATTTGCTGCTCTCTGGCAAAGGATGAAATGAAATGACCACAAGAACAGTGAATGTTTCATTGATTCCAGGGTCCTCCTCAGCCCTGCCACAGATTTCCTTCCCAAACACACTAATTTAAACTAATCTGCAAGAAGACTGAAATCATAGCAAATCCTTCTGCAGGACAATAGACTGGATTAGTACTTTTAAAAGTGTTTGCACGTGGTTGGCGCACACAGATTTCCCCCCTGAGGTTATTTGTCCTGTGCTAGCTTTTTGTTTTTTATAACATGAAAGCAAAGGATTGTAGTTCTGGAGAAATAAGGTTATCCGAGGTAAACCATCTACTTTCATCAGTCAGTGCTGGTGGTGCAAGGATTGGTAATATAACAAGAGACTCTTCATGTCTTCTGGCTCATCTGTTCGTATTCATGTGTCTGGCCGTTTTACAGAAGCTGGGATTGACCTCTGGAATGGAAAATGTCCTAGGTATTTGACAGAATTGCTCCTTGATGCAATCATGATGAGAGAGCTTCGTCCAGTTTGAAAGTATTTGGTGTTTTTTTAAAAACTTTTGAAAAAATATAAATGCAAGTTTGTGATTTCCCCCCCCCCCCTGAAAATGGAGGGAAAACTTTACAAACTAATTTAGAGTTTCAGAGGCATTGCTACAAAAAATGAGACAGGCTGAAAAACAATTTATAGGCATCTCTTATCAGCCACCTGTGTCCTCACCTTATCCATGCCTCACGCAGTTCAGTTATCTAAAAGGTTTGTCTCACACTGCTTAAACACAAAACACAGTCCTAAACTGGCTACACCTCAGTTACATGAATTTTGCAAGGCATATGAGGAGAGCATTTGCTGAACTTTGGACAAGGACATATTGTTCTACCATCAGCAGCTTATATACACAACTGCTTCTTCTTAGGAAATATCCTGAAAGTGAGATCAGCATTGATCCATTTATTGTACCTTCTCCTGGGGCCTGTTTTGTGATATTAGAAAAATAAATCACTGTTAAATAAGTTCATGTCTCAACTTACAACAGGCCAGTTATTTCCCTCCCTCCTTAGGGACTCCCCCCACCTTCCCATCATTATTTGTGAATGAATAAGCCTTAGTTATACTGAAATAGAGTAATTTGTTTTAATAGCGTCTGAGCACACACTGAGGTAATATGTGTCTGATGCCTAATCGCATTTCTCAGGAAAGGAATTTGCAGTTTCAGAAGAAGGTTTATTTATCTTTAAAGTGCCCTTTCGGTCAGAAATGAGCCTGGACGAATGGCATTGTGAAATTCCACGCTTATTCGGTGTTATTGCGGGGAGGAGGGGGAAAGTTTGCTCTATTTGCTTAAAAGACCATTGGTGGTGATTCTGGCAGGCAGTTCTGAAAACATTACAGGGGCTAGCAGTAGCAAAAGAAGCTGCAGGATCTGCGTTTGAAGTGGGGTGGGATGGAGTGGGATCTCATTCCACTTATTTTCAGGCAAACCTAAAGCCACTTTTTAGCAGACACAATTGAGTCTTGCCTAACATGAAAGCAGTGGCGGAGGAACCCTCTCCGGCACCCAGGGTGGGACGCCGAGGGGCGGGATGAACCACCCGGTGATGCATGTGCGGCATCCCGTATGGACTGCAAATGTGCGGCATCCCATACAGTCGCCATGCGAGAGCCAGCCTATATGGACGGCGCATGAGAGTGGTAGCCCATATGGATGCCATGCAAGTGGCGCCCATACTGACTGCGCGCGCCCTCAGCCGCTCTACAGCTGGGCGGAGGCAGGGGCCATCTTGTCACACACCCCCCAAGTGGCACCCAGGGCGAACAGTCCCCGCCACCCCCCACTTCGTACACCCCTGCATGCACATTCCAGTCAAGCATTGCATAGAAACACACATTCTAGAACAGTCGTGTTATTCTGTAGTAGGATAGCTAGCTAGACAGATAGATAAAATCCAAAATTACTGTAATACTTCATTGAACATGTGGGGAAGGTAAGAGGACGATGCCCCTGCCTGTATTATGCCCTCTGGCTATACCCCCTAGCAACTGTATGTTAGGTGAAAAGAACATGAAAGGGACTTATTGTTCCTCATCAATTCCTGTACGCAGGAGCATCCAATATACATGGGATAAAACACTACTATGACAGTAAAATGCTATGCATTCTCATTCATTGTTTAAAACAAAAAAATTCCTTCAGTAGCACCTTATTTTTTTTTTTTTACTTCGATCCAGACCAACACGGCTACCTACCTGTAACCATTGTTTAAAACAGTATTAGGGCTGGTGCACCAATTCCAGACTGCCGTCATTTCCAGGTGGGATTCAATCACATAATGGCAAATTCAAGCAGAACAATTAAACCTTATTTGGCGCTTTTGTGAAGCAAATACACTTCCCCAAAATGATAGAATTCTAGAGTTGGAAGGGACCCTCAGGGTCATCTAATCCAACCCCCTGCAATTAACAATTTTTCCAATAAGGAAAGTATCATGAACAACAACAACAACAACAACAACAACAACAACAACAACTTCAGAAGCTAAACCCAAGTTGACCTAAATATAATCAATATACATATATAAAATAAACAGTTTACAAACTCATTTAAATAAATAAATAAATAAAATGCATTCGGCAACTTTACAAAACAAGCATTTATTGTTTATGAACAGTTTCCTGCTGAAGATTGTATCCTGTGACTTTGTTCCCTTGGGGTTTATTGTATGGATTGTATCATGTGGGTACATGTTCTGTCCAGTGCAGTTGTGGTTGTGGTCAGTGGCTAAAAGAATAAAATGTTGAGTCTCCCCCCCCCTTTTTAAGTGTCAGGAAAATGCACTGGGAATTATGAGATAACACTCAATCATTCTTCAGACAAATAAGTCTAAATGTTCTTGAAACAAATAATCTGAAAGCAACCTTCTTCTATGTGGTGACTGCTTTAAAATGTTCCAACCTTAAGCACTACACAGGATTTGCAGCCCCCTCTGGCGCAACCCATCTGTTCCTAGGATCCTACCCCAGATGTGGAATTTAATGGGCAATAATTTAAATGAAAGGCTGCATAGAGAGTTTCCATCTCTAGGTAACACTGAGCTCCAGGCACCAGAATATTCTTCCTTCCTAAGGAGGTGGGGAGGGGGAGTAGAAGGAAGGAAGACTGGGGTGTTGGGTAGGGGAAGGTGGGACCACCCACCATATTTGGTGAGCATTTAGCTAGCAAATGCATAATAAGTATTTCTGGTCATGTAGCTTTGAGGAAGTCCTTGTGGAAAGGAATGCTTGTTAGACTAGAAACTGCTAGGTAAAAATAAAATAAAAGTGCAGGCATATTATATAAAATGCATAAATTAACTTATTTTCATTTCTCAGGAACATTCTGGCAAAAACAAGATGTCCTGCCAGGGACAATATTGGTTAGTTTGCAGTCAGATGGCTGTAAATATACTGGTTATAATCAGAGCTCTCTGGTCTTTGCCTCATATACAAGGTTTTCTTTCCTCACACAGTTAAGTTAAAAACTTCATCTCATTTTTTTTTAAAAAACCAAACAAATATAGTTTGGTTTGCAGACTGAGGTTTGCTGTTGGGAACGGCTTAAAATATCTCTTAGGAGCGGCACTGTGTTTTTTTATTTAAAAAAAATATCAGGACTCCATAGATGGGATGTTTTTCTCATACTATACAGTCTTGCTGAAAGCTGAATTTTTGGTCCTAGTATGAAGAGCTCTGACTTACTGGATAGGACCACTAGATGGCATTGACCACCCTACGATTGCCAGATGAAACAAAGGAACAAGGCTCCTGTGCTTTAAATGGTTATTAAGAAAGTAGCATTTTGGTAGCTGCAGCATCTTGAACAACCATATCACTGTAGGAGCAATATCGGCTCCCTTCTACTAAACTGTTTCAAGCATAAGAGGCCTAGACTTACATTTCCTGTCAGCTGGTGTAAGATACCTGATTGAGAACACGGATGTTCACACATTGCATTCAACAAGTGTATAATCTGTGTACAAAATACTATATACTCATACAGAAATTCACACGTAATGTTCAACAAGTGTAAGGTAAAACGCAATGGTAAAGGACCCCTGGGCGATTAAGTCCAATCAAAGGCGACTATGAGGAGCGATGCTCATCTCGCTTGCAGGCCGAGGGAGCCAATGTTTGTCCACAGACAGCTTTCCGGGTCATGTGGCCAGCCTGACTAAACAACTTCTGGTGCAATGGGACACCGTGACAAGTGCCAGAGCGCACAGAAACGCCGTTTATTTTCCCACTGCAGCGCTACCTATTTATCTACTTGCACTGATAGGCTTGCAAACTGCTAGATTGGCAGAAGCTGCGACAGAGCAATTGGAGCTCACCCCGTCGAACAGATTCGAACCATTGACCTTCCAATTGGCAAGCCCAAGAGGCTCTGTGGTTTAGACCACAGTGCTACCCACGTCCCTTCAATGAGTGTACAGTCCATGTGCTGTGGTACACAATAGCTGAGCTGTTCACACATGGGTAGAGACAGCTTATACTTGTGCTCAGTGCAACATGTGAACAAGGCTACTGGGTGTTTGCCTCTTACTTTGTGGGCTCATTTACATATTTTGAGATAGAAGAACCCACATGACGCAACTTTCTTTTTCAACCTGTAGACACAACATTATTTTTTCAACTGCCTGAGGTATCAGAAAGCAAGCTTCCTAAAACCTTTGCAAATGCACCTTGGACCAGACAGAGTTTCCTTTAACGTAGTTCCTTACTCTCTTGCCCTCTCCAAAGCAAGGGTCACCACCCTCTCATGTCCACCAGTGCTTTTCAGGAGGACTACAACTCTCTTGTTGGACTAGATGATTGTCCCTTCCAACTCTATGATTCTAACCCTCTTAACATCTGCCAATTACCAACGATGACATCTTTGTTACATCTGCCTGTCAGCCTTTGCAATAATTAAGAACCATGGAAAAGTGAATTTTGGGGTAAGAAAGCACTAGGGAACCAGATTTAGAAGTAACACAGTTTTTCACTTAGCAAACAATAGAAAACTAAACTAAACATAAGAAGTTACAAAAGCCCTAATAAGAAAGGCCATTTGAGCTCTGCCACCTGAGATCCTTTTAAAGAATGCCTGGGATTGCACCTGGACTCCTGTGCATGCCAAATACTTCCTCTGCCACTGACCTACAGCCAAATTGCCTGAATACAGCCATCCAGGCAGCAGGCAACTTCCCCCACCGCCAGGAGTGTTTGCTCTCTGTGGGGCGCATGGGAGTCTGCAGGGGTGGAGAGGAGAGGAAGGGAAAGTCTGTCGTGTCAGCAGATTTCTACCTGTGCAACACTGAGCATCACCCACTGGGTTTTTGGTTTGTCAGGGCATAAAGTTAATAAGCTATGGTGAAATCCACTGTGTTTTATTAAGGGGAGTGCTAAGGACTTGAGATCGACACTTACTGTCAAATTTAAAACTTTAAGCAGAGATGTGTTTGCACCCCTAATGTTTGACATGAATGCATATTTATTATTAAAGACCTTTCACAATTTTTGCCTCCTTGTAAATTACTCTGATTTACTGCTTCTTCCCATATGAAGAAAAATCAGTTTTAAAAAGTTTGAAATATTTATTGCTGATAGTTTCAGTGTACTACAACCAGAAACATAAGACATAATCACATGTAAAAACAATACTTGTATTATACTCCCAATTGTAATGAATCACTACCTACAACAGTAATAAACAAAATTTACAAATACTGTAGCCATATATATTGGAATACCAAGTGCACCCAATGCTTCTTTTGTGGTGCACGCATCCCAATTATTTATTTTCTTCTATGTATTTAGATTGCCGGAATTAAGATTGCCGGAAGAAATATCAACAACCTCAGATATGCAGATGACACAACCTTGATGGCAGAAAGCGAGGAGGAATTAAAGAACCTTTTAATGAGGGTGAAAGAGGAGAGCGCAAAATATGGTCTGAAGCTCAACATCAAAAAAACCAAGATCATGGCCACTGGTCCCATCACCTCCTGGCAAATAGAAGGGGAAGAAATGGAGGCAGTGAGAGATTTTACCTTCTTGGGCTCCTTGATCACTGCAGATGGTGACAGCAGTCACGAAATTAAAAGACGCCTGCTTCTTGGGAGAAAAGCAATGACAAACCTAGACAGCATCTTAAAAAGCAGAGACATCACCTTGCCGACAAAGGTCCGTATAGTTAAAGCTATGGTTTTCCCAGTAGTGATGTATGGAAGTGATAGCTGGACCATAAAGAAGGCTGATCGCCGAAGAATTGATGCTTTTGAATTGTGGTGCTGGAGGAGACTCTTGAGAGTCCCATGGACTGCAAGAAGATCAAACCTATCCATTCTTAAGGAAATCAGCCCTGAGTGCTCCCTAGAAGGACAGATCGTGAAGCTGAGGCTCCAATACTTTGGCCACCTCATGAGAAGAGAAGAATCCTTGGAAAAGACCCTGATGTTGGGAAAGATTGAGGGCACTAGGAGAAGGGGACGTCAGAGGACAAGATGGTTGGACAGTGTTCTCAAAGCTACGAACATGAGTTTGACCAAACTGCGGGAGGCAGTGCAAGACAGGAGTGCCTGGCGTGCTATGGTCCATGGGGTCACGAAGAGTCGGACACGACTAAACGACTAAACAACAACAATGTATTTTAGCTATGGCATTACATTATATATTATCTATTATTGTCTGACACAAATTTAAGGATGTCGATGCCATGGTTCATGTGCTGGGTGCTGCACGAAAATGGTCAGTTGCCATTTTGAAAAATGGCTCCCACAGACTTATGGCAACCTGCACATGATGTCTAATCTATGAAGCAAAGTCATGCTGAGCAAAGGTCAGTTTTCCAGCAATGCAGAGTTCAAAGTTCAAAAGGGAATTAAGTACGTGTGTAGCACCCTGGACAGATCCAAGTGGCGCCTAGGCTCTTAAGCAACAAGGCAGGCTGGAGTGAGTGCCAAAAACTAGCAAACCTAGCAGCTTCCTTTGAGCAGCTAGCTACATGCCTTTTAAGTGGAGTCTGACAAAGAAGCCCAGCCTGTTTTAAGAGCTGTGGACTCCCACAGTACAAGGGAGGCTATAATTCTACTAAGTTTCAGTCATTGGTGTCTGAAGTCAGTGATGTGACCTCTTTAGAGTGGAGATGTGCTGGCAACTATAGACTCCTATGGTGCTTGCATTTCCTAGGAGGAAGGGGATTCAATGATTGTGGGTTAAAGCGCACATTCTCCTCCCAGTCCAAGATGTCCTATGAATATATGGGCTCTTCCCCTGAAGATGAGGATTCAAAGCCCTGGGTTATGACATCAGTACAGTAAGAAATAGAGACTAAAGATACATTGCAACATTTTGCTCCAGTCCTCACTGAACTGTGTGGTAGTAATCCTTTTTTCCTAGGCATATGTTGACCATATATTCAAATGTAAGTACAAATATCTTCACAGGTACATAGAAATTTATTTATGTGTGTTCGTCTGACATACATTCTCATGCCTAGGAATATTATATCCCTACCCAGATAGTAATATTAAGCAATCTGGCAACAAATCACATTCATGTTTCTTCCAGCAGCTGCTTAAGGAAATGGAGGCTCCGCAGTGAGGCCCAGCCCATGTTTTTGTAACCTAATAAACTGGGTTGAATATGAAGAAGGGTGGCAGGAAAACAGATGTAAGAGGTTTTCACAGGACTAACCAGGAAAGAACTGGTGCTAATAACTTTCTTGGGCTTGAAAGGGAAACCAGAGGACTCCTGTTTTATGACTAGCCCAATGCATGCTGAATTTCAGAAGGCCTTCCAGTAATGAGACCGGGCAGTTGCCAGACAGGCACTCCTACCCTGGTAGCTGGGGATTAATGGCACTTCTATATTAAGTGTTGGTAACCATAAGTTTGATGTAGAATGAAGTATTTATTATGTTATTTCAAGGGCTACATACTAAGAAACTGTGAGTTCCCATAAACATTTTTTCATTGATATGAGCAAGATGAACATTTCTTGAAAGGGAATTTGGGTTTTTTTCTCTTTTTTTCTTTCATGAGTTGAGTTTTGCCCTAACAGGTCTGGAAACTGAGGGCCTCTATTTTATACAGACAAAAATTAGAAATATTTTACATTTTATCAGGCCAGCTTTTTTTGTTTTTTTGTTTTGCCTAGAGTAAAACTCAGTGGAGCTTGAAAATTAAATATTTTGGCCCAGTGTGCACATTACCCTAAACCATGGTACACAAATCGGAAAAAAGCCAAAGTATTGTCCACTCAACAAACACTGGAAAAATTATTGTGTCCCTTATGATTTGCTAAAAGGTTCATGTCCTAGGGCAGGAATAGCTAAAGTGGTTCTCTAGACGTTGTTGAACTCCATTAGCCCCAAAATAGTTGGAGATGATGGGAGGCATAGCCCCAAAATGTCTGGAGGGCACCATGTTGGCTAGCCATGTTCTGGAGTTACATGAACGATTTAAAAAGCCAGCGTGGATTCTTGATGATGATGATGATGATAACTTGATCTATTCACAGCTAGGCTAGAGATCTCCAGTACTGACTGTCCTCCCCCCCCTTTCAGACACAGGCACCTTGCTGACACCACTGCCAGCAAGGGGAGGGGAAAGCATCTGCCCTTCTCTTCTTTCCTTCCAGAAGGGTCTTCCCCATTTCCCTAGCTTACATTACAAAGCAGATACTTAACTGACCTGGCTAAGCTATTTACATACAAAGAAACTAGTTTGACAATTTTAGCAGTCTCTTTGTGTGGAAGCCAGTATTACAGCCAGGATTGGGGAGGGGGACCTCAAAAACCATTTAGTTTAACCTCAAGTTCATTGAGATATTTTGTCTTTCTTTGCCCTCTGTGAGGGATGCGGGTGGTGCTGTGGTCTAAACCACAAAGCCTAGGGCTTGCCGATCAGAAGGTCGGTGGTTTGAATCCCCGTGACGGGGTGAGCTCCCGTTGCTCAGTCCCTGCTCCTGCCAACCTAGCAGTTCAAAGGCACCACTAAAAGTGCAAGTAGATACAGAGGCGTAGCAATCCCAGGTGGTACCCAGCTCTGGCTCTGGCGAAAAGTGAAAAACATGAATTGCAAAAGAACTAGGGCTTACAGAACAAAACCAACTTCAGATATGAAATCAGCATTGAAAGAACATATAAGAACAGTTGGAAAATCTCATGCAAAATAAAATAAAAAAAATGTTCCCCAGTGGGGCACGCCGAGTGTCACCCCCCCCTCCAGGGTGGCACCCGGGGCGTCCCGCCCCCTTGCTACACCACTGAGTAGATAAATAGGTACTACTCTGGCGGGAAGGTAAACTGCGTTTCCATGCACTGCTCTGGTTCACTAGAAGCAGCTTAGTCATGCTGGCCACATGACCTGGAAGCTGTACTCTGGCTTCCTCGGCCAGTAAAGTGAGATGAGCTCTGCAACCCCAGAGTCGTCTGCGACTGGACCTAATGGTCAGGGGTCCCTTTACCTTTACCTTGCCCTTTGTAAATAAGAGCATATAAGATGATAAAGAGAGCCCTACTGGATCAGATGAAAGTGCCATCTATTCCAGCATCATGTCCTCACAGTGGTCAATCAGATGCCTATGGGATGCCAACAAACAGGTCACGAGTCCTCTCCCAATAGAGATTCCCAGTTACAAGGTAGGGAAATAAAAAAATGGGACGTATTGAAATTGCTGCCGGGGTGTGTTTGTGTGTGGACAGAAGACATTTGAATGGAATATTAGTAGTCCTACCTCTTCTGAAATCTAACCTTAAGATTCTGGCAGCCATTCTAAAATCTGTGGTGTTTTTGACAAACTTGTTTGTAAGTCGCATTTACATGAACAAATGGCATTTACTTTTGCCACATCAGCATTTCTGAAGCATTTTCATGCCAAAACAACTTGGTTCTCATTTCGTATACTTTTTTTTTACACAAAACCATCTGTATTTTCATATTTTAATCCATTCTTGCCAAGTCAACTTCATTCTTGTGGTCAAAACATACACGCATGACAGCCAAACCATCCATAGTCTCATGATATTTCAATTTTTATCTTGCCAACCCATCTCCATTCTTGTGGGCCAAACATGCACATGTAAGAATGGTTTCAGTGAGGCTATAAGAGAAAAGCATATGAACAAGCATAAAAATAATTTATACCTGATACTCTTCTTGGAATATTAGATTGAACTAGATGTCCTAACCCACAGCTAGTGATTAAAATAAAGGAACTCAGGTGGGTTTCTCTGTTCATAGCATTTTTATAATTACAAGCCATGGAGAAAACTGCATAGCCTTTTGAGGTCAAAATCACTAGTGGCCTAAACTGGTTTGCTGTTGTTTTAAAAAGGAAAATAAATGTTTTAAAAGAAAAAAAATATTATGGCTGAAACTCTTGCACATGATTCTTAAGCAGCAGAACACTACAGAATTGAAAGGGTGGTAGCTGCAGTTATGAAAGCTGGATGAGTCACAGTTGAGTTATTTTTTCATAAGCGTTCTCTACACAAATATAATTTTGTTTATATCCTCCCAGAGGGTTGGAAGGAGAAGAGGGTCTCATTGAGATGAATGATCTAAAAGGCCTACTGGCCTGCTTGGAATGTGCTAAAATGATACCAAATATCAGGGAGATTAGATGGTGCCAAATAAACGATACGAAATAGCAGAGAGGTTCATTCCTTACATGCCATTTCTACCTCCTCCAGCACTCAAGTTTTGCTCCTTATCCTTCTGGAAACATTCCAGGACCCAGGTAATTCAGGGATTCAGGGATTTAGAAGGGTCGCTGATCTTTGTTATGCCATCCTGATGTGCATGTTAAAAATCCCAGTTTCAGCTGGTGACAGATGCTATAAAGCTATATCCCAGGTGGTGCAGAATGAACTGACAGAAGGAGTCCAGG
This sequence comes from Zootoca vivipara, assembly GCF_965207765.1. Lineage (NCBI taxonomy): Eukaryota > Metazoa > Chordata > Lepidosauria > Squamata > Lacertidae > Zootoca > Zootoca vivipara. Next base: position 72,219,295 of record NC_142587.1, on the reverse strand, counting down.
GCGCATGAAGTAATTTCACATTAAGAGGGCAAGGGACCTAATAATTTCATTATTTGGTACTATAGGCTCTAGGCAATATACAATAGTTCTATCCACTCACCATCTATATCATGATAGAAACAAGCACTGCTTTGACAAGGGTTTAGCACAGGAGTGATTGACCTGTGACCCGTCAGATATTAGAATTATAGAATCATAGAGTTGGAAGAGACCACAAGGGCCATCCAGTCCAACCCCCTGCCAAGCAGGATTGCAACCTCCACCAGCCCCAGCCAATGTGACCAATGGGGAAGAATGATGGGAACTTTAACCTAGCAATACCTGGAGGACCACAGCTTGGTCACCCCTGGTTTAGAATGAGCTCATCCTCCCAAGAAGAACTTCTGCAGCCCCCTAAAGAAGACCAGCTTCCAAGAGTGATAGCAGGTGGTTAGAGGGATGTCAGCATGTCAGATAGCAATTTTGAAGTTTTAAGTTTGTAATGATTGCATTTAATAGATATGTTGATCACCGGTAATTCACCAAGTGCATGTTTCATCTATAATATTCACTATAATATCAGCAATTCTGAGAGATTTTATAAGCTTGTAGTTGGCGAGTCCCAACATATGCAGTAAATGTGGGTGCATGCCTGGATTTTAAACATCCATATATACAGTACTTGCATAAGGAATTGGGATCTGAAATTCTTTTAATCTTCTTTATGGGCATAAAGAGCTTGCTAATAAAATTCTGATTCAGGGAGAATGACAACATTTCTTGTAACCCTGTGAATAATTAGACACTGGGATTGCTTAGGATCCAGCTGTTCAAGCCATCTGGCAAACCAGTGTACAAATGGAACTTAAATTAGCTATCATGGAAGTTACAGCATAAGGGTGGAGTGCTCTTGCCATGTAATACATCACAGACGCAGAATGGCTGTTAATTAAGTCAGAATAATGCACAAATGTAAAAAGTGGGGAAAGGAAGAACTAAATAGTTCTACAGATGTCTTGCGATGGAAGCAGCAGGTTTTTTGATTGAGGAAGTACCTATTTACACTCCTAAAATGTATGATCACAACAAATGCACTCCCCCATCCCAAACTAGCACTGCACTGGAAGAATAGCCATTGTATGTTGTGTAATTTCAGTTTACTGTGTCATTAATCTGCCTGTTCTGTTTTGATTCAGGAAGAACACATTTTGTAATATGGAATTGGAAGCACATGTTTCTGAACTATCCTCCCCTATCCTGCATATACCAATTGGCTAATACCGGTAGTTGTCTGGTGAGGCTTAAGAATCTCTAGGTGCTCTGAATATGTTCCTGTCAGATGTGGGGACATACAAAATGAGGATTTCCAAATTCCCTAATATAGCTAGAATATCTGATAACCAAAATAGTATGCAGGCAATATACTTCCTTTGCAAATCCATTTGTATTTCAGATAGAAAACTGTCTCCCGAAATGAAATTGTTTATTAGACTTTTCACAACCCTGCCTCCAGAGACAGGGAGAAGGATATTCGGCCTAGCCTCTGCTACCACGTAATGGGCCACGGGTCCCTGAAAGATTGCACACCCACTTTCCTGGAAGGACAGTGGAGTAACCACCTAAGAAGTGCCCCCACAAAAAAAGATGATAGAGGATATGGATTTGCATAAATTTTCAAAAACTAATTTATATGCATGCATACCAATTTAGATCTGTTGTAAGATACAGTTCCTTACTCACACTGGCATACATGAAAGGATTAACTCAGGTTAGCAGTGGGCGTGGCTTAGCAGGCTCTCAGCAGGTTCTGCTTCCTCTTTTTCCCCTCTTTGTGGTTTCTGGAACCACAAAGTAAAGAAGGTCCAAAGGCTCCCTGCAAGTGAAATGAATTGCTCCAAAAGGAAGATTTTATAGCCTGCATCTTTGTTAACCCAAAGACTGCATAATCATTTATGTAAGGAAACAAAGTTAGTTTCTTTTTAAGTCACTTGGAACTTTTTTCATCTCCATTTTACTGCCAACAGATGGAGACTTGCTTGCTGGAAACACTGTGAGTAAAGACTTCACTTATTTGGAAAGCTAAGTATCTGTGATTTATTCTAGCCTAAGTATTTTTATGGTAATCGTTTGTTTAAAGGTGGATGAGGGCAGATGATTAAATCTAACGAAGTTTTAATATGATTGGAGTGATCACCATTGTGCTTAACTTTGCTATGAGAGAGTGTGAGATCTCTCTTCAAATAATAATAATAATAATAATAATAATAATAATAATAATAATAATTTTTATATACCCCACCCATCTGTCTGGGTTTCACCAGCCACTCTATCCAACACAGTCTTACCAGACTATTTATTTAAGTACTATGCTACAGTATACTAAACTCAAAAAAGCCAACATGAAATAATCTTAACTCTAAACCAGCAGGGTTCTTTAATCATTAATAGACTTTATTCAGCCACTGGACTATCCTAGCCTACATACCTGCCTAGTTTGTTATACATTCATAATATACAGTTGGACGATATGCTCTGGTAGTAGCTGAGAATAAGGAACAAACCATCAGCTGGTGGAGATAATTGGGTAATAAGTGCTGTTTAAGACTCTACGGTCTAGAAGATGAAAAGGTGAGGAAGTGCTCCTCCGTAGGGTATAGATTGGCTCCTTATTTGTCACATGGAGCTGTTCCATTCTGCAGACACTCTGTTGGGTACCTTATCTCTGCTTGGGGAACACTTTGATCTAGATTGCCTACATTCATCTGAGGGACAGGGTGGGTGAGTGGGTTGTCTTTTGGAAATGTTTTTCACTTGGTAGCCTAGTAAACTCCTTTCCATAGTAAACTCCTGTGTATAGTAATTGGGTCTGAGGTATGTGTGGGTTTGACAGAGGGAGTCTGTTCAAGTCTTATCTCTTCTGAGAAACACCAATTGCTTCTGCGTTGTAGCTCACTTGATCTTCCTTTTAAATCAAATCCTGAGCTGTTTCTTGCCATGGTACACAAAGTCACCTCAGAGGTGCTAGAATGCATGACTAGCGTCTGCTGTAATTAAGATATACTATTCTTTAGGGAAGAGGATAAAAATGTGAACTCACTGAGCTCTGACAGAATCTAACCTTTGTCAGATTTCTGTGGCATGATGTAATTGAACTGGACAGAGTCCTAGTGACTACGGTACTTGTCTCTGACTAGTAAAGTCAGAAGGCACTAGTACACAGGTTTGTGTTGAGCTTATAAAAGTTTGCTGTCAGGACCCGGGTAAGGGAGGTGCACCGTGAAATATGCAACATGGAAGAAGTCTTATAATTAATCACAGTCAATTAATTTGACAGGCTGTTGAGTTCTCTAATCTTGTGGAATTATAAAACAAAGCAGCAATCATTCAGTTTGCCTCCTTAGCCAGAAATAAACCTCAAACACAGCACTAGTTGTCTTGTTTTGGGGGCAAAGCCAAGCCCCAGCTACCAACCAGTGGGGCTTTTCGGAGCAGCAAGGACAGGGCTGCATCCGCAACCCTGCCATACATGATGGCCAGGGCAGAATTCTTTTGGGAGAGGAGGATTGCTGCACGAGCCTGGAGCTGGTCAGCTATTGGACCCAATGGAATCACACAATTGCAGTGGGAATGACTTGGGAACTAAGAAGTCCTGGACCAGGTCAGCCGTGGGGCATTTTGGTGAGTGGCCTCCTGAAGCCTCAGTTTTGACCATAGTGAAACATGATGGGCTGTTAATGTTTGCTTTTTTTTATTTTGCACACTTGGTGTTCCTCTTTTAAATGTGCACATATCCAAGACAGAAAAAGTAGTGCAATGTGGGGAAGGAAGGATTGAGGAGAGAGACAAAACACACAGCAACTGAATACACTCTGTGAACTTCTATTAGGCATGGGTGAATCTGTAAATCTCTTAAGTTTCTCATTCTTACAACTTTAATTTCACTTCTCAGCATCCAGCAGGCTGTTCTCATGTTCAAATACATTTGCGATCTTGTCATTATTATTTTTTAAGTCCTCATGAAAATTCACCAGCATTTTAGTATAAATTTCTCCTAATACACATTTGGCAAAGCAATTTTCCTAAATGTAATAATGCATTTTATGGTTTCATCACTAATATATACATGCATAAGTATAGGTATTTTTGTACACATTACTTGGCTGGAGAATTGCATTACAAAATTCAGAGAAGTGAGAATTTCAAAGGATGGCTTTCTTTCAATTCACATATTGCCTTGAATTAGGTAGATTTGCCTTTAAATGTAAACAAAATCAAATCTCTCCTCCATCCCGACATTCCACCTGCTGATGTGGATGGCAAGTGATGGAATAGCACTGGACAGTGTGTCTGAGGGAGCGTGTAGACACTCATATGGCAGTTGTGCAAACAAAAAAACTAAATCTGAATTGGTTATTAATGAGATAACACATGTATCTGGAAGCATTCCTGGCCAGTGTGGATGAGGGCAATAGCATCACTGACAAGAACTAGGCCATAATTGTGCAAGAGAGAGAGAGAGAATCAGTTAAATGAATTTAAATATATCACACAATCTGTTTTTATGTTCTGGCTGTTCACTCCCTTGGTTCTCCTCATTGAATTTCTGAATTTAGGCCTAATGAATGCTGCGGTGCTTTCAGCTGTAGCTCAAGGAGGCCGCAATCCTGCCTCCATAAATACATTAGCTTCTCACAATAAGTTCCTAAAACTTTTGCCAAAGTCGACTGGAAAGGCTTCTCCCTCCTCCCCCTGTAGTAGCTCAGTCTTCCAAAACAATTGCCCTAAAATGCCTGGAAGACACAAGAGACTATACAGTAGTGTAATTCCTAGTCTGTGAAGTCAGCTTGTAACCATGGCAGCAGTCGCTGCCAAAGCTGTACGTTACAAAAGGACCCAGGCGGATGAAACGTAGGCCCAAGTTAATGAAAATCAATTTTGAAGTGCACTAGATATATGGAAATGGAAAAGAGGGTGATTGATAAAATATTTTGTATTTCCTCTTCCTCCCTGGCAGCCAATTGCCACAGGGGCCATAGAGTTGAAAACAGGATGGGGGTATTTTTCTTATTTGGGTGCTGCTGCTGTGTGGGAAGGAGCCGTCCTTCTGAAGAATACATCAACAAGGGAGCACCTATTCACTGCCAGCTAATTCTGGCACAGCTGAGCAAAGTTATCTTTTAGAGGGGGTGGAAATTCTTCCAGCTTGATGTGCTCATATCATTAGACCAGCTTCTCTGCGGGGAGAAATGAGAAAAAGACAGCATTATTTGTGTTAGTGACCCAGGGCCAAGAGCTGACAGCATTCACCTTTTAGAGCAAGGGAGAAAATGACCATCTACCTGTAAGTGTTCCAAGCTTGGAAGCATCTCAAGTTCTTCAGTTTTTTAAAAAGTAAACATAGAGCTAAATTGAAATACCTGGACTCCAAATGCCCCCAAACCTGGTTTTTATCCCCGAGGATATGGAGGCTGAACACTGACCCACTAGCTAGTTATACAAAGATTGAAGTGAAGGATTGGGTGGCATAATATTTCACCTATCCCAGACCTTTTTAAAAATATGATAACATTATTTTTGAAATCTAAGATATAATGTAATTGACTACAATGCCCACATATGTAATATTATTTGTATGTTGTCTGCAAAATGTAAGGGGAAACCCAGATGTATGGCAATGTGATGGAAAAAGCAGCTTAAAATCACTATATTTGTGTTGGGTTTCCCCAAAAAATGTTTGCGGGTGTCCAGAATTATACTTTTTGAAATATGGAACCCTACCATTGCTGCTATGATATCAAGTGGGACCACATTTTTTGTGTTTTCTCTCCTCCTGCTTTCTGGTGCTCATTGCTTTAGAGCAGGGGTGGCAAGGTTTACCTCGCCTGGGTTGGTTCACTCCAGTGGAGATCCCTCTGTGGACTGGATTACACGCGTGCATGAGCGCACATGCCCACGATTTCCAGTGTCTGCACATGCGCAGATGCAGTTCCCGGAGCCGCGGAAGCAAGTCCCAGCGCCGCGGTGCCGGTTTAGTGCAGCGCGCGGGGACTCGCCGAGCGGGTGGCTCAGTTTGGGGACGAGTCGTGGGCCGGTTAAACGAGGCCCAAGTGGCCCATGGACCTTAGGTTGCCTACCCGTGCTTTAGAGCAACGTGATGCTTAGCAGGAGGTTGGACTGGATGGCCCTTGAGGTCTCTTCCAACTCTATGATTCTATGACTTTCTTTTCATTAAAACAATCTGCGAGGGAAGCTAGGCTGCAATTACCCCTGCAGGAGTTGCTTCTTTTCCAGGGACCGAGGAGAGGATCTTTTGGCGGGAATGCCATTTTTTCCTGTCAGTGGTCCATTAACAGGGTTTCAGGGAGTGCTTGTTCTTTTCAGTTTGCTCCTTCCCTCTCCTCTTTATTAGCTGTGACTCTCCGTTCCCTTTCTTAGTTGCTCACACACTTTGCAAGTGGAGATAGAGCTCACACCCAAAAAGATGCAGGAAGCAGAAGGAGGTGATTTCAGCAGTGACCACTGCACCTTCAGTTCAGTCTCCACCCCCCCCCTTCAGCTCAAGTGACACAAACAGACTGTGTGAAAGAGCACGATCTTCTTCAGTGCAAAGCGCTCTGTCTCCAGTGGCCCAACCTGAACATACCAAGAACATGCATATAATAACCCAACCATTATTGATAGTTTAGAAAATTAAATCCATAAAGTCCCTCACACATTTCTTGGGTGTTATATTTACAGGAGTCTCGAGAGCTGAATGTAACACTGGCATTTCACTCTGTCAGTGTTTCCACTGCAGTAATATATCATTTCAGGAGATAGATTTTTTTTATTATTTTTTTATTTTTACGAAGTTTAGAATTTAGCTCCAGGGGCTTTATTCAATTATGAAAATCTGAAATGTGAGGATGTGGACTGTTCAGGTGCTTTCTGGTATGACTTCAAATTAAGTTTGTTCTTCCCACAAGATATTTCATGCCACTGGAATGCAGTGTAGTCTGGAATTGTTATACGTTTGGGATTAAGAAATTGCCAAAATGTTTTTGTGTTCGAGACAGCCTTCTGTAATGTAGATCTATTGATTCTTCCCCCACCCCCCAAAACTATTTAAATGAAACCCTTCTGGTAAGAGTGGAATAATTTAACAACAAAAAAGGACCCATGAATCAGAGCTCTGCACAGCAATGTGGAAACTGTGCCTTCTCATACATTATATCTGTTCCTTATTTTCTTAGCCAAGTTTCTTCCATTCCTCCATCCTCACGCAAACCTATCATTTTTTTTCAAGCATCTCCCATAGTCATTTGGTTGAAATAATCCAAACTATTTGAGTTGGCAAAGCCAGGCTATAAATCTGGGATATAGGTGGCCCAACCAATATCTGGATTCTTTAGCTAACCACATTTTTTGTTTCCTGTTAAATTCCAGACTACCATGACTCTTAATTCCACACATTGGATCTATTGTACAGCTGGAGTAAATGACTAGCAGCAAACAAATAGGACTAGTTTGTATCCAGCTATGAGCCAATACTTACTAAAATAATTATAATCCATACTATCTCCTTCCACAGTGTCATTTCTCTAAAGAAAATGGCCTGTGTGTTTCTGGTACACACATTGATATATAATGTATACGTAGGGCGTGAGTGAAGGATAGATTTACAAAATGTTGTACGTTCAAGCACATTAAGGCTCTTCAACTTCAATGCGTTCTTGTGACTTACTTCTGACTAAGTAAACATGCAAGAACTGCACTGTGCAGCAGAATAGCTACGCAAGAAAATGAATAAAATGGAGTATGAATCAGAATTGGAAGTTTTAACAATGGGCAGAACAATCTAAATCATCGGTCCTCCGCGGTAGAGGGAGTTGGATGTGGTGGTGTTCCTCCACCAGCAAGGGGCTCTCCTTGCAGAGCTCTTTAATGTGCCTGCGCAAACTGTAGGTGGGCAGAAGCTCCTACTATCACATACTGCTGAAGTTGGCTGTCTCATTAACTGAGGTCCTATAATTTCAGTGGCTCTACTCTGACTATAACTAATGCTGGATACAACCCACCATTTTACAGACCCTCCAAGTGTCCCTATTTTCCAGGGACACCCCTGATTTAGAGAAGCCGTCACGATTTCTGATTTGAATGTCCCACTTTTCCTTAGGATGTCCCCATTTTCATTGGAGAAATGTTGGAGGGTATGGAGTTATCTGACTCCCGAGTTTTCTGTATAGGTAAGTTTTTTTAAAAAAATGTTTTATTATGATTTATATATGTTGGAAGCTGCCCAGAGTGGCTGGGGCAACCCAGTAAGATGTGTGGGGTATAACTAATAAATTATCATTATGGAATGGGAAATCCCTATTTTCATCAGAGAAATGTTGGAGGGTATGCATTTTCTTCTCTTGGTACACTTTGTGTGTATATGTGTACATTCAGGTGTATGTGGTCTCTGTAAAAGGTAAAGGGTAAAGGGACCCCTTACCAATAGGTCCAGTCGCGGAGGACTCTGCGGTTGCGGCGCTCATCTCGCTTTATTGGCTGAGGGAACTGGTGTACAGCTTCCGGGTCATGACTAAGCTGCTTCTGGCAAACCAGAGCAGCACATGGAAACGCCGTTTACCTTCCCGCTGTAGCGGTTCCTATTTATCTACTTGCACTTTGACATGGTTTCAAACTGCTAGGTTGGCAGGAGCTGGGACCGAGCAATGGGAGCTCACCCTGTCGTGGGGATTTGAACCGCAGACTTCCTGATCGGCAAGCCCTAGGCTCAGTGGTTTAACCCACAGCGCCACCCGCGTCCTAGTAGGCAGAGGCAAAGGCAAGGTCTAGGGTTTCAATTTTGAATGAAGGGGAAGACAGACCCTCATAGGATGTGAATGCTCTGCAATCCCTCCATCTGTACAAAAGCTTAAAATACCAAAACACAATCATGGTTGGTATAACAGATTGTCATTGGTACGCCTCTGAAATTTCTTACAAAAAGTAACTTTAATATTCACACAGTGGAGGAGATGATCAACAGAGGGTTACTGAAGCATGAACAGAGACAGGTAAAACCTGGAAAACTGGCAGTTTTAAGACAAAAACCAGTGAAAGATTTGTTGAGGCCAATTGAATTCATCTATGTAAAGAGTAGAGAGAGATGAGATGTATTTACATAAACATAATTGACCCATAGCTACTTTGGAGGGAATGCCAAACCAACATTTCAAGAATATAACTCTGCAGTGTAGATACTGACTGAACTGGAGAGTTTTGAAATATCAGTGGGGTCTCATTTAAAATACAGCACATCTGGCTACTTTGCCATCGAGGTTTATCTCTAGGAACAGAAGTTCACAAGCACTGCAATTCTAACAAATAATTTATGAGAAGCTGTGATAGTTCACATTTCAGTTGTAAGACCTAAACAGAACAGTTAACGAGGAGACTTTCTGCACAGTGTTTATCAAGTTCCCGTTCTCAAAATTATTTTTGTGTACTTCAAAAAATGATTTAGTAGGGTTTTTACAGCCAAGCTAGAAATGACACCTGAAAGCCATGAATAGGATCTCCCATGTTTTAAAAAATTGTTAATAATAGAACCTAAAAATTATGAAGTCTCAGTCAAATTTGCTCTTGAAGTTTTTTCCCTTGGGTTAATTAAAAAAGTAGAGCTATTCCATCCCTCTTACTTTATGACACTGGGGGCTCAGCTATACAGCTGCAAATAAAAAGTTTTAAGTGTGCTTTAAGTGCAATATACAATGTGACGCTAGATGACGACGGTGTGCCTTATGGAAAATTCAATGTTACAGGTAGGTAGCCATTTTGGTCTGCCATAGTCAAAACAAAATAATAAAAATAAAATAAAAAAATCCTTCCAGTAGCAACTTAGAGACCAACTAAGTTTGTTATTGGTATGAGCTTTCGTGTGCATGCACACTTCTTCAGATACACACTTCTTCAGTTGGTCTCTAAGGTGCTACCGGAAGGAAAATTCAATGAATTTTTAAAAATGCTTATTTAAAAAGCATTCTCAGAATGGTTTTTACAGTATATGTGTGTAGATTTCACCTGGATTTCAAGATTGCAGTATCCTGTGATTTCTCTGTTGCAATACTAAGCATTTATTATGATGCCAACATTTTTTACTCTTCAGTATAGTATTGAGAAATCTATCAGAACAAGATACATATTGTCTGAAACTTGTCTCAACCAGATGCTTTTAAAGTGCATAATTTAATAACTTATTTGCAAAGGGCAAGAACTCTGCCAAAACATTTTCGATGTAGTTTCTTCCCAGTCAACAAATAAATATAAGCTTCTATATTAAAATTCTGGTTATTTAGAAAACATTTTCCAAAGCACACAAAGGGGAAAATGTGGATAATTCTGTACCAACCAAGAGGCTTTATTCCTTCCCAGTACTAGTCCTTCCAAAATCACCTTCTCATTTCCACAACTAGAGTTGTCCCATGATTGGTGGGTAGAAATAACCACCGTTATAAAAAACATAACATTGATTTTCTGTAAATGCTTATTTGAGGTGAGTAAACTTTATTTCCTGTCATACTGGTGAACTTTTATTCCACGTGCATTTAGCAGCACGTGTCCATTATTACTTCAAAATTGCAGTTCTGAACCACTTCCATTGATTCATTATAGTCAAGAATGTCCTTTCTCTGAAATCTCTATCTTAAATTCATGTTTTATGGGTTTGTGGGTAGGGGCAGATTCCCCTAAATTCCTAGGTTCCAGATCCTCCCTGCAATTGCTGAATTGAGTAAAACATCAAGGTTCAGTTAAACTTTGCCAAACACGGAAACCCCAGGATGTAGTTATGCTAATGAGCTGAGCCAGCTCAGCAGAGCTAGCTGGATGGGCCAAGGGCAAGGGACAAAAGCCAATGATGGCCCATCAAGGAAACCATCAGAGGGCAAGACTGCCAGGCAAAGGGAAGTGGGGGTGCTCCTTTGCTAGGTGCTAGTAAGGTAAAGGTAAAGGGACCCCTGACCATTAGATGAGCGCCGCAACCCCAGAATCGTCCGCAACTGGACCTAACGGTCAGGGCGGGGTCCCTTTACCTTTACTATTCCATCTAGGGCCCAGGATTGTTCTAGCCCAGAGGGTTAGGAGAATGTATAGGCCTAATTGAACATACAGGATTCTGCCACAAAACTGAACCTGTTTCTTCCCGTTCACTAACATGGTCTGCTACAGCAGTGGCGGACCTTGGGGTCTCAGATTTCAGTGGCACCTTGTGCAACACCCAATTTCAGCACCCCCCCGCCTCTTGCCTTCTTCACCATAGTTGTGGCACCCCCAAACTCTGTGTCCAGTGCAACTGAAACAGTCGTACTCATAGCTGCCAAGTTCCGGCCTGAGAAATAAGGGACTGGACCGGAAGTAGCAGACCGGAAGTAGCGCTGCAGCCATTTTGGAACTGGGCAAAGCAGCATCAAAAGTCGCTTCTGAGCATGCTCCGCCCAGTTCCAAAATGGCTGTTGCGCCAGAATAAACCGGGGGGAAACAAAAAAAACCCCGTTTTTTCGGCCGGGGACAGCTGGAAAAGCGGGGGTTTCCCGGGGAATACGGGAGACTTGGCAGCTATGGTCGTACTCCCCTAAATCCACCTCTGACTTCTGGTGCTGGACTTTCTCGTACAGCTTTGAAAGCAGTGTAACCTGAGGGCTAATTTCATGAGGTCCTCAGCCTAATTTCATGTATGTGGCAATGAGGGGTGGGAAGGGAGTGACTGTAAAAGAAAAGGGGATACTGTACCATGCCCACATTTCGCTCTGGCCTGCTCACTGCTGCAATGTCAGATGAATAGAATTATTGCCATTACAATTATATGCTTATTTATAGGCAGTGCTTTGGGGGGGGGGCAAGGGTACACATACCCCTAAACATTTTGTGAATGTTTGGCCTCATTGAGAGGCAGTATTTCAATATGAGTAGGTAAATGAGAATACCCTAAACAATTTTTTTTGAAAGAAAAAAAGGGCCCCTTTTTAGGACACAGCTTTCCCAAGGTGGCTTGCCTAATCATGAGATTAAATGCATTTTAAAACAAGAAAGGCCACCTTTTTAAACACATGAATTAATTACCCTTGAGGAAATGTGGTCATCTACAGGGGGGGAAAGTTCACCACACTGTCTTAAAGAGACAGAACACAACACGCTTGTCTTCTATTCCTGCACTGCCCATACTTCATCCATTGTTTAATTTCCCCCACAATCTGTTTTCTTTTCACCAGCAATCTCTATTCTCCGCTCCTAAACAGGGACATCCTAGGGCATCAGGTCAAGACAATGTTAAGTGTTTGATACTTCTCTATTTTGCCATATGATTCTATGTGTACTATATAGCGGTCTATTAAGAATCCATATCCCTGGGGCACAACCTTCCCATGGCTTCCACCTCCGCTCATCCTTACTCTCTGCTATTCATAGTCAAATTCTCTAGGAAAAGCAATAGCATTTCAATTAAAATCTGTGAGAGGCCTGAGATAGCTATGGATCAGGAAGCTGTTCTGTCTCAGTGCTGACAAGAAGAGTTTTTCCAGGGTAAATGCTAGAGGATTTTGTAAATATGTTTACAGTCCATATTTACAGTCTCCATTTCCACAGGCCCATTGTTGGTTAATAGAACCCATTGATCGCTGTGAACTGAATTCTGCTTGTTGGCTTGGCAGCCTTTGTACAGTGGTTTGGCACTCTCAGCTGTTGCCTACTATGAATCTTCACTTCTCTCTTAGATGTTTCCAGAGGGAGTGAAGGAGGGGAAAGCTTTGCCCTTCAGTCAACTCCAAAAGCAAGCAGTCCCTGAAAAAATAAACAACGGAAGAAATGTATCTTGTTTCAGGTTTGAAACATAACTTTGATGCTGATGTTGTGAAGTACCATGGTAATAAAGAAGGCCGCATTAATTTAATACAGATACATTTTTAAGGCACCACAATCTTAATTTTGACAGGATCTTATAATGTTGTATGGCAGTAGTGCCAATAGCTCTTTCTCTCAGCTAAGTAGCACTTGAGATTTAAAAAGTGGTCTTAAAAGTCACTGTTAAGCTTTGGGAATCTATTTTTGCTCTTTCTCATTTGCATCTTAAGGCAGGGGTGGCTAACCTGCACCCCCCCAGATGTTGCTAAACTGCAACTCCCATTTAATAGCTCAATGCAGATGGCTACATTTGCATGTACTGTAACAATAAGCCAAGACCCCTGGAATTAATAAATCTTACTGTGCCCAAAGTATATGACCATGCATGCAACCTGGTCTCTCTCACTTTACTCCTCCTTTTGTAAGAGTAAATTCAAGAAGGGGATAGCTTAGCACTGCGTCCAAACCTTTCTATTACTGTTTGATAGTTGCCTTAAGGCTCTTTGGAGAAATAGACAGGGTAGACATTTTTAAAATTAAAAAATTGCCTAGGACTTTTTAAATCTGAAAATAGATTATAGGTTTTGTTATTCATTCTACTGAATATTGCAGATGGTTTTTAACCACTACTTTCTATTGCTTTTATCTATTTATATGGTATTGTTTATTCTTCCTGTTTTAATTGTTATTGTAAACCGCTTTGAGTGTTAAAGACCAACTAAGTTTATATTTTGGTATGAGCTTTCGTGTGCATGCACACTTCTTCAGATACACTAGAAACAGAAGTGTCAGACCCTATATATATACAGAGGGTGGTGGGGGTGGGTGGGAATGGGAGATGGGCTGATGGGAGTGGTAAACCTGTAGATGGGTGTTAATGGCTGCTGAATAAATATTATAGTATTGTACTACACATCTCCTACATCCACATTTAGGGGATGTAAGATGCTCATGAAAGGAAAACATGAAAAAGCAAGATCCCAGGCAGTTGAAATCTAGTATCTAAAAAGTAAAACAGTAGGTAGTAGATCCCAGGTTCAATAATGAATACCACAGGATATCCAGTCATAAAATACGAGGCTTCTCAAGGTGTAGCAACAAAAATTTGAGCACAGTTCAGAGTAATATCATTCCGAAGTCTGTGGTGATCTTGTGATCTTTTGAGTGCTGGTTATTACAAAGATAAAGGCAAATTGCAAAATGGAAATGGATTTGCAAGATCAAGGTACAGTTTGGGCTCAGACAATTCTTTATTTTCTGTCCATAGAGCTTCCATTCCAAACAAATTTGTGGAAAATAACCATGAAGCCTATTACAGCATCATCTCTGAAACACAAGTGAAAGAACTCTTTCTCCTACAAGTGGCCGTGCTTGCCATAAGCACCAGTTCATATGTTGAGGGATGTATGTCTACCTATAGCAAACTGCTGTGGCTAACAAACTGCATGATTCTGATTTCAAGTCCTTGACACACACACAAAATAGCAGCAGCAATCCAACATTCCCATATAAAAAACCTTGAAAAAACAAACAAAACCTCATTTGGTTTTGAAGTCAACCAGGAACAAATTCTTCTTTAGTGTTCAGCTCTTGCCAACAGCAACAAGATGAAAATGAAGCAAGTCTTTTTTTTTTTTTTAAAGCCATCTTAGACGGGAGAAGTTCAATACACCCTCCAGCCTGTGTCCATCTGACACTTCCTCCTCCAGGTGTTTGAAAATAGACCATGAAAATCTGAAAATAGTCTGTGCATTCCAATCTAGTTTGCAAAAATATAGAGTACAGTGGTTGGAAAAGGAATGGAGAGAAGAAAATAAAATTCAAAACGCCAGCAAATAAGTCTGTTTAATAAATAGGTTTGCCTCATACCATAGCTGCCACATACCAGGTTAACATCTTCACCAAGCTATCAAGTTGCTGAACAACTCCAGGCACACCTGAAAGAAGTGGACCATTTGGATCCCTTCCAGTCGGGATTCAGGCCTCATCATAGGACCGAAACTGCCTTGGTCGCACTGGTTGATGATCTCCGGCGGGCTAGGGACAAAGGTGAGAGCTGTTTCCTAGTTCTGCTGGATCTCGCAGCGGCTTTTGACCCCATCAACCATAACATCCTTCTGTACCATCTAGAGGGGTTGGGAGCTGGGGGCACTGTTATACAGTGGTTCCGCTCCTTCCTCCTGGGCCATGTTCAGAAAGTGATGGTGGGGGATGAGTGTTCAGACCCCAAGGGCTCTCGCTTGTGGGGTGCCTCAGGGTTCTGCCCTCTCCCCCATGTTTTTTAACATCTACATGCAGCCGCTGGAAGAGATCATCAGGGGGTTTGGGCTGGGTGTTCATCCGTATGTGGATGATACCCAGCTCTACCTCTCTTTCGAATCAGAACCAATGAAGGTGGTGACGGTCCCATGTGAGTGCCTGGAGGCAGTTGGAGGATGGATGGCGGCTAACAGATTGAGGTTGAATCCTGACAAGACAGAAGTACTGTTTCTGGGGAAAAGTAGGCGGGCAGGTGTGGAGGACTCCCTGGTCCTGAATGGGGTAACTGTGCCCCTGAAGGACCAGGTGTGCAGCCTGGGAGTAATTTTGGACTCTCAGCTGTCCATGGAGGTGCAGGTCAGTTCTGTGTCCAGGGCAGCTGACTATCAGCTCCATCTGGTACGCAGGCTGAGACCCTACCTGCCTGTAGACTGTCTCGGCAGAGTAGTGCATGCTCTAGTTCTCTCTCGCTTGGACTACTGAAATGCGCTTTACGTGGGGCTACCTTTGAAGGTGACCCGTAAACTACAACTAATCCAGAATGCGGCAGCTAGACTGGTGACTGAGAGCGGCTGCCGAGACCACATAACACCGGTCTTGAAGGATCTACATTGGCTCCCAGTACATTTCTGAGCACAATTCAAAGTGTTGGTGCTGACTTTAAAGCCCTAAATGGCATTGGTCCATTATACCTGAAGGAGCGTCTCCACCCCCATTGTTCTGCCCGGACACTGAGGTCCAGTGCCGAGGGCCTTCTGGTGGTTCCCTCGCTGTGAGAAGCCAAGTTACAGGGAACCAGGCAGAGGGCTTTCTCGGTAGTGGCGCCTGCCCTGTGGAATGCCCTCCCATCAGATGTCAAAGAGAAAAACAGCTACCAGATTTTTAGAAGACATCTGAAGGAAGCCCTGTTTAGGCAGGCTTTTAATGTTTAATAGATTATTGTATTTTATTTTTCTGTTGGAAGCCGCCCAGAGTGGCTGGGGAAACCCGGCCAGATGGCAGGGTATAAATATATTATTATTATTATTATTATTATTATTAGTAGTAGTAGTATTCATTATCCACCACAACCCTAATGTCTCATTCAGTCCTATTTTTCCTAGAAATAGAGGTGCCGGTATGCATAATGAACACATCCCTCATTCTCTTAGAATGACAATGGCACCCACCTGAGAGGTGCTGGAAGGAGTTCCAGCTGGAAAAAAAGCCCTGGTCTCATTTCTCACTGCCACTCCAGATCCCATGACTGTATATGTGAAAGATATTTTGCCTTAATGTGCATCATTTTACACTTGCACTTTGAATTGCGTTTGACATTTTACCACCCATTCACTCAGTTTGGAGAGATCCTTTTGGAACCTATCACAGTCTCTTTTTCTTTTAACAACACTGAACAATTCAGTATCATGAGTAAGCTTGGCCACCTCACTGCTCATCCCTAACTCTTTAAAAGCACAAGCCATTTATTCCTACTCTCTGCTTCTTGCTACTTAACCAACTCCTGATCCACAAGTGGACCTCTTATTCCGCCACTGCTAAGGTTACTCTGGAGTCTTTGGAGAGTGCCTTGTTGAAAGCTTTTTAAAAGTCCAGGTTAGTTCCTAGAATCCTGGATTTCATGGCATTGAAAATTTATGATTCTGTATCTCCCTCATCCCCAAAATAGCAAAGATCAAAAGGTATTGCTGTGTTGAGAATTTTTAAAAGGTTGAAACACACTTTGGGAAACACAATCAATTATTCGTACAGCATATTTGTACATTTTGCCAACACAAAGAGTTATTTTTCTTGCTTGTTTGTGCAGTCATTTGCAAAGCTGACATATTAAATATAGAGAAGAATGAGGGCCAAACTGTTGTTCTCATTATGTTTGTAGCAAAAAGGACTCTGTTATAAAGTAATTAAGTAAACTATAGCTATGTATGGAGTATGGGTTCTTGGAGGGGGGAAATGACTGATGCTAGAAGAACAGCCAGAAAAAACAACAGAAAAGCCAGCTCAGCATATAAACTTCACTAATAGGCTATTTGAAGTGAGGTGATATCAGAATTTCACAGGCCGATACATTTTAATATGCAACAATGCACATGACTGATGAAAATGAGTGTGCTGAAAGAGTTTACGCAAATGGATTTGAGCCATTTTTGTTCTTTTATGAAGTATATTTAGATATGTTAGCATAAATTTCTCAACTGAGCAGCTTATTTTTTATTATTAATTATAGACATTTGTACGTACAGTATATTGCTCTTCAATGGAAACCCTGGGTGGCTTACGTAAAGGAAGAATACCCCAAGAAAACAACCCACAAACCCACAAATAACATGCCTAAAATACTAATAAAAAACATAGTAAAACACAAAGACTAAAATATAGCAAGCTCTTAAAAAGTCAGATAAAAAAAGAATCAGGATGGCTAAGTTTAAGTCTAAAAGGCCTGTGAAATGTCTAAAGGTCTTTACTGGATGTTGAAAATACATCAAAGTAGGTTCCAGGTTAAGCCTCCAAGGAGAAAATTCTATTATTGGGGTGCTACTCCTGAGAAGACTCATCTAAATGTCACATGCAAGCACTTGTAAAGGGACTGGAGGGGGGTTGTCGTCACGGTTTTGGAGGGTGGGGGGTTTGGTGAGGTCAAATGGGGGTGGGGGCAGCCCCTAGTTATTGAAAAATGATGTGACACTTGTTTCAATAGCATGGCAGATCCAAAGCTCTTAGAGGATACATTTTAGAGGAACTTAGAGGAACTTATAGAGGAACTTAGCTATACATTATAGAGGAACTTAGCTACAGTCTTGGTACGCTCCTGGTCTCTCCCCTGTAATAGAAAGCGTGTAACCTCTATCTCTGGTTTCCATTTTGGAATACATAGTTGGTTCAGGTATTGCTGGTGGATATCATCATACATTTTGCATTTAAGGACCATGTGAGCTAGAGTTTCAATCAGCTGGGCATCACATGGGCAGATCCTGTCTCCTTCTGCCGTCCCTGCGAACCTACCCCAGAGGAGGTTAGAGGGATTAGCGTTGAACCTAGCCAGCAAGAAAGCCCTTCTTTCTTGCGGGTTAAACAGAAATTGTAAAAATTGGGATTAGATTCCTGCGCCCAAGAGAGTTGAAAATAAAGAGGGGAACATGTTTTTCTCGCAGCTAAAGTCAGTTCCTGACGCTCTATGTCCCATAACCTAGTTTCTAACATGGCTTTTGCAATTGGAAAAGCCATGGCTCCTAGAAGGTCCTCTGAGAGCCCAAGTTGTCGTATCTTAGTGTAGAACAGTTGTAGTTTATTAGGTGGAAAGCTCTAAACTTCTTAGAGGATGCATAATATATATCCATCAGGATGAAATATTCTAACATGCTAAAGATCCATATGTGCTGAATGATCCAAATTAAGATATGCCATTCCTCATGATGACAAGGGATGCATTCTATGCATGTTGGGAGAAACCTGTAGAGTGAATTATAAAAGGTGACTGAATTGTGAAGTAATTTGTTCCCCCTTTTCATTTTGCAATGGTCAGGATATGGGGGGAAAGAGTGGCTTGTGGCATGACAAGAAGCGATGACAACCAATTTTAACGTGACTGAAAAGTGTGGGATGACAACTGAGCACTTTTCTCACCAATATCTCAAACTTCAGTTTCCCCGTCTGTAAGGAGTGCTCCGCCGGATGTGGTGACAATAAACACAATTCATGTTTAGCAGGAAGTGGATAAAATCCCACTGCTAGGGCCTTGAGGAGGAGAAAAACACCCTGCTCTGACTTCGCTAGACAAGACAGTTTCGATATCATTATCGTAAACCTCTTGTAATTGAGTTCATATAACACTCAATGAAGAGACAGGAAAATGTTACATCAGATGTTCATTGAGATACTATGTGGAGGGGAAAGATGAAGGCTGCTAAGGGTTGCCTATTTGGCAACACTGCAAGAATCCTTTGTTGGTGCCTCCCCTAGAAGTGTGTTTTGCTAGCTTTGCAGCTTGCCCTCTGCTCCTTCTGCACCCTTCACAACCTCCTCCTTCTCTCACTGCTTTGGTATGGGTGCCTTTTTGCCAGCTTTGTTGAAATATGCAAACCATAGCTGCCAAGTTTTCCCTTTTCTTGCGAGGAAGCCTATTCAGCATAAGGGAAAATCCCTTTAAAAAAGGGATAACTTGGCAGCTATGATGCAAACTGTTCTGGAGTCAGCTTTGCACAGCCATAGTTCCTCCACACACCCTGCTTTCTTTTAATGAAGCTGACTCTTTTGGGGACTGACCTATGTGGTCTTTGCTATAAACACTTGACCCCATCAGACAGCACGTGTTTTAAATTTAGAGTGTGGGGTGATGGCACGTCTGGGATGAATGGGAATAATAGCAACACACTTGTTTGGAGGTCCCCAGTTCAATCCTGGGCATCTCCTGAAATCCTGGAAAGCCACTGCCAATCTGTGTAATGTCAACTGTACTGAGTTAGATGGTCAGACTCAGTAGAGGGCAGCTTCCTATGCACCTTGTAGGGAATGAACAGATACAAAAACTTCTGGTCTGAGGACTGAGAGTAATGGTTGGTTCCATTAACTAAATATGGTGTGTGCTTCCTTGTGCTTAAGTTAATAGAATGAAATGCCTAACTTTAATTGTATATGAAGGCATTTTAAAGTTGACACTTCTGACGACTTAAGAACATTTTGGGATCTTGTGTGTTTAACTGGATTCAGGATACTACGAGAGCAAAAAGACAGTGGAGCGGACTCCCTTGGGAAGTTGTGGACATTCCTCCATTGGAGGTTTTTAAGCAGAGGACGGATGGCCATCTGTCGTGGATGTTTGAGATCCCTGCATTGTAGGGGGTTGGACTACATGACCCTTGGGGTCCCAACTCTGCAATTCTATCATTCTGCGAAAAAAAAAAACAAAGTGGAATGAAGTTATAGGGCTGCATGGAGTAGTCATGTGTGTCCTTGAGGACTGCTGAGAGAGGTATATAGGCTGATGTGCAGCCAACAATCTATGCTGCTCCCTGCTGTGAGGGGTAAGTCCTGTTTTTGAAGTGCACATGAGGACCACATCAATGCTTAGTACAATGCTGATTCTTCAAGTCGGAAACATGATCATAGTGCTTCTAGAATGGCATTAAGTAGCCACCCCATCAACTGACCTTTTGCAGATATGGCATATTCAGTAGACTCTGCGTTACATGTGAACTTGGCTAACTGCTTCTTCTTATCAAAGTTGGTTGAAATGCACCAAGACCAAACCACAGCTTCCTGAGTTCATAGAACTGTAGAGTGGGGAGGGGCACCGAGGGTCATCTAGCCCAACCCTCTGCAATTCAGGAATTTCAACTAAAGCAACCATGGCAGAATAGAATCATATAATGGTAAACTTCAGTTGGTTCTAAAATAAAACTCCCCCTCCCCTGTGCAAAGGAAGGGGAGTGCATGATCCCAAAGTTCACCCCAACTTGTCTGTGATCACTTAATTATTTGAAGCACTGCTGAACAACAGATGGTGCATGTCTCAGGGTAAAAAAAGGACTTGAGGAACATAATGCGTGCTCAAGTAGCTCCAGCACTGGACATCGCTTTGAGAGCCATAAGCATGCCCAACAGCCTATTCAAAATTAGATCCCTTAATGCTGAGGCAATTTTACATGTGTGTTGTTTGTTGATTCATGTTTACATAATTCAGGCTCCACATATGTGCTGGTAACTTAACATTCATTCATAAACTTTATTGCGCTAGCGGCTAGCCAAAGGCCATGGCATTGTTCACAGGGGAAACAAAAGGAAAAACAGCAATAACCATAAAAACATCCAAAAAAAACCCCCACACAAACATTTAGCACTACCGGTGCAATAAACCACGGTCAAGTCTCCTAGAGATTATTTGTTGCATAAACTAGAATATCAAGGAAATATCAGGTAAAATATGCCAGTTTAAATGTCCGAATCCCCTTTGCAGTTGACCTCTATTTTATCTAGTTCTTTTCTCCTGATCTTCTTAGCTGCCAACGCAGCTCACTGCGAGAAGCAAAGCTACAGGGAACCAGGCAGAGGGCCTTTTCGATAGTGGCGCCCACTCTGTGGATCGCCCTCCCATCGGAGGTCAAGGAGATAAACAACTACCTGACATTTAGAAAACACCTAAAGGCAGCCCTGTTTAGGGAAGTTTTTAATCTGTGATATTTTAATGTATTTTGCTATTTGTTGGAAGCCGCCCAGATGGGCAGGGTATAAATAAATAAATAATACAAAGTCATCAGTATCGCTCAGCAGCCATTTCACCCTTTCCACACTGTTAGAGTGTATTCCATTCATAAGCAGGGGTTTTATAAATCGGTCTCTTGGATCTATGTATAGCGGGCATTTCAATAAAAAATGATACAGACCCTCTACACAGGGTTGCCCACATATACAAAGTCTCTCCTCATACTGTACTTTGCCGTACCAACTATCCAACACAATCAAGGGCATCAGTTGGAATCGTAATTCTGTAAAAACAATTCTTACGGCAAGTGGGAGCTTTGTCAGATAGCTAGCTTGGGTGTGCTCCATTTTATTAAGTGGGAACCATGTTGAACTTGGTAACTTACAGTGCAATTCTAACCATGGTATCCCGCTAAACAATTCACCATGCCTGTGTCCAACGCATGCTACACCACAGGAGATTATATACAGAAATTATATACAGGAACTGTCCGAGCATGGCAGCATTCTAGCAATAAATATGCAGCCATGTAAAACCAGAAAAACTGAAACTCAGGACATGCAGTTTGAGAAGAGTCTGTTCATTTCCTGCTACTTGCATGCAATGTCTTGTCTGAAAATGCGATAAGGGTGTTGTCATATGTAAAGCTAAAATTGGCTTTTCCTATTTTTCTTCCGTGCAAACACAAACCTACAATTGTGTGAATCTGCATTCAATTTCTCTTCCATGTTCTGCCCCATACTTAATAGCACAATAGAGGTGCTTTTTATCATCATGTGTGAAATGTTCAAGCATATAATATTGTTGGATAGTTCAGGATAAATGTATGGAGAACGAGGAAGCTTGCTCGCTATTGTGCTTAGTCCTAATAAAGGTAGTGTCAGACTGGATTTTGGAAAGGTTTCTTATGGACCAACACAGTTTCCTTTGCTTTTTTTGTGCGAGTCATCCAAGATCTGTAAGCTTTAATGCTGTATAATTCTTAACATTATTATTTTTTTGAGCTTTAAATCCCTTAGCTATCTTTGTTGTGTGTTTTTTTTTTAAAGTAAAAATGAGAAGCTTTTGAAATATTAATGTTCCAGAAGAGGTCCAAAAACCATTCTTTATGCCCCAACCTGTTTCCCTTAGAGCAGGCATAGGCAACTTTGGCTCTCCAGATGTTTTGGAATTACAACTCCCATGATCCCTGACCACTGGCCCTGTTAACTAGGGAACATGGGAGTTGTAGTTCCAAAACATCTGGAGAGTCAAGGTTGCCTATGTCTGCCTTAGAGTATACCCTTTGTGCTGAATGCAACTACTGTACCGTATCATTGTAGTCCAAAGCTTCTGAAAGGCAGTTTAGTAGGGATGGGTGAATCTGTCAGTTTTTGTTTCTTCCTGTTTCCCATTTCTCCATTTTTATTAAATTCACATTTCCGCATCAGTGGGATGAAAATTCACCAGCATTTTAGTGCTATTTGTTCCTAATATCCTTGTGTTAGCTTGCAATTTTGCCTAATGTTTTTTGCAAAACATATTTTTGCACATATTACCTGGCTGCAAGATTCAGAAGCATGTGTGTTCCAAAGAATGGTGGTTTCAGTTTTCATATTGTTTTGGAAAGTGAATTAGATAGGTGTAAATTTGAATTCAAACTGAACTGAATCCCACCCCCACCCCCACTTGAGGAATGATGTTCTTGAGCATAATGCTCAGAGAGGAAAACTGCAAGTTACTTCTATATTCCATGGTTGAAGAATCAGCTCATCATTTCAATTTGGAAAGTTAGGCCTGTTTCAGATTAAGAGATCAGTTTAATGCTTCATGTCTTTTAAACAAAGCAACAAGAACTAAAAACCCCAACTCCGTTCCCATTTCTTGCACACACAACAATAAAACGGTGCATTTATCCCCTGCTTCAACTCCTTTTGGAGGTGGGTCAAAGAAGAGAAGTGATTTCGTGCTGGTAAAGCCATTTCTTGCCAGTGTAATAGACCTAGGAGAGGAGAAGAAGAGAAATGTAAATACTTTCAGAAAGGAGTAGAATTATGTTACAATCTTGCCACAGGATATTAGGCGCTTTCCTGCTTCTGCTCAGAAATTACTGCATTTCTTTCAAACAGAAGGTTTTCATTATCCCTTTAAAAAACCCCAGAAAAGTACAAGTAGACAGTGTCAAAAATGAAACATTAATGGATAAAAAATTCAAACCCACCCCTATTTTTTTCTTTTTAAAAAAATACCAAAACAAAGGCCCTGGCCTGTTTGTGTGTTCCAGAACTGCACATTTGCGGGAAATGGGGTGGGGGTGGGGGAGAGACTAAGGACATTACAAGTTGTTTTTTAGTTTTCTCTCCCTTTTCTGTTTTGCAATAGATGCATTTAGGTCTTGTGCTAAATCACAAGCTTGCTAATGGTCACCTTCATTTCTGAGTGGCTATAGAAGCAAATGCATTTTATGTGTATAGGTGGTGTCATATTAAAATAAATATGCACAGGTTGTGGCCACAACAGAGAGCATCTTTTTGGTGGTAACCCCCACAGTTTTGCAACATTCTCTGTTGACCAACGCAGTGCCCATCGCAAATGGTATTGAAAGCACAATTGTGTGTAACTGCCAGATAACATTGTGAGCACAAATCTATTAAATTTATTAGATTTAGCTGGGAATAAACCCCCTTGAATGCAAAGGGACTCACTCCTGAGTAAACATGTATAGGCTTGTGTTTAAGACCACATAAAAATGCTTATTATTTCACAGAAAGTTGAGTTTGTTTTCAGGAGAAAAACTATCTGCCAAGAGCATCCATTTTAAAAAGTGTCAACTAAAGTGATAGCAATTTAAGATATGTTTTATGCTTGCTTTACATGGTAGCCAATGACTTCTCAAGTATCTGTAGCCCAGATACCAAGTTTATTGGGTTGACAGCAGGCCTGATTTACACAAGTCTCTCTCTCTCCCAGGAGGAGAATGAATCTAGCGCTTTATGTGTATTGCCCACAAAGTTCATAATTCACAGCACCAGACAATAAGGTGCATTGTGAAAGGAGTACATTTTAAGTTGTTCTGAATAACCAAGGTCTGTACACTACTTACAAATAAGTGGGCTCCAGTGTGGAGTCTAGGCACTCATAAAGTCATGATGTTTGAGAGTTAACGTTAGGGTAGCGGACTATAATATGCCTAGACTTGGAAGTTGCGTGTTCAGACCCAGAAACCTCCCCCCTAAATAAATTCACACTTGACTCAAATTTTGGCCCAACGACAAAAACTCTCATCGTAGCTTACAGCCTGAAGCCCCCTCACCATGACCCCGATACAGACCCAACGCCACGTCTGAATCATCATCGGAGGTCTGAGAAGACGCACCAGTAGAAGAGGAGGAGTCACCATCTCTGCGCCTCTTGGCCCTGCACTTGGAGCAACAACACTTCTGCCGCTTGCCACCAGAAGAAGGGACTCTAGGCACCGGGAGATCCGCCTCAGAAGACTGGATGCTGACTGCCTCCCTCGAAGGAGCAGACCAGACCTGCACAGAACTAAAAGCATGTGAGGAGCTTGGCTAGGAAGATGATCCCACCCTCCACTTGCTGTGCAAACTGAGGCCTGAACTCCCAGGCCCCAGGGGTGCTGACAAGGCAGTCCAGACTGCATCATGGCACCCATACTCCTAGGATGACCCCTAGGGCTAGCTGGGACTGGGATCCTGGAAGGTTGGAATTGGGAGAACAAGGCACCAGAAGGATCAAAAGCAGGCATCCCCAAACTTCGGCCCTCCAGATGTTTTGGACTACAATTCCCATCATCCCTGACCACTGGTCCTGTTAGCTAGGGATCATGGGAGTTGTAGGCCAAAACATCTGGAGGGCCGCAGTTTGGGGATGCCTGAACAAAAGCCTCGCTCCCTTCGCTCACATCCCAAGGACCATGAGCCTTAAAAACAGTGGAAGACATGGAAGGTCCGGGCTGAAAAACAGGCTGCCTTCCAAACTGCTGAGCCAAAGACTCCAGCTCTGTATTAAACCTTGACACAGCCGCAGGATCTGATCTGATATCAGCCATAATTGCACCCAAGCGATCCAGCGTGTGCTGAGGAACTGCTGGAGGAGGTGCTGAACGCAGTGACTGAGACGGGCCTCTGAGCACCCTTTTGGAAGGGAGAGCAGGACTGGGATTCCTCTTAATAGGCATCCTGAAACCTTCTTATTAAACGGGGAGAATTACAGAAAATACAGACAGAATTAAAAAGGCACCCCACAATCAAAATGGCGCTCCCACCAAAACAAGAAGGCGCTCCTGCCAAAATTAGCTGGGGCTAACACCTCCCCTACTCGAAAAGAGGGTACAAAATGGCAATCACGTTAAAACCGTGTGTGTGTGTGTGTGTGTGTTTTGTTTTTTTTTCCCGGCCCTAGGAAATTCCCCACCAGCCCCAAAGCTGAACAGTAGCGAAACTTGGCAATTCGCTCAAAGAGGGAACTCTCTGCGATGCCCGAAAGCGATTGGCTAGACAGAATGCCAAAGATTGCAACAGATAAAATAGCAATAAAATTTCCAAGCCCCAAAGCCGCAACCGCAGCCAGGACCAGAAGGAATAGCCGCTGCGCGAAACCCCACCAGCAAATTAAACAGGCAGCGGCAAGCTCCACAGACATGGAGCGCTCAAGGGGCCGAAGCCCCATGGGACAAAAGTCCCTCTTGGGGGAAGGGAAAGGCAAGGACAGAAAGGGAATTAACCAAGGAGGGAAGAATACCTACTGGAAGAATCAAGGGGGGAAAGGGGGATAAAGGAAATAAATTTCTCCAATGAAAATAGGGACATCCTAAGGAAAAGTGGGACATTCTGGGATCAAATCAGAAACTGTTATGGCTTCTCTAAATCAGGGGAAATAGGGACACTTGGAGGGTCTGCAGTTTTCCGAGTAGAGGCTGGCAGGGCGAATCATTGGTGTAGTAACCCTTGAGTTTGGGAAGGATACTCACTGTGTTGGGAAACATTGCAACAGGGGCAATGACTGGGGCAAAATAGTCTTTTATTCTATTTATCTAGGGACTCAGCTATACAGCTGCAAATAAAATGTTTTAAGTGTGTTATAAAGTGCAATATACAAATGTGACACTAGATGGCAATGGTGAGCTATGGCAAATTCAATATATTTTTCAAAACACTTTTTTTAAAATAGCATTTTCACAGCGTTCTTTATATTCCACCTAGGTTTCTTTTTATTAGCAGCAGCAAACACTTTCTATTGTTGCATGCCACCCCAATCTGCAAGCGGTGTGAGATTCCAGGGGTTCTAGGCTTTTACCCAGGGCTGGAATCAAGGACAGCAAAAACTGTGGGGTCTTCATGTTATATGGTTTATTTACACATATATACAACCTGAGCCTGCATCAGAGGGACTCATGGCATTAACACCCCAGAAGGTCCTGCTTCTCCCATGGTCTCAGCCTTGGATTCAAGCAGAAACCAAACATGGCTCTCCCTCTCTGGCTTGCAGCTTGCACACACCCAGCTCTGGCTATTGCCTTCTTCACTACCAGACAGGTGAGAGAGAGGGCCCACCCATTTGCCCTCTTGCACAGAACAACTTCCTTTCTTATGCTAAGAGCCAATACTTAGGGTTATTAATTACCAAGATCAGCCCTGAGTGCTCACTGGTCCCATCACCTCCTGGCAAATAGAAGGGGAAGAAATGGAGGCAGTGAGAGATTTTACCTTCTTGGGCTCCTTGATCACTGCAGATGGTGACAGCAGTCACGAAATTAAAAGACGCCTGCTTCTTGGGAGAAAAGCAATGACAAACCTAGACAGCATCTTAAAAAGCAGAGACATCACCTTGCCGACAAAGGTCCGTATAGTTAAAGCTATGGTTTTCCCAGTAGTGATGTATGGAAGTGATAGCTGGACCATAAAGAAGGCTGATCGCCGAAGAATTGATGCTTTTGAATTGTGGTGCTGGAGGAGACTCTTGAGAGTCCCATGGACTGCAAGAAGATCAAACCTATCCATTCTTAAGGAAATCAGCCCTGAGTGCTCCCTAGAAGGACAGATCCTGAAGCTGAGGCTCCAATACTTCGGCCACCTCATGAGAAGAGAAGAATCCTTGGAAAAGACCCTGATGTTGGGAAAGATTGAGGGCACTAGGAGAAGGGGACAACAGAGGACGAGATGGTTGGACAGTGTTCTCGAAGCTATGAACATGAGTTTGACCAAACTCTGGGAGGCA
Source organism: Zootoca vivipara (assembly GCF_965207765.1). Lineage (NCBI taxonomy): Eukaryota > Metazoa > Chordata > Lepidosauria > Squamata > Lacertidae > Zootoca > Zootoca vivipara. The sequence continues at coordinate 72,191,781 of NC_142587.1, read as the reverse complement.
GTGCAAGACAGGAGTGCCTGGCGTGCTATGGTCCATGGGGTCACGAAGAGTCGGACACGACTAAACGACTAAACAACTAAATTACCAAGAAGCTGGCCTGGCTACTTCAACAATGGAATTCTACATTAGATTTTAACCTTTGCTGGATCCAGGAATTGGAAAGTACTCAGGCATACAGCCTAAGCCATAGTTGTCAAGTTCTCCCTTTTGTTTTAAGGGAAATCCCCTTATGCTGAATAGGCTTCCTCACGAGAAAAGGGAAAACTTGACAGCTATGAGCCTAACCCAAGGGCGTACCCACCATGCGGCAAGTTAGGGCAGCTGCCCTACTCTAGAAGCAGGGCTGGTGGGCAGAGGCGGAGCACAGCCCGGCGGAGCGCGAGTTCGCCATTCCCGCCGCACCGCGCCGCACCCTCCCTCCAGCTCCCCGGCGCGCCCTCAGGCAAGGCCAAGCGCGGCGGGGAACCAGGGAGCGCGGCGCGGTGGGCGGGAACGCCGAACTCGCGCTCCGCTGGGCTGGGCTCCGCCTCCGCCCACCAGCCCTGCTGCTAGGGAGGGGCACAGCCCGGCGGAGCGCGAGTTCGCCGTTCCCGCCCGCCGCGCTGCGCCCTCCCTCCAGCTCCCCGTCGCGCCCTCTGGCAAGGCCAAGCGCGGCGGGGAACCAGAGAGCGCGGCGCGGCGGGCGGGAACGCTGAACTCGCGCTCCGCTGGGCTGGGCTCCGCCTCCGCCTACCAGCCCTGCTGCTAGGGAGGGGCACAGCCCGGCGGAGCGCGAGTTCGCCGTTCCCGCCCACTTTGTGGCCCCTCCCCTTCCGTGCCTTGGCCCCTCCCCTTGCCCCCCCCTAGTTTTGATCCTGGGTACGCCCATGGCCTAACCCCCCACCCCAGACTCACAACAATACCATAAAACAGCATAAAAAAAATTCCTACGGCAGACCAACCTACCTGTAAATAAAACAGCATGTTGCAGTGTATAATACTATGAAGTTCCATCCACATTGATGCTGAGCAGGGCTAGTAGTAATAATAGAAGCATGTGGATTGGCTGACTTGCAGGCCACATCTGAGGATCCCTGCTCTATGTGCATTGCGTCTGTAGAGAGGCTCAGCTGTGTTTGCTTAACACCAGGGGATGGATATGTAGGTGGCCTTGCTTTCGTGAGATTTATACTTGATGAGGCGAAGAGAGTTGGCATTTTAAAAGAGTTTCAGGGCCAAACTATATGTTACAATGAACATGCTTTAACCTAGCCACTCCCCCCCTCTTTTTAAGAAACAGCAGCTGTAGGTCTGTGATGCAGAATGTGCTCCCCTTTCAGGTCAGGGGTTTTGCTCCCAATTCCTGCAAAAAACCCTCTCCCACTTCAGCTGCTGTTTGCCCCCTAAGGTGCAAATCACCTTCAGATGGCATTGCAGCATGGGATAGATGAAGAGGATAGGCATGAGGAGCAGTGAGGGAAGGCAGATGGCAGAGGCTTGGATGACAGTCTTTCTTCTTATATGTCAAATTTGCATAGATCCTGTTTTGAAGATAAAGGTAAAAAAAACGAGGACTTGCAGGGAAAACGTTGCCTCCTGCCAGCTACCCTGCACAGACATGGGAGATTGGGAGGGTAGCTAAAGCAGAACTACATCATCTGGATGCCCCTCGAAAACTGAATAAACAGGACAAGATTATTCAGCAATAAAGGAGATCTATATCCCCTATTTGGGCAAACAGGATGCACTATCAGAGTTCAAGGACACATTTCAGCCAAATACGCAGGGAGGGTGCAAAGTAGGGCTGGTGAGGACTCTGGCTCAGATGGGTGTGTTGCTTGGGAAGAGGCCCAAGGGCCAGATAGAGGAAGCTAGAGGGGCTCCATTTGTCATCCCCTCCACCCTGGCCAGTACATGCCTGCACTAAACTGTAGATGATAGAAGTGGGGAAAGATGAGGTCAACTAGACTAAGCGCCTCCATCCCAATATAGGGCACACATTTGCACCTCTCATAAAGTCTGCCAATAGGGTCTGTTCCATGTCTCCTGAGAAAGCTACAGCCCAGTCCGTGAGCTTTCAATGATAAGTTAGTCCCCCTAATCCTCAACGTAAGCTTGCCTTTGTTCAGTTTCTCCCTACTAACCTTTGGCTCAACCTATTTAAAAATTCCTCTACCTTCTTAGGCTTAGGCCGCGTCTCTCACTTACTTGTCAAGGAGCCAAACTAAGCATATTTAATTCTTTTCATCTCTCCTCATAAGTCAGTCCTCAAGTCATTTAATTATTTGTGTAGGTCTTTACCAAATAAGCCAAATGCACCTCTTTAAATAGCTCTGGCTGCTTTTGTTTATAGCACCTCCCAAAGTTCCTGTCATGTTTATTATGTGGTTCGTTCCCTCATACTACACTCGAGCTTAGTGCTGCACGCCACCCTAGTCTCTGAGCGGTGCAAGATTCCAGGGTTTGTGTTTCCTTTTGGAATGAGGCACAATGGAGACTGTGGTATCTTTATGATTCATAGGGGAATCACTGCTTATGTGAGTGTTCTGTCTCTGGCCTCCGCATGCGTCAGTAGGACTCACACAAGTCCATTCTGCCTTGCCCCGCCCCCTCTCTGCGCCAAAAACAGTGTGCAAGTCAGCGGTTGCGTGTGAATGCTGATTGTGTGCGGTTTATTTACACATATATACAACATAAGCCTACAAAGGGGAGTTCACAGCATTAACGCCTCAATGAGGTCTTGTTTCTCCCATAGCCGCAACCTTGGATTCAAACAGAAATCAGACATTGCTCTCGAATGTTGCTCCGAGTCTCTCCCCAGCTCACTGCTTTACGTCCAGGTCACTCATTGCAACTCAGTACTGCATAGCTGCCAAGTATCCCGTATCCGCCGGGAAAACCCCTTTTTTCTTACCGTTTCCCGGCGGTCTCCCGTTTAGGTTAAAATCCCGGTATTGTCCCTTAAATCAGCTTCGGCCCGGCGGCCATTTTTCTGGTGCCGCTTTGCCCTTCTATGGGCATCAGAAAATGGCGGCGGCGGCGGCGGAAGTCGCTTTTACGTGTTTCGGGTCATGCGCGGAAGCGACTTCCGGCGCTGGCACCGCCATTTTCTGGTGCCCATAGAAGGGCGAAGCGCCACCAGAAACGTCACGCAACTTCCGGTCATGCGCGCGCTGCCGATCCCGGCTCTTTACGTCCGGAACTTGGCAGGTATGGTACTGTGTCAAAGTTCCATACATGTGGATGCAAAGGTAAAGGGGTTATCCACAAGATAACTGCAAACAGCTTATTTGTGGACCCCCCCCCCCATTGTGCAATCTTCTCCCTTCAGTAATGACAGTGATGGGCAGTGACTGGTAGTGCAATAGGCAATGCTCCATGGGCCATTATTCATCAGGACTGCCTGTTTCCTGTTTCAAGAGGAAGCTAATGCCTCCGCATTTCCTGGACTTACGCTGAAAGAAAAGGAAACATTACCAGTCACTTGGAATTTCCTTCCTGTCTCCATAATATGGACTATCTCTGTCATGCAGGAGGCTGAAATTTAATTCTTTGGCAGAGAAAAGTTTGCCATTAAGCTTGAGAGGCGATGTGTATGTTAGGAAAATCTTCTGTAACAGTATCCTCTCTTCTCCATATGCATGTAGATAGGAAATCCACCAACTCTTCTTCCACCCTTTAATTAATCGATGCACTGTGTATACCTACAGTATTTCTACAGTGGTACCTCGGTTTCAGAACAGTCCTGTGTACGAACGATTCAGTTTACGAACTCCGCAAACCCGGAAGTAGTGTCCCGGTTTGCGAACTTTACCTCGGACTAAGAATGGAATCCAAATGGTGGAAGGGCACCGGCGGCAGGAGGCCTCATTAGAGAAATCACGCCTCAGTATAAGAACGGATTCGGTTTAAGAACGGACTTCAGGAACGGATTAAGTTCGTAAACTGAGGTACCGCTGTATTTCTAATATTTGTATCCTTTTCCTTCCAAGGTGCAAAGACTGCATACCTGGTTCTCCCCTGCCCAGGGCTGGCACGTCCATTTAGGTGAACTAGGCAGTTGCCTAGGGCGCCAAAATTGAGGGGGCGCTGGCCAGCCTGCCAAGGAGTGGGGGGGAAGGAAGCCTGCTCTTGCGAGAGGCGGCGGCGGGATGAGTGCCCCGAAAGGAACGCTTTCGGGGCGCTGATCCTGTCGCAAACTCTCGCAGGGGCGGGCGTCCGTGTCTTCCTTCTCCCCGGCTCACTGTGGTGCGGGGGGAGGGAAAGCGGCCCAGACGGCACTCATCCTGCCGCCGCCTCTCGCAAGAGCAGGCTTCCTCCCCCCCTCCCTTCTTTCTCTCCCTCTCTCTCTCTCTCTTTTACCCACCACTTCCTTCCTTCCTTCCTTCCTTCCTTCCTTCCTTCTCTCTCTCTTCCCTCCCTCCCTCTCTCTCGCTATTTCCCTCTCACCCCTCCTCCCTCCCTCCTGCCCTTACACACTCTCTCCCACTCTCACCCTCTGGAGGGCGCCAGAAGGTGATCTCGCCTAGGGTGCAAAAAACCGTAGCACCGGCCCTGCCCCTGCCCCTGCCCCATTTTATCACAACAGCCCCGTGCAGTTGGTTTGACTGGGAGATAGTGGCTGGTTCAAGGTCACCAAGTGAGCTACTTTGCTGCACAGAGATTTGAAGTCTTGCTTCCCAAGTCATAGTCTAACACAGGCTTCCCCAAACTAAGGCCCGGGGGCCGGATGTGGCCCGTGAGGCACTTTTATGCGGCCCCCGGCCGCCCACTGCTGCCGCCTGCTCTTAACGGCGTGGCTGCCCACTTTCGGGTCGCCGGAGCGTCAGAAATAGCTTGTATGCATGCACAAGCGTCATTTCTGGAGCACTTCTGGGTCGGAGGAGGCCCATGTGCATGCGCACAAGCTATTTCTGGTTTTCCAGTGACCCGGAAGTGTGCTGGAAATCGCGTGTGCACACGCGTATGGGTGCACGCTCCCACGTGCTCCGGCCCACAGTGCAATTGGCGCTGGCGGCACCGGCCCTCGGTGACGTAAGTTTGGGGACCCCTGGTCTAACACATTAACAGTATGAAATGTGGTGGAAGTTAATATGCAAATAAAAGAAGAAGGATAGAAATCAATAAGAGTTTTGACATGGGAAAATGGAGCGGAAATTAATAAGGTCTTTGAAATGAAGTGGAAATTAATAAGAAATTAGGGGAAGGCTGGTAGTGGTGCTCAGTGGATTTAATGGGGCAAATGGATGAGAAAATTTGAATTAGGCCATACCCACTTTGGCATAAAACTCCTAGAAAGTTGGTAATGGGTCAGTGGTCATGGGTCATAGTGAAAAGGATTACTTAACCCTGTTCTAAGCACTACAAATATTGGATCTTACACTGGCTCATATAAGGATATCCTGCTGCAGTAGTGATCAATCAACTGACCCCTGGACAGTTAAGTCCCACAAAAGGCAACTATGGGGTTGCGGTGCTCATCTTGCTTTCAGGCTGAGGGAGCTGGCGTTTGTCCACAGACAGCTTTCCGGGTCATGTGGGCAGCATGACTAAACCGCTTCTGGCACAGCGGGACACCGTGTCAGAAGCCAGAGCACACGGAAATGCTGTTTACCTTCCTATCGCAGGGTTACCTATTTATCTACTTGCACTGGCATGCTTTTGAACTGCTAGCTTGGCAGGAGCTGGGACAGAGCAACGGGAGCTCACCCTGTTGCAGGGATTCGAACCGCCAACCTTCTGATCGGCAAGCCCAAGAGGCTCAGCGGTTTAGACCACAGCACCAGCTGCATCCTAGTGCACACTAGGTATCTAGCAACCATCCAGGAGCAACTGCTGGTGGTTCCATCACTGGACACTGCCCAGATCATGCTGAACTAAGAAAGGGTGGTAGTTCCTCATTTGTGGAATACCCTCCCTGGTGCGGTGTGTATTCCTTATTACTAATAACATTCAGCAGGAGGTTAAAAAACATCCCTATTCACTCAGTCATTTGATGGCTGAAAGAGAGTGCTTCTGGCAACCTTTACTTCGTGAACTGTGTGCGTTTGTGACTGTTTTAAAAATGTTTTTAGATGTTTTAAAATATGTTCTGGTTTTATTTTAATTGTATTGCTTTATTGTTTGGTTGTTTGCTGCCCTGGGCTTACTTTGGGAGAAGGACAGGAAAGAAATGCAGTTAATTGGTTGATTATAAAGTTGCAGGGACCAAGTTCACACACAGTTTCCTTTACTGGCATAACCAATAATGAATGAATGTGTAGCTGTGTCGCATGTTACACATGAATGCGTACTGTCTATACCAGGCATCCCCGAACTTCGGCCCTCCAGATGTTTTGGACTACAATTCCCATCTTCCCCGACCACTGGTCCTGTTGGCTAGGGAACGTGGGAGATGTAGGCCAAAACATCTGGAGGGCCGCAGTTTGGGGATGCCTGGTCTATACACATGTTGCTGATTCAGTAACCTGTGAAGCGGCCCAGAGTATTTTCACATGGAGAAGGCTCCACATCTAGTCACATCTAGCTGATTTGGGGTGCCAAATGGCCCAGTGAATGCTGCAGAGGTATTTGCAAATACAATAGCTGAATTAGTAGCAACCAAAAGCTTCAGCTACCCAAAGTCCTTCTGGGTTTACCAGAAGACAATATGTACCCTGTGACGTATCTTTGAGCACCTGTATGGAGCCAGCTGGATGATGGTATGAACAGCCAATTATAAATATATGAGCGATTTGTGCCTTCTCTCCCTTAGTGATTGCCTGTGCTCTCTGCATCTCAGTTCACACTTGTCTTTGCACTACGAGGAAAGTGTTGATGGAAATAAGCCAACTGACATTTATGGCAAGGCTTAACTTGCTTGCATTCTTTTATTCCTTGGGCAAGCTAGATGTCATAGAGACATGATCCATGTGTCAGAATGTAGGTCATACTTAATTGCTAAAAAGGGGTCAGATGGGGGTTGAATTAAGGTCCAGCATGGGGTTGCTGAAACCTCCCTCTGCTTGCAGTCTTTGCCCAGTACTTCACTCTCATTATTTGTATCGCAGCAGCAATTATTTTCTTTCTCACAGGACATACAACCTATTTGTTGAGCATTCATCCTGATTTGCTTGGACAAAGCTTTTGTGGGACTGAGATTGTACACAGTCTTTACTGAGCATTCATTCTGATTTGTTTGTGAGGAGGATATTATCTTACAATAAGCATTCATTGTGTATTCATACTGGTTTTCTGGCAGGGTGTTTACATGTCTTGCTGTTAATCATTGTTGATTCCACACTTTTCAGTTTGTTTTCCTCTTCCCTTCCTAACCGCAAACCCCTTTCTTTTAAGTGGATTGGTTGTGCTAGGGCAACAGAGCGCTTTAATTCACTTTAATTGCACAAACCTACATTTCCTGGCATGCACTTGAATCCCTCCCACAAAATAGCAACAGTCTGCAGTGAAGGCACCCATGGCCCCACAGGGAGAAAAGCAACTGAGGAAAAGCAGAGGTTTTCTGGGGGAGAAGCTGCAACTCAGTTCAAATACTCAGGTCTGTGTTGGTTCACTGGAAAAATATAAGTACTGTATAAAAGGAGAATTCCTGGATTCCAGCATCCAAGTTTGGGGCATCACACTGGCTGAGCCATGATTTTGGTGTTTTTGAACTAATTCCTTTCCAGTATTCCCCTCACCACGACCATAAAATATCAATTTTGTTATACAAAATAGACTACAGCACATTTTCTTTGCCTCTTAGTAACAGCCCAAAGGTCTTCCGGGTCAGTGATTTTTAAAGACGTTGGAATAAAAGGGAGCTGCCACCAAGTGTGCTTTTTAAAAACATTAGATATGCATTGGGACACCTCTCCCCTCCCTTAAGCCTAGCTGCAGCTGCATTTCATGGAGGGGGGCAGTTGCCTCTCCTGCAAACTGCTCTGTGAAGTGCCTCCCCCACTTCCATTAAACAGCTCACCTGGGCCACCTGCCACATTATTGGTGGCCACACAAACTGCAGAGTGACGACAGCCTTACATTTTTATGTAAGAGTACATAGGAACACATGTAGGAAACTGCCTTATGCTGAGTCAGACTATTGATTCATCCAGCTCAGTATAATCTACACTTGCTGCCAGTAGCACTCCAGGGATTCTGATAGGAATCTTTCCCAGTCCCACCTGGAGATGCCAGGAAGTGAAGCTGGGACTTTCTGCCTGCAAGGCAAATGTTCTACCATTGAGCTAGGGCCCTTATGTAGGAGTTAGCTGCACTGGATACTCTTTTACTCCTAAGTAAACATGGATAGGATTGTATCTTAAGTCTCTTCTGCACCAGCTAAGACTTCTTCATTACAGCTTCATGCTGTCAAGAATGAGCATGCTACTCCTGGCCGCTAGTTGCCAACACATGCACCAGCCATGCCTCCCTGGCCATGCATGATCGGTCTCCATCTTAAAGGGCTATGCACATATTAATGAACTATGACACTGTCAATTAGGATTACTGCCATATGTTAGGAGCCCTATATGCTTGCATTGGTAGGATGTAGTCTCCTTTCATACAAACACTGATCATGCTCCACTTGGAGGGACATGGCTGATGGGTGCATAAGCACATCTAGGGGCAGGTCTAGCCCACTCATGCATTTATACCAAATATCTGAAGAGGGTTATAATACGTGTAGAAGAGAAGCCCTGGTATGGGCGTGGAAGGCACTCTTTGTGACAGTAGAGACAGTGACTGCCAAATCAATATGTCATCATAAAGAAGCCTTACGGAATGAAGAAGGATTCCATGGAGTTGTATGCCATTCAGCCCAATTTATAAACCAGTTAAATGTTTGGATTTACCTAATGTACAGCACAGTCCTGTGCATGTGCACTTGGAAGGCATTCCTGAGTTCAAAATGGTTTGTTCCTTCTGTGTTAGATTGCTGGCTGAACTCAAGGCGACTGGGCTGTTGAAAGCCTAGGAGGTTCCTGGATTTGAAAACTTCAGCCATGTTCCTAAAAGGAAAAACGGGTAACCCACATGGATTCACATTTTATTATGCCTTTGTGTTCTGCAGTAAGGGATACCCTCTCCCCATTGCACACATAAAATATGCATGCGGTTACATCTCCTTCATAGATACCATGTTCAACGTGGGGCGAATGTTCCTAACAGCCCTGGCCAAGAGACATTTTGTTCTCCTTGGCTGACGTCATGCTTCCAGATGTCAAACAGATGCCAAGGAAAAATTATGTCCGTGTGCACTCATGCCAGCAAGTACAGCAACGTGGACAAATAAGGGTGCTGAAATTGGGGCGATAGCATAAGGAGATAGAAGACGAGCCCTGTTGGATTCAGCCAGAGGCCCATCAAGTCCAGCATCCTGTTCTCACAGTGGCCAAACAGACGTCTACGGAAAGCCCACAAACAGAGCCTGAGCACAACATAAACTCTCTCCACTTGTGAATCCCAGTAATCAGCATCCAGAGGTATACTGCCTCCAACAGTGGAGGTAGAATATAACCACTGTGGCTCGTAGCCACTGATAGTTTTATCCTCCATCTCTACTTCTTGCGGGAGAGCATTCCATAGTTTAACTTTGTGCTGTGTGGGAAAGGACTTTCTGTTTTGGAATGAACATACAGGTATGCCAAGAATGCCCAGGTATTTGTCACAATGTGCCATGCAGGATGAATCTGCCATATTTTAGATAATATCTTGTCGAGAAAGTGAGGTTTTCTTTACAAAATATAATGTCAAAGTCCTATATCTGAAACGGCTTATACAGCAGACCATTGCTCTTCTTCATACATTAAATGTAGGTGATTCAGTTGGGTCACATAAAAATATGTGGTGGAATTTGGGCACTGGTGACCCATCCTGGAGGGGAGGATTCTGTTTCCTTTACATCCAAAGAGCACTCTCATTTCTTGAACACAGTAATATGAATGAGTATGTATGTATGTATGTATGTATGTATGTACGTACTATTATTATTATTAACTGAATTGAGACAGATCTGCAACTACTTCATTTCCACAAATGAACTTGTCCTCTCAAGGATCTCAGGGCAGTTTACAGTCATGTGCTTTAAATGTGTGGTGCGGCTGTGACCTGATTTAAAAGCGAAGACGACATTTGGGTTAAAGATGTGCTACGAAAGCATAACTATCCTACAATATTTCCTCAACTGGTCATAGTAAACTTCAGGAGATGCAGTGTGAGAAATGTGAGGCTATGCAATGAATGGTGCCTTTGGGCCAAATTAGATAGTCACTTAATACATACCAAACTGAGTTTCCATGTGCTCTGGTTTCCATCACGGTGTTCTGTTGCACCAGAAGCAGTTTAGTCATGTTGGCCACATTACCCAGAAAGCTGTCTGTGGGCAAACGCCGGCTCCCTCAGCCTGAAAGCAAGATGAGCGCCACAACCCCATACTGTAGTCCCCTTTGACTGGACGTGACTGTCCAGGGGTCCATTACCTTTACCTTTTACATACCATGTAGTTATATATCTTCTTTTTCCTTAATTAATTTCAGGCAGGGGGAGTATTCTTACTGAGAAGGCAGCGCTCAGGGAAAGGGAGCGTATCTCTTTACTTTCATACTGCAATCAGAATGGATATTGCCACCCTGTACAACCAGGAGCCTTAGAACAAAAGTGTGCACCCAAAATGTAATGTGTGGACGAGACTGACATGTGCATAACCTCTGAAACAGCCAGTACACATTGTATGTGTGACTGAAGATCAAGAATGGGCATTATATGTGCAGTTTATACTTGTGTGAGCTTGTACACATCCATAAGGGTGAAGCTAAGCCATGGTCATGGCTAAGTGATATGAACATGGTTCTCTGCAATCCCAGTCCAATATGTTATGCACATAGAGTGGGGGACACAAAGTAGTGACTTTGTGTCCCCCACTCTATGTGCATAACATATTGGACTGGGATTGCAGAGAACCATGTTCATATCACTTAGCCATGACCATTTAGTGGTTGACCTTGACCTAACCCAGGGCCGTCTTAAGATTATCCCGCACCGTGGTTCAAAGATCCCTCTGCCCCCCCCCATTTCCCAGAGTTGCTGACCTTTGTGCTGCATGAAGAAGGGCCTTTTCCACTTATCTCTGTCTTGAATCTCCCAATATTCAGCTTTGCGGGATGTCCAGGAGTTCGAGTGTTGGGTAAAAGAGGGAGGAAAACACTTTCCTCTACCCACTTTCTCCATGATTGCCATGATCGTGTCACTTTCCCCGTGCCTTTTCCCCAAACTTTTCCTCGCAGCAGAATGGCTCCTCTGCCCCCTTTCCCACTACTATTATTGCAGCAATTTCTCACCACCCGTGCGGTGGGCGCCTGCACTCCGTACCCCCTCAAGAGGCGTGTGCCCCTCGGCCGAAGAGGTTCCGGGGCCGAAGGCAGCAGGCACGGGCTCCTTCCCCCACCATCACTCCTCCTTTGATGCCGTGCGTGGTACCTACGAGGGCAGAGCCCGGAGGCGGAACCAGCAGCATTGGCGGCCGCCACCACCTCCTCCTCCTCCATCCCAACCCCAGCAGCAGCGCCCCTTGGTGGTCAGGCGCCCTGGCACATTGCGCCACCCAGCCCAAGCCTAGAGACGGCCCTGACCTAACCTGCCTTGTTGTGGGGGTAAAATGGGAGGAGGAGCCACGCATCCCACCTTGAGCTCTTTGAATGACAGGCAGGTTATAAATGCAATATAAAGTGCATACTCTGACTGTGTGCTCCTGCTGCTAGTTTGGGAAGTAATGCTCGCACACTGTCCGCCACACAATACATGGCTACCCTGTGTCAATCTTGCAATTTCTTGTGGGTTCCCCAACTTTTATTGGAATTGAATAAAATAATGATCTAGCTGCATTTTAAGCCTGTAGTGTGCGCACAGCCCATGCCTGAAATCTACAGAGTGTCATATTAAAGTATGAAAAGTTCCATGCACACAACACAGCTTTGCCTTGTAGGGTCTGCTAGCCAAACATGAGGTCTGCATTTCCACAAAACAATCTGGAAAGGGAAATTTGTTTTAAAAAACAACCCGAGTGATCTAGTGTTACTTCTCAGGAAAAGAAAGCAATATATATATTAAAAGAAAGCAATGTGTTTTTTTCTTTGAAAAACTGACATTGTTTTGAACATAGGTGAGGTGAGGACAACATGTTACTTAGGTTTTTTTAAAGCTGTGGGCCCACTTTTCAAACATGGAAGGACAGAGGAGGGAGATTTGGTAATGGAGCCAAAAGTGCTGAAAGAGTTAAGGTCTCAGCCACCCCCTGTTGCAAAAAGTGATTGATGATGATGATGTGTAACATTTCAGCTGCTCCCCCACCCCCCAAAAAACCCTCCCTCCTCTCTCCTTCAAAAGTGTGCGGAAGTGGGGAAAGGAGGCAATGTTCTGTTGATCTGTTAAACCAAAGCTCCCTCTGCCTCTCTTATTTCCAGTGGCTGAAACTGCTGTTTCAGTTTGGGTTGGAGCTGGCCTGAAGTTATCCTGACATTTCTGGGAGAAGATCCAAAAAAGTGGTTTTGGAGGTTGGGGGGGGGTAGGAGGAGGAAAAATAGAGGATAGGGAGAGGGAAGATTAGGAAGGGAGAACAAGGTGAGGAGAAACTCTTTCCTCGGTATCACATTTGTTCGGGTGTTTGAATTTTGCCTGGAAAATCTATTAGCCTTGATGCTTTGGCTCTCTGGAGGGAGACAAAGGAGCTGCGCTCCACGGAGGAGGAGGGCATTGATGGGGAACTTTGTGGGACTTTAAAAAGAGGGGGGAAGAGCACAGAGCTCCAGCAATAGCAGCAATTCTAACATCAGAGAAATGTGCCTCTGTGTGGCTGCCTCCTGAAAAGAAAAGGGGGGGAAAGTCAGAACTGCGGATAGATGGAGAAAAGCAAAGACCCTTTAGAAAAATCCCTTTCATTGCACCCAGCTTGGTGAAGAAAGAGAAAAGAGAAAGAAAGGGGAAAGCCGGAGGGAAGGGAGCCATCGTGACCTGGACATTGCCTGGAGCCCGTTTTGTGTAGCAGAAAAACTGCTGAGTTGCCTACAGCAGATCTAGATGGCAAAGCCCTCAGTCTAAAACAAGGCTCCGAGAGAATCACTTCTTGAAAGGAGAGTTTCCCGGAAGGGTAAGTTTTGACAATGCTCTGCTACTTTTGAGGGACAAGCTGACATGTGTGTATGTATGTGTGTACTAAATGTGTAGACAGATGCATGTGTGGAGGCAGATGTTTGAACAGATCCCAGTTGTCCATTGCTGATTATCTCAGTCGTTTCTGTTTAAGACTATGTTTTCTTGAAATGAAATTTCCACACTGCTCTAGTGTGAAAACCATACAGATAGCAGCAAATTGTTCTAATCTGATACGCAAGCTGGCCAATCTCCCTTCTTTGAGAGAGAGAAGCTAGAGAGTGCTGTTCTCTGTATATTCGTGCCTATGTTAAGAGTGGAGTTCCATCTAAAAAGGAAAAACTGGGCAAATTTGGAGGGTGCTGATTCTCAGAAATGTTGAAGGAAGTTCAAAGCACCTAAGAAAGATTAGGAAAATTTCTCAGGAATGAAAGTGTTTTTTTTTTTTGCAGTCTATATGAATACGCAGTATGGTCAATGGTCATTAACACTTGTCCCCATCTTCTTTTATTTTTAAAGTCAATCCCACAATGAACTGGGCACCGGTTGTGAGTTTAACTGTGTTGTGGGCTGCGTGGCTAGTGTGTGGCGTGGAAAAGCCATTGAGGCAAGCTGACAGAGGGAGGCATGGAGTTAGGAAAGTGCCTCTGGCCTACAGGGGCAGTAGCAAATCAGCTTCACAGACGAGGAGAGCTGAGGTGTCCCACAGACCTTTAAGCCCTTCTGGGAGGTTTCCTCAACGTCCTCTTGTCAAAAGGGATTCTTTGGAACCAAAGAGGCCACAAGGAGCCCCGCTAGGAGATGACTCCCATGCCCAGGTGAAGAATGGTGGGACTAAAGTACGGCTGACACAAAGACCTAAGGTGGAAATGGTTAAGGATGAAGGGCCATCCACAGCGTTTCGATCACGCACAGTGCGTTTCCCATCTGGGTCTAGTTCCCCCAATATTCTGGCTAGCTTTGCTGGGAAGAACAGAGTCTGGATTATCTCTGCTCCTCATGCCTCTGATGGCTATTACCGGCTCATGATGAGCCTTCTGAAGGATGATGTCTATTGTGAACTGGCCGAGAGGCATGTTCAGCAGATTGTCTTCTTCCATGAGGAGGGCGAAGAGGCAGGGACAGTCAGGAAGATAACCACGGAAGGGAAAATCCTGGAACAACCTCTAGATCCCAGCCTCATTTCCAAACTCATGAACTTTCTGAAGCTGGAGAAGGGCAAATTTGGCATGGTGCTCCTAAAGAAGACATTGCAAGTAGAGGAACGATACCCTTATCCAGTTAGGCTGGAGGCCATATATGAAGTCATTGACCAGAGTCCCATCAGAAAAATTGAGAAAATAAGGCAAAAAGGCTTCATCCAGAAATGCAAAGCTGCTGGGACAGAGGGCCGGGTTGTTGAGGAAGGCAACAATGGTGCTAGTGTCACTAGGGCAACGCCAGGTGGTGGACATGTCCAACCAGGACCCAGAAAAGAAGAAACAAGGAAAAGCATTGTGCAGCCAACACGGGTTAAAACTATGAAGAAGTTTTCGACAACCACACAGTCTCCCCCTCCAACTAGGGCTCCGACTCTTCCTCCCACAACTTTCAGACCAATCACCAGAATGATGACAATAGCAAGCAGGCCTACAACCACCACCACCACGACTGTGCCTACTACACAGAGAACGTGGACCACAAAATCACACACTTTACTCCCCACAACTCCTGAGGTGACTGATGCTCGGGTAACAGATAGTTTCTCCTCCCCTGTATGGAAAGAGAACCACAGAGAAAGGAATCCAGCTCACACACAGAGACAACAGACCACTACAAGGAGACCCAGCAAAGCCACTCATTATGACACCCACTCAGAGGTCCCAACAGCCACCTCAGAGCATCCCACGAGGGCAAGTGCCGGGCGATACAGAGACAACCGCACAGACCGGAAGGACTATAACAGTCAAGGTTCCAGTGTCACAGCAGGCCAGCACAAGCCTGCTAAAAGCAAACCACCTAAAAAGAAAGCCCAAGAGAAAATACTGAGCAATGAATATGAGGATAAATACGACTCAGGGCAGCCTGCTGTTCCTCGCTTAGAGGAAAATGTTCCGGCGGGACATATCCCGCCAAAGAAAGGGAAAGATCCAAGGAAACATGACCGCTTAGATAAACCTGAGAAGAAGAAGAAAGAAAGATCAGAGAAGAAAAATGAGAAACAGGCCAAGAAGGACAAAGCTGAAAAGAAAAACAAGCAAGAGAAAGAGCGCAACAAGAAAAACAAGAAAGGAAGCAAAGCGGACAGCGAGGGAGTCCTGAAGTCCAATGCCAAGCCTTTCACACAAACCCCCAGGAAATCTGTGGCAACGCTTTTGGATTTATTTGAAGGCAGAAGGCGTCTCCTGGTAAGTAGATTATACATGGGCATGCATCACTTGAGGTCAGTTCACAACTTAGGCTGCAATCCTAACCCCACTTACCTGGGAGTCATCCCCATTGAATTACATAGGACTTACTTCTGAGTACGATTGCACTGGAAGTTTCTTACTGAGGCCCTGTGTCTACCTTTATGTGTAGCAGCCAAAGCAGGCAACCATCACACAATTCTGTCTCCTGAAAGCCTTGGGTGCCCATTTTTCTTAATTTAAAACACCTCACTTGCTCTGGTGGCATCTCTTCGCCCCTAACTGCTTTCAGGGCAAAGCAGGTGATACCAGAGCGAGTTGAAAAGAAATGGACAAGTCCTGCTGGAAGGTGGGAGTCAATGTCAGCCCAGTTTTATGCAGCCCTGGGCCTGATTTCAGGATCCCTCTGCAAGCAGTCATTTCAGACCTCTGTCAAGAGTGATGTGTTCCTCCCACACTAGAGAGAGGAAGAGAAAGAAAGAGGGTGGCCCCACCCACTGCTGACTTCAACTCCTCCCACAGTCAGCAGGTGGCCCTTGACAGATTAACCCTACTGGACTGTGGCCCTGAAACGCTGTTCAGTATCACCACCACATGACAGGGAAGAGGAACCCATGGCTCTCCAGATGTTGTTGGACTATCTCATATCTGACCATAGTCCATGCTGGATGGGACTAATGATGGAGTTTGGTGACATCTGGAGGGTCACAGGTTCCCCAGCCCTGCCAAAGGATCTTTAGTCTGTCCAAAGGCATGAATGAAGCCTAATACAGTGGTACCTCAGGTTAAGAACTTAATTCGTTCCGGAGGTCCGTTCTTAACCTGAAACTGTTCTTAACCTGAAGCACCACTTTAGCTAATGGGGCCTCCTGCTGCATCCGCGCCGCTGGAGCACAATTTCTTCAACTGAGGTACTATTTCTAGGTTAGCGGAGTTTGTAACCTGAAGCGTTTGTAACCCGAGGTACCACTGTAATGTGATGTATGCCTTATAAGTCTCATAGGGCATATGATGCAACCTTTCTCAACCATGTGCAGAAGCTGCCAGAAACCTATAACTGGGGAGCTGAAGATGGTAGAATCTGTGTTTTGCTAGTCCGGGGCTTAAAAGAAATCCAAATAAGGATGTGCTATTTTCAGCATGATTGCGTTGTCACTGTTTCATATATATTTGAACTCATAGCTCTTCCAGTTGACATCTGTTCACAGTAATGTTGATAACTTCTGGGTTTCCAGAATCAAGCCAACTGTTTTTTGGCACTTTTCCTGGGCAGGAACATAATCCATTTGCAAACATATCCCTTACAAAGTTGTTGGTGAGATGCACAGAGTTGCCTTTCTGTTAAGTAGAACAGCTTGTGGTGAGCTTCTGAACCTTAAAAGCAGCACAACGTGGCTTTGCATCTCCAAAATTTAATAACTTCACATATTATTAGCCGGCTCCTCTCTGAAATCCTTTTACAGAGGACACAAAGCAATATTGCTCAGATGTTTTCCTTTGGCAGACGGAATTCAGCTTGAAGGCATAGTGTGACAATTCAGACACCCTTCATAGACCACATTTTTCATACACAGATATCTCCATGAAACAAAAAGCATCTACATCGCATCTCTTAAGTGAACAACACTTGTTTTGTTTGCCACAAAGTATAATGATTAGGAAACCATGCAATATAATGTGTGACCCGTAGCCTTTGGTAAAGAAAAAATCCTTATTTTTGTGTGTGCGCCATATTCCTCTGAATGCTTACTGAGAAGTAAATGCAACTTGGTTGCAATGTGGCTTACTTCCAGGTAAGTCTGTACATGTTTTCAGCTTTACAGCACATACCCAGGGCATGTTGGCTGAGAAGTAAATCCCACTTAGTTCAATAGGATTTACTCCAAGAGCATAGGATTGCAGCCTTAGTGTGTTTTCCTTCTGCAGTTCTGCATACTAACCTGCTTAGCTGTTTGGTATAAATAACTGCTTGAGTTCTTTCATTTTGAGGGTGAATGGTTCTCCCAGATCTTAATTAATTAATTGGTTGATTAATTGTGATAATGATAATGATAATAATACCTGGGTTGTGCAAGGTCAGCTTTCTCTGTTGTTTGCAAAAAAAAAAGGAATTAAGCAGCATGTACAAAAAATTTTTTTTAAAGCAAAGTTTATGGCAGAGCAATGGCAGGTTATGCCCCAATGAAGCATCATTTCCGGTATGATGAATACATACAGGAGTGTTTGTGTGCCTTTAATGAGGTGCTAACTTTTATGGAAAGAAATTAGTGGCAGGACAGGGTGAGGTCAGGATGAGATCAGGATGATAGTTAATGGGATAAGCAGAGATTTAGAACTGTAGAGTTGGAAGGGACCACGAGGGTCATCTAGTCCAACTGCCTGCAATGCAGGAATATTTTGCCCAACGTGGGGCTTGAACCCACAATCCTAATATTAAGAGTCTCATGCTTTACCAAGTGAGCATATAAAAAGCAGAGGGCACCGACACTATAAGTAGATGAGACGAATGCTCTCATATTGCTCTTAAGATGCCTACAGAGAAACATTGCAAAGCAGAGCCACTGTTCGGGTGGTCAAAATTAGGTAAATCCATGACTATGATTTCCTACCATGTGTTGGGTACTAAGGTCTATTCCACCAGTGAAAGCCCTGATTATCATCCCATATATGGATTTGCATCTTAATGAAGCATGTGCCCATGAGTGAATTTAAACTATAAGCCTTGTTTGCAAATGCAGCACCAACCATACATTTATTATTATTATTATTATTATTATTATTATTATTATTGATTTACTTTGCAAACTGTTTAAACCACTTAAATATGAAAATATCCAAGCAATGTTCCGGGGGTGGGGTGACAAGAGCCTTGTGCCTTAAAGGTGCTTTCAAAATAAATAAATAAATAAATCCTTCTAGTAGCACCTTAGAGACCAACTAAGTTTGTTATTGGTATGAGCTTTCGTGTGCATGCACACTTCACAAAAGCTCATACCAATGACAAACTTAGTTGGTCTCTAAGGTGCTACTGGAAGGAATTTTTAAATTTTGTTCTGACTACAGCAGACCAACACGGCTGGCTACCTACCTGTAACTAGAACTATGGAAGGTGCTTTCAATGTATTGTGAATTTACAGACAACTTCCTTTCTAGCACTGCTTCAACCAAAACAATCAACCTTTCTTTTCAAAGTGTAGCAGATTAGAAAATGAAACCTAATCTTCATAGTTTGATAGGGTTGCCAGACTCAATAGAGGACAGGACTTCTGTGCCTTTAATTGCCCTGCTCTTTTTTGAGTCTGGAAACCTTAAAGAGAAAAGAGAGCAGGGCAATTAAAGGCACAGAAGTCCTGTCCTCTATTGAGTCTGGCAACCCTATAGTTTGATCTTGATTCTTTAAAAGTGAAGTCCTAATACAGCACTTAGCAGGTGATAGTGGTTTAGATTCAGGGAAAGTCATTGATCAAAGCAGAGAAGAGATGCCAACTGACCAGGGCATAATGTCTTGGTCTGTTTGATATGTCTTGGCCTGCTCCTGTGCCGTCAACAGCAACCAGATTTGTAGAAATCTGCAAGATAAACTTTTTTAATGGTATGGAGACATTCAAGGTCCTGTTAAAGAAACGGAAGCAAGAGCCAACTCTGAAACCTAGACTTATCACTGGCTTTGACTTCCTGACTTCCACCTACTGTTTGTGTCTGTGGTTTTGCTTCAGGCCCATCTGTTTTGGCTCAGCTACGTTGCTTTTGTTTGCTACTCTGCGGTGTGGAAGTGCAGTCTGAAAGCCTGAGTTCATCCCCACAGAGGATGCAGCCAGCCTGCATGTATAACATATACTAAAATTAACCTCCTGCATGAACAGGGCCCCCCACATATATTTTTTTAAAGAGTGAAATATACAAGTATTTGCTTACACAGGGCAAAACAGCTGCTCAAAGCAAGTAGGGGAAATTGGGATTACTATGGAGCAGGGAGCAACGGGGGGGGGGGGAGCTTAACTCTCCCAGTGCTGCGGCCCTGGTCTAAAATCAGGGTCTTCAGTTGCAGTATTAACCTTTTTTTTAAAAAAAAAAAACCATCCACCAAAACGTGGTAGGTGTAAGCAACAAATAATCTCCTGCTATCACATTTGAGGTAGGAACTGGAGAGAAATACAATTTTGTTTGTGTTGTAATGAGAGACTACTCAACTTGAACCAAGGAAGGGTGGCACTGCTGACCTGATCTCCCAGCACCACTTATCAAGATGGTATAGGGTATTGCAGGCCAGTAGCAAGTTTGGTGCGGTGTGGGTGCACTAGCAGAAACAATATGGTGCTGCTTCCAGTGCATGTGCACCACCCAGACCTCACTGCTGCTCTGCATCCGCACTGTCTCAGTATGCAGCAGTAAAATGGCAGCAGGAGGCTAAGTCCATGGCGGGACAGCCCCCATACTTCCTGACTGCTCCTGCCTGGAGGGGAGATAGGATATAAATGTAAATAATGGTTGAGTTGGATCAGACTTAGTCATAGATGGTATTGAAATCAGTGGGACTTAAGATACATAGCTGCCAAGTTATCCCTTTTTTAAAGGGATTTTCCCTTATGCTGAATAGGCTTCCTCGCGAGAAAAGGGAAAACTTGGCAGCTATGTTAAGATAACCATGTCTAATTTAAGCCCCACTGATTTTAATGGATCTGTACTTCAATATGGCTAAGTCTGGATCTGACCCATTATACTGGATTTCTTGCTAAGAGCAGTGTGTGTATGAAGCAGTGGCAGTTCTGAGGCTTGAATTTGGCGACTTAGGAGGCAGAAGCTTCCACTTCATACATAGGGTTGCCAGACTCAATA
This sequence comes from Zootoca vivipara, assembly GCF_965207765.1. Classification (NCBI taxonomy): domain Eukaryota; kingdom Metazoa; phylum Chordata; class Lepidosauria; order Squamata; family Lacertidae; genus Zootoca; species Zootoca vivipara. The sequence continues at coordinate 72,171,454 of NC_142587.1, read as the reverse complement.
GAGGACAGGACTTCTGTGCCTTTAATTGCCCTGCTCTCTTTTGAGTCTGGAAACCTTAAAAGAGAAACCAGCAGACCCTTTGTTTAATTTCCAAGCAAAGGGTCTGCTGGTTTCTCTTTAAGGTTTCCAGACTCAAAAGAGAGAAGGGCAATTAAAGGCACAGGTGTCCTGTCCTCTATTGACGCCTGGCAACCCTATACCTCTACCGGTAGGAGTTCAATGAAACTATGAAAGTTCAGGAATTTTAAGGCGGTGTTGTCACAAAATGGCCTCTGGCCTTTGTTGGCTGTAATCAAGGTAATCCTTGACTCATCAGTCTTTAGCGGCCCAAACCCTGTTCATTTTGTTTCTTCTGTTCCTGTCCATTTAAGTCCATTTCCATGTTCTGTGCTATTGGCTGCCTTCTGGATACTGACCTTTGCCTGACCATGGTGCAATTGCTTAGAGAGCCTTTAGGAATGATAATTAAATAGACCCCTCAGGCATTACTCAGATCCTGGCCTGCGACTCCTCACGCCTGAGTGCATTCCCAATCAACAGCCAAGTTTCTGGCAGTGCACTACAATCTGATCCAGTCCTATATAAATAAAAGGCAAACGCCGTTGGTTTGCTGCCGGGTGAGAAATTTAAACCAGCCACCACTTTTATCTAAAGTTCCAATTGCAAAAGGTTGATAGTGTATTACCATATAGAACTGGCTTAGAACAATCACACAAGCGAGGGTGTTCCCGGTTAGGAGACTGTGGGTATTTCTCAAAAAGTTAAGCAGTGGCTATTTCCCCCTGGAATTTCTGGCCTGCACTAAGTTGCCACATAATGCAAAAAAACTAATTTTCTTTCTTTATACAAAAAAAAATGTTCACATACCGCTGCAACATGAAGCTATATCACAGCGGTTTACAACATAAAACCAAACAATATAACCAGAAAAAGTTAAAAGTAATTTAAAAGCAAAACAAATTGAAAACAGTCAACATTAGATCATTGTGTGTGGGTGTACTCTGAATTGCCTGCATACCCAGTGGTACAGGAAGTTTTCAGCAGGCCTTTAAAAGTTGGCACAGAAGGTGCCTGCTGAATCTCTATTGGCAGGGAGTTCCACAGGACTGGGTTAATGACACCAAAGGCTTGGTTTCTCGTTGTCGAACGAGCCTCACCAACACAGGAAAGATGCTCCTGCAGATCATCTCAGTGATTGAGCTGGGATAGAAGTGTTCAGGTGATCTCTGAGGTGTCCTGAACCCAGCTTGTTCAGGGCTTTGTAAATCAATACACCAACCCTGAATGTGGCTCGGTAGCAGATAGGCGATTGTGACATAGGTTGTTAATGTTTACCTCAGTTAATAGTTTTCTGAAAGACCTCCTCCCTCCTCCCTGTGGCTTCCACGGTGTACTTAAACAGTCACGTATAGCACACCCTGCTCTTATTTGCAACATGCTTAAGGCATTGTTTAATTGTTTTACATAGGAAATCTGGGGCCTGGGGTAAGCATTGCATTTGCTAGGTGATCAGCATAGAGAATTTTGTCATCCCTTTTGGAAGCAATCACTGATATGCAGCAGGGGCAGAAAACCTCCCTCTGGCTTGGATTCAAATATTCTACTGTGCAGAGGGTGGGGGGCACTCCCCCCTAAAAACTGGCCACGAAGGGTCAGGGGACACTCTAGAGCAGTGGTTTTCAACCAGTGTGCCATGGCACCCTGGGGTGCCTTGATGATGGTCTGGGGTGCCGCGGGCAACACTAGCCTCTGTCCCTCTTTCCTTCTCTCTCTCCTCTGATGCCCTCTCTCATCTCTGCTTCCCAAAGGCTTGCACAGTTGTTTGTTGTAGCAGCCCTGGCTACAAGCTCCCCAGGGAAATAGTGCCTCTGGGGCTGGCCAGGGGGTGCTTCCCAGGCCCCTGTGGGGCAGTGTGAGGAGGCCCCTCTCTTTGGGGTGGGGTGGGGGGGGACAGCTCAGAAACGAATGGAAGCAGCTGTGGATGCCCAGAGGACTCTCAAGGAGAGGGGAGAGGAGGCTGAGAGAACACTCCCCAAGGGGTGAGGGTGTTCAAAAAGGGGTGAGGGGGTGCCAGCTCTGCAGGCAAGGGGTGACATAACTGGGCTCCTGAGCCCCACAGGGGTGCCACAGAAAGAATGTAGTTGGTCAAGGGAGCCGTGGACCCAAAAAGGTTGAAAACCTCTGCTCTAGAGTGTTTGGGGGGGGAAACCTTTCTTTTGTTGGGGGGGGTATGGCCACACACATGCATAAGTGCAGCTTTGGATAAAAGCATATGTAATTAGCTCTGACTCATATGGTGAACTGAGAGTTGCATTAAACTTTCTAGATGGGAGGATAGAAGCAGATCCCTCTAGCAAATATATTATGTAGGCCAATGCTAGTCATACTCCGATGAGGCCCATTGAAATTAAGGACTAACTTAGGCTCATTATTTGGTCTACTCTGAGTAGTGCTAGCATTATATACAGCCCATTGTCTACAAATTGTTGTGAAAACCCTGGGAGTATTATCTATGTACGACCTCCGATACTAACATGTTTCAAAAACCAACAATCTAAACCTTCTATTCTCTGTCATCTCCCTAGCTGATCACAACCCCCAAGGTTGACAGCACCATGTATGTGCAACAGAGAGATGAGTATCTGGAGAGCTTTTGCAAAATGGCAACTAGAAAAATCTCAGTGATCACCATCTCTGGCACCGTGAACAACAGCCGCATGAAGATCGACCACTTCCAGCTAGGTTGAAATTTTGTTCCTTTCATTTCTTTCTGGTAGAGGCATGAAACTAGTGGTGGTTTTTGTTATTGTTGTTGTTTTTATATCAAAACCTTGAGAGTCCCTTTGTGGTAATATGGTTCTTCCCTCCCCCACCCTTTGTATTTGCATAGTTGGTATTTCCCCCGTTTGGTTTCCCACGGCAAAAAGTTCAAATAATTGGAGCATCACTGCGCTAGTCTATCAAGTCAATGAAACAGCAGAAAGTAGAGAATTGTGACCTGACCATGCCATAAGCTAGGAAGTCATTTGGTTCAATACTAGGAATATCTCTTGTCTCCAGATCTTTGTATACTACCCCCTTTCAGGTGTTTATTTATTCCTGGAGCGGCTACTGGGCTGTCCCCTCCACCTCTGACTTTGTCATGAGTGGAAAGTTCTGAAGAGGGATTATAAATGCATTCAACTAAACATGGCATTTGGCTTTCCTCTGACCAAGAGCCCTCTGTGATGTAGGTTCCCAGCCACAGGGAGGACCATAAGCCCATTCAGAAGAATGTGCTTACAACCCCCTTCAGACCTCCCCACTCTCAGTTGAGGAAGCGGGTGGCATGTGTGACCCATGGGCAGAATAAAGATGAACACCTAAATAGGGTTTTTTTATTATGCTCAGTGTCCAGCTTATTTTGCAGGTCTTTGTTTATAGGGTCATATTATCTAACACACACAAAGCTGACTGGCTAGTGTTAAAAAAAGAAGTAATTGACCTTTGTCCTTGTGTTCACATTTGTCATTCCGTGAACCTTACATTCTTGCTAAAACAATGACAATTTTATAACGTTTGATTGGTTTTGTATAAAACCAATGCAACAATAACGATAAACTAATAAAATTCACACCAAGGCAAAGTTCATTCGTCATGAGTCCTTTGAAAGTTTGATAGTTTAATTGCAGTATAACCTCATTTATCAGAATAGTTTAGATGGTAACCTAAAGATTCACGTGCTCTTAAGTGTTTCTGTTTACAGAGGAGTGCATGAAACGATGCAGAAATAGATATTTAGCTGTAAAAGATCAGATTTGGGCTACCGTTGAATGCTTCTGAAATTGCATTCATGTAGGCTGTCACAGATGCAGCCTTTTTTCGTAATCATAATGTTTCAAAACACACTGATTTCCTAATGTTTCCAAGTACAGTGGTACCTCTACTTACGAATAACTCTACTTACAAATGTTTCTACTTATGAATGGAGCTCCGCCCGCCATCTTGGATGCAGTTTAGATAGGATTTTTTCTACTTACGAATTTTTAGATAGGGTTGGTTCGACACAAATTTTTTCTCCCAATGCATTCCTATGGGATTCGACTTTAAAAAAAATTGACTTACAAATGTGCGTTCAGAACGCATTAAATTCGTAAGTAGGGGTACCACTGTACTGGATTTGGGCAGCTCTTTGGGTGTTCCTCTCTGCAGGGGAGAATTGCACCACTGGAGTTCTTTTTTCAGGCTGTGAGGGTCTGAGAAAGAATGAATAATGAGGACTCTTTATACAGATAAAAAGTTTTTTGAGATCTTATTCATGGGCAAGAGCTGCACTGCTGTGTAAACATAAACAAACAAGCATACTTGGCCTCAATTAGTTTAAAGTGTCGAAATACCAACTTTGAATAGGGAACAACAGGAGTTTAAAATAGATCCTGGAATTTAGCACCCCCAATCCATGAAATCTCTCAACAGTTCTCCCCCACCCCCATGGCATTTCTGGTTGGCTTTTTGACCTACTCTGTTTGGTTTCAGCTTGTGGTATGAACTTGAATATTGTACAGAAGCCTTATAAAAGTGATTTGTGTAGTCTAGCCTTCTTGGACTTACACACTCTAAAGAAACCAAAACCTTAAGGAAGTAAACACATTATAAAGGTAAAGGTTCAGGTACCCCTGACCATTAGGTCCAGTTGCAGACGACTCTGGGGTTGCGGCGCTCATCTCGCTCTATAGGTCGAGGGAGCCGCTGTTTGTCCGCCGACAGTTTTTCCGGGTCATGTGGCCAGCATGACAAAGCCGCTTCTGGCAAACCAGAGCAGTGCACGGAAACGCTGTTTATCCTCCCGCCGGAGTGGTACCCATTTATCTACTTGCACTTTGACGTGCTTTTGAACTGCTAGGTGGGCAGGAGCTGGGACCGAGCAACGAGAGCTCACTCAGTTGCGGGGATTCGAACCACCGACCTTCTGATCAGCAAGCCCTAGGTTCTGTGGTTTAGACCACAGCGCCACCCACGTCCCTAAAACACATTATACACCCTTGATTGATGTAAGTGTTGCACTGACAAACAGCGCAATTCTATACAAATCAATTCAGAAATAAGATCCATTGAGTTCAGTGGCACCAAACCCCAGGATAATGGGTACAGGGCTGCAACCTAAGTATCATTATGTCTCTGGGTTGGTGGTGTCAAAGTTCTCACTGGTCTCCTTTCTATTATTTGTGCTGTTTTGCAGTAGCAGCTTCATATATGAACTAGTGTATTTCAGCCCGTTCAATAAACGGGCGCTAGAGAGAGAGAGAGAGAGAGAGAAGCGAGCGGGGCTTCTCCGGGACGCGCTGCCTGCGCGAGCGAAGGGGAAAAGAATCAGCCGTGAGAGGGGCGAAGGGAAAAAGCAGCAGACGTGAGAGGGGAAAGTTGCGGCTGCGTTTCCCTCCAGTGACCGCCTGAGGTGGTTTGCTGTGGCGGCAGACGGGCGGTTTGTGTGTGTGTGTGCGCGAGAGAGAGAGAGAAAGAGAAAGAAAGAGAGAGAAGCGCACGGGTCTATCTTGCAGCCTCCTCCTCCTCGCACTGCTGCTTAGAAGCGAGTGGTTGGCGGCCGCAGGTAGGTAAACGGTAGGCAGAGGGGTTGGGGGGGAGAGCGCGTGCGTGTGCGTTCCAAGTCTCTGGTCCAATCCCTGTGTCCGTGGGGCACATGCGCAGTAGCGCGGAAACGGGACACAGGGAATCTGGACGCAGAGACACAGGGACGTTATTATATAGGATGGTGCTCAAAATGTTTGTTTAGGAAGAAGTGATGTTTTTTAAAAACTTCACTCACTTCCCCGTTGAAAAGACTAAATCAGTATGATTTGGTGGGTACGTCTGAACAGGAGGTGAACTGAATAACTTTACCCCCTCTTCCTTGCTGTTCAAACGTGATTTAGCCTTGTTTGGCACTAATCTCCATGTTGTTTTCCTTTAAAGACAATGAGAAGCCCATGAAAGCGATAGAGGATGAAGACCTCGTGGACCAGCGTCTCATCAATGAGCTGAGGAGAGAATATGGAATGACATACAATGACTTCTTCATGGTGCTAACTGACACTGATATGAGGGCCAAGGTAGGGAGAAGTATATTAGCCTGGGGCAGGAGAGATGCAGGAGTGAGGATGAATCAGGGCAGAGTGGAGCGAAAAACTGTGCTAGTTAGTACCTGAAGAGGCAAAAGAAGTTGCAGATGGTAGGAATCATGGAACCCAAATCCAGATGGTAGGAATCAGGGATTTTGGTGGGGAAATGCTCACTTGTATGCTTACAGTTCGTGGCATTAGAATGGAGGAATAATTTGATTTTGGTTGCACTTTAACGTGAAACTTTACCTAATTCACACTTACTGAACCAATATAAAGGCCCAACATAAGAATCCTTCAAAACCTGCGCTTCTCCGAATATTGTAATGCAGTTCCTCAACCAAAACATGTTTACAAAAGTGCATATCTTTGGAGAAAGTCTGCACAAAAATGCATAAATTAGGGGAAATAACATACAATAGTGCTTTATATTATCAGGAAATGCTTGCAAAAATGCAGTCGAAACTGGACACACACACACACACACGGAGAAATCGACACTAATATGCTGAGGAATTTCATGAAGATTTTCTAAAATGCAAGTTGCTACAGAAATGTGGAGAATTGAATTAAAGATTGGATGAACAAGAAACCAAAACTGACATATTCATCCATTCCTTCATGGCATTCAGCTCCTACCACAGAATGATTCTGCAAAGTGACAGAAAGCACTTACTATAAAAATCTTCAGTGGCATGAACATGACTTTATTTGCATGTGATATTTAATTTATAAGGTAAAGGTAAAGGGACCCCTGACCATTAGGTCCAGTCGTGACCGACTCTGGGGTTGCGCGCTCATCTCGCATTATTGGCCGAGGGAGCCGGCATATAGCTTCCAGGTCATGTGGCCAGCATGACAAAGCCGCTTCTGGCAAACCAGAGCAGCACATGGAAACGCCGTTTACCTTCCCGCTGTAGCGGTTCCTATTTATCTACTTGCATTTTTACGTGCTTTCGAACTGCTAGGTCGGCAGGAGCTGGGACCAAGCAACGGGAGCTCACCCCGTCGCAGGGATTCGAACCGCTGACCTTCTGATTGGCAAGCCCTAGGCTCTGTGGTTTAACCACAGTGCCACCTGGGTTTATACTCGACCTTTATTTCATCATGGAATTCTAAATGGCAGACACAGAATTCCCCGACCAGAACCAGACCTGCTTCGCTCATATGCTTTCAACCATGCCTGAGACCCATCAGTATTAATCTGTCAGGAAGAATGAAGATGACAGTATAATGACATTGGCCATTAACTTTCCATGGGAAAGCAGATGCTAAGAGATTTGTTTGTAATCAAACCGTTTCTCAATGTTTCATTTTACAGCAATACTATGAAGTGCCCATAGCAATGAAGTCTGTTTTTGATTTGATTGACACCTTCCAATCACGTCTCAAAGATATGGAAAAGCAGAAACGTGACGGCATTACCTGCAAAGATGACAAGAAACAGTCCCTGGAAAACTTTTTGTCCAGGTATTTCCCAAAGCCTACCTGTGGCTATGCCAGAGCTCTTTAGTAATACAAATTGGTTTAATATTAATCACTTGTTGAACTCACATATTTTCCATTAACTGATTACTCTGTTCAAAAACTAGCAATCATCTTCGTAGTAGTTAATTCCAAAACAGAGAGGTGGTTGAGTTCAGACCTGTTTATTGTTTCCAAGGAATATCCACTGAAATAAATAGACCTAAGTCAAGTTCATTCACTTCAGTATGTTTCTTCTTAGTAAGACTAGCATTGGATACAACTCTATGTTTCTGCCAATGGGGAAACCGCACAATTTTGTTTGCAATTAAATATCTAGTAATTAAAGTTATCATGATGAGTAGATACCTAATCATTAAAATCAAGCACAGAGTGAGGGAAGTACATTTAGAAATAACCACTTATAAGAACACTTATAAAAGGAAATATCTCCAAACATCATGTTTATTATTCTCACCCCCACCCCTACAAAATGGGCATTCACTGATTGTAATGGAGAGAGTCCGCTCATTTCTATGAGCGTTGGCAGTACTAATTTGTTTTCTATAATTACCTCTCCCCCTGAATGAAACAGCAGGCAGCAGCATAATTTCTGAGCCATTGCTTCTCTGGGGAAAGCATTCAAAATAATGATGTTGATTGTTCTTAATTTGCATGTCAAGCCCCAGCAAAGTGAACAACCGGTGGTGGTGGGGAGAGAAAACCCTCTAGATTCAGAGAGGCAGGCTCCTAATTTGTCTCAAGTTAGAGAACCCAGTCTCAGACTCCAGTTCTAAACACACATGCTTGGGAGCACGTACCATTGATTTCGGTGGGATTTACTACTGAGTAACCATGCATAGGACTACATGGTAAAAACTAATAAAATGACTAAGGGATTGTCAAGTTTAATGAATTGGGGAAGGAAGGAGAGGGAGCACACATACTGTTAAAGAAGGAAAATGGAAAGTTCAGGAAGATAGGTATAAACAGGAGCACAGAGTTTCCATTTGTAAGACAACATCTGTAGCTGTTTAAGATACCATTTCCTGCTTTGAAACGGCACATGTTACTCTGTACATTTCTCTATATCTAGTTAGCTTTGGCTCTTCTGTTTTTTAATGTACAAAATAACCCACACTCATTCACTTTCCTGAATAAAGCAATGGAAGGTGATCTTCAAAGGAGAGGTGGAAAGCTCAAATGGAAAAAGTATTTCGTTTACATTAGTTCTGCCTGCCTAGGGGAAAAAAACTTGAGATTTTGACAGCACAACAGAATAACCTGAAACCTAAAATGGCATTTCAAAGACATTTGAGCACAATTGCTTCCTCATGTTTGCAGTCGGTTTGATCCACACAAGTTAAACCCGATTCCTGCTAGAACCAACAGGGACTAAATTTGGTTTGAAATAATCTTTGTGAATAGATTTTCTCCACCTATTCTCATTCCAGATTCCGATGGAGGAGAAGGTTGCTAGTGATATCTGCTGCCAACGATGAAGACTGGGCATATTCACAGCAGCTTGCAGCCCTTACAGGGCAAGCCTGCAATTTTGGTAAGTCTCCATATGTTTGCTTTCAAGCTATTAACTACTCTTGGTTTTGTTTGTTTTTGAAGTCCTTTGCACCAGCATGAGGACCTTCAAGCACATGGGTCAGATTTAGCTTATTAACTACACATAACCCTATACATTTGGATAGTACCATTTGCTACAGCAATCCTGTTCTTTTCATGGGATGTATAGTGGGCGGGGGGTGCATCTAAGAGTAATTTAACCCATGGCAGCCTGGATGTGGAGGCTGCCAAAAATTGCTTGTGTGTACTCTGTGCAAGGTTTGGAACATGTACCAGTCTGATCATTGGAAGGGCCTTGCATGCCAGCAAAAATGTCTAGTGCTGGTTTGGAGAGATTGTCTATGTGATCAAGTAGAAGAGTAAAGGCATTGCCTTGCAGAGCTGCTTTTTGCCAGCCTCCACATGCATAGTGCATGAGAACTGGGCATACAATCGCAGACCTAATTCAGTGGCATTCAGCATTTCATTACCTACAAGAGCCTTTGCCAACCTGGTGTCCTCTAGATGTTTTGGGGCTGATGGTGGTTGTAGTCTAAAGCAGACATCGGGCTATCCTCCAACATCTGTTTCACCAAAACATAGCAGGGAACGAGCCTCCTCAAATCTTTCTGGACTGCTTGAATCAAATGATTCTTTAGTACCTTCTTTGATTGCTGTAAAATAACAGTTTCTAAGTTTAGAATCTGTGCTCAAATTATTGGGAGTGGGGGAGGTAGGAGGAAATCCATAACCTCCCCTCAATTTTAGCCTGATCATGGTTCCTCTGTAGCCTTCTAAAACCATTAGCAAAGAGCATCTTCCATCCAAAGATTTGGGGAAATCTATGCAATGTTCCTAAAGAAACTGCATATCAGCCTCCTGTGTTTTGAGCTCATAGAATTGTGGGTGGGTGTACATCTGAGAATGCATTGAAATTTTGCAGTACATTAATGTTTGCCTTTCACTTAGTAGAAAAAGCTTGCACCAGTCTTTGACACCCTTCTTGTTTTAACAGGTCTGCGTCACATAACTGTCCTCAAGCTGTTAGGTGTGGGAGAAGATATTGGTGGAATGCTGGAATTGTATCCAATCAACGGTGAGAAATTATTTTGAGTTTGTAAGACAGCTCTGTGTGTTCCAGTCATTCTGAGCCATATACCTGCATGATGTATCACAATTATTATTATTATTTTAAAAAGTAGAATGCATATTATTGTAAGTTTACTTTCAGAAGTTGTTCTCAAATGGGTCTTGAGTTGTGGCTGCAAGGAAGGCCATAGAAGGTGGATGAGAGTCACACGTGAAGCTACAGCACAGTCCTATCTTGCGCAAATCGTGGAACATGCAGTATCCGAGTAACAACACTTGAGAAATTGTTTTAAGGAACTTCCCAATGTGGAACTTCCCATGGCCCTAGTTTGTTTTAGTGGGCAAAGAGACGTATGAAAAGCATGCCCCTACAGTGATTGTTTAAACTTAGTTACAGGTAGGTAGCCGTGTTGGTCTGAGTTGAAGCAAAATAAAAAAATTCATTCAGTAGCACCTTAAAGACCAACTAAGTTTTTATTTTGGTATGAGCTTTCGTGTGCATGCACACTTCGTCAGATACACTTGAAACAGAAGCAACCAGACCCTTATATATATTCAGAGGGGGGGTGATGGGAATGGGTGATGGGCTGTAAGAGTGGTAAACCTGTTGATGGCTGTTAACGACTGCTGATTACTGCAATAGGTCCTGCAGGGGAAAAACAAGGGCTGAGGCTAAAGAAAGCTTGATCATGCATAATGAGATAAGAATCCTATGTCTTTATTCATCCCAGGTGGCTCCGTGGTTTTAAGCTTGGTAATGATTTCCAATTCAGCAATTTCTCTTTCCAGTCTGTTTCTGAAATTTTTCTGTAATAAAACAGCTGCTTTGAGATCTTGTATAGAATGTCCTGGGAGATTGAAGTGTTCTCCTACTGGTTTCTTTGTCTTGTGGTTCCTGGTGTCAGATTTATGTCCATACATAAATCTATACATCTCATTATGCATGATGAAGCTTTCTTTAGCCTCAGCCCTTGTTTTTTCCCCGCAGGACCTATTGCAGTAATCAGTAGTCGTTAACAGCCATCAACAGGTTTACCACTCTTACAACCCATCACCCATTCCCATCACCCCCCCACCCTCTGAATATATATAAGGGTCTGGTTGCTTCTGTTTCAAGTGTATCTGACGAAGTGTGCATGCACACGAAAGCTCATACCAAAATAAAAACTTAGTTGGTCTTTAAGGTGCTACTTAAGGAATTTTTTTATTTTGTTTAAACTTAATTTACTATGTTCCGTATTTATCCAACATTATTATTAAGTTGCCTTGGGAGTTTCCTGAAGCCAGGAGGACAAAAAACAAACAGCCTTCATCAGTTGTAGTCTTCTTCAGGCATTGTGCCCAAACAGGAAATAGGACACATAGGTCTGTGCACGCTGACCTCGCTGCCAAAGTCCCTATCCCACTTGCTTGGTCCCTAACCTTCCTATGTTGAGCCAGGAAGAACTGAAGAGGGCTTGTGGCTGCATTTGGTTTAACATGAGTAGAAGACTCAATGTGATTGGGTGCTAGTGTGGTCAGCATGCATAGGGATGATGAGGCAGGGCCCCCATGACTTCTGCGTAGGTTGATATTTCCTGTTCAAACGTAACACCTCAAAACCTCTGGAGAAACACACACACACACACACACACACACACTGTATATTTAAAGTTACCAGCTAGATTAACAATATTTAACAACTGAAAAAACGGGCAACATACAAAATTATCGTACTTCCCCAAGTCTTTCATGCTATAATTCAACATAAGGAGAAAATAATTCAGGGCAGTACATGCAGTGAAAGGGGTTGGGGGCAGGAATGAGATGCCACAAGCTGGCACAATTCTCTCCCAGTTGGAAAAACTCAGTTACATAAACACAAGTAATTCAATTGAACGAGAGGAGCTCAATGGCACTCCCTTTTAAACCAAAAACACACGTTCCCCTTATTAACCTGCATCCCACAGATATCCAAGAATAGAAATGAAGCCCCGTTTGCTTCCAAAGGACATTGGAAAGCCAAAGAATTTGAGCATTGAGGAAACGAGCTCCTAGTGGATACACTTTCAGTCCACAGTGAGGTTAATGTGTCAGGCAAACCTGACTATTTTCCAACAAAAGGCACCTTGCTTTTTATTGCTGTGGGCAGGAAATGATGCTCACTTGGCTGCCCAGAGTCCAGCCTGTTCTACTGCAGCTGCATATACAGTATGCTTGAATATACATTTTGCTTTTAAGCATGACTTGCCTGTGTGTCATAAGATGCTGACGCTATTCCCGATCTCTGTCTCCTCCTAGGGAGCTCCAGCGTGGACAGGGAAGAGCTCCCTGCTCATTTGGTGAAAGACATCCGCAATTATTTCCAGATCAGCCCCGAATATTTCTCTATGCTTCTGGTTGGAAAAGATGGGAACGTCAAATCGTGGTACCCTTCCCCAATGTGGTCCATGGTGATTGTGTACGATTTAATTGACTCTATGCAACTTCGACGGCAGGAGATGGCCATCCAGCAGTCTCTTGGCATGCGGTGCCCAGAAGACGAATACGCCGGGTATGGATACCATGGTTATCACCAAGGGTACCAGGAAGGCTACCAAGATGATTACCGTCATCATGAAAGTTACCACCATGGATACCCCTATTGAAATTAGGAACTTAACCTTTCTCTGCACCCTGCTTTCATCTTAGTAGCCATTCAGACCACAAGCAGCCAGACGTGGGGACCATTTTATGGTCACCTGACCATGTTTCTTTTCTTCCCTCGTTCAGTCAAGGGACTACTAAAGTATCGGACTTTGGCCTTCTCTATAACACGCATGATGTGAAATAGGTCAAACCAGTATCATTGGTGCCTTATGGAATAAAGACTCCTTTATATTCTGGAGCCCTTCTAATCTGAAGGTATATCTTGGTGCTATGTATGTATGTATGTATAGAAACACACCCCCTGACTCCAGTGATGGGCATTGTACTGTAGGCAGACTATAAACTGTAAAATAAGACACTAACACTCCTATAGCTTCCTGTTTCCCCGTCCCGAGGGAGGAAATATTTATTAGAAAATGTTGTGAATTTTTGCTGAAGAAGAGGAATGGAATGGTGGATCATATTACAAAATTTGCCACTCAAAAGAAATCCTTTTAGAAAAACTAATGTTAAAGGGTTGTTGTTGTTTTTAATTAAAACAATGTTTTGGGTAGAATGATTTATTTTGTAACATGCCAGCTCTGTAGTATAATGGTTTCGCCTGTTACGGAAAACTTGAGATTGTTAAAGGTTTGAAATAATACAGTGAGAGATAATTTGTGCCAACCATGTTGCTGCTTTAGCTATGCCTCTTTATCTTGCTAAGAGTTTTTCTCCCTTTGAAGGCAGCTCAGGGAAGGTCCTGCCTGTGAGACAGCAGAGGTAGAATAACAACACTTTCCAAGGAGGAAGACATCTTCTCCCTATCCTAAGTTATCCTCCTGCCTTGGCAAGGAAAGCGGAGTCATTCTCAGAGAGCTCTTTAAGGAAACTGAGACATGCATCCTAGAAACCTAAACAAAACAACAATAACCAGAAATCAGCAGTAGATTAGCAGATTAACAAAAGGGCTCAAAGACTAGTGAAAATTGTGCCAGCTTCTGCTAGCACAATGAGTTAGCCCACAATATGTGGTGTGAAAGTCTAACTATTCCTGTTTAATGTCAATCTTCAGACTGTGTTAGGCAAATTTATATGTGCAGACCTTTTATGGGAGGAAATTTCTCTGGGAATGTTTAAGTAAAAGTTTCTCTGCCTCTTGCTTCTTTAACTGAAATGTAATCTGAAGCTAATGGCCTCACAAATGCTTTCTGGAAACATACTAGCAAGGACAGTTGTAATTGTGGTCAAAGTGAGGAGACCCAAGCGATTAAAATGCACATTCCATGCAGTGGAAAGCACTAAAAGTAAACTGCACAACAGTAGTCCAAGCTCTAACTCTTTTGGTGGGTTTTATTTTTTATTTTTTTTGTTACTAGGAGTTTCCTTTGCAAAGCAAGCTACCTACAGTGGTACATTGGTTCCCAAACGGCTTAGCTGACAAACAAATTGGCTCCTGAACGCCGCAAACCCGGAAGTAGGTGTTCTGGTTTGTGAACGTTTTCCGGAAGCCGGCCATCTGTTTTGGCTGTCGGCATTGTTTCCAGAGCCAATCAGCCAATCATAAGCTGCATCTTGTTTGGGAACATTTTGGAAGTCGAACAGACTTCTAGAACGGATTGAGTTTGAGAACCAAAGTACCACTGTAGTATTAATTAAAATAAGCACCTAGAATCTTTATCTGGAAATATTTTTAACAAAATCAAATTTCACACAAGCCAAACAAAGCAGAGTTTCCTCTTTCCTAGGGCAAAACTACATGTCACACTGACAAAAATGTGCTTTCTCAACATGTCTGCATTTAATATGAATGGAGGAGCAGGGGGGCACATATGAAGGGGACTGACTGAAAAGCAGGAGAAACTTAAGCCTTCCAGCACCTCCCCAAAATTATCCTAGGTAGTTTTTTTGCTGCAGCTTGGTTTCTTTCCAATCATGGCAACAAAAGTACTCTATCCCACCCCACATAGCCCACCCCACATAGCCGTGCAGGGATTTGCAGGGGAGATTTGGGCACAGGAAAGGTTAAGCATCACCCTCTCACTTGGCAATTTTCTATTACCATGAAACCTCTGGTCCTATATTAGTATTCTTAGAGAAATATTTGTTTTCCCTGTGTTGTATTATTCTTGGCTAATAGGGGGCTGTTATAAAATGTGGGTTGGTCTACAGGTTAAGCTGTTTTTCAGTATTTTTCCTTTCTTTGGGCTGTGTCCTGGATTGAAATAAAGGGACAACTAAGGAGGGTGGCGCTGTGGGTTAAACCACAGAGCCTAGGGCTTGCCAATCAGAAGGTCGGCGGTTTGAATCCCCGCAATGGGGTGAGCTCCCATTGCTCGGTACCAACTCCTGCCAACCTAGCAGTTCAAAAGTACATCAAAGTGCAATTAGATAAATAGGTACTGCTCCGGCGGGAAGGTAAACAGCATTTCCGTGTGCTGCTCTGGTTCGCCAGAAGCGGCTTAGTCATGCTGGCCACATGACCTGGAAGCTGTACGCCGGCTCCCTCGGCCAATAACACGAGATGAGTGCCACAACCCCAGAGTCGGTCACGACTGGACCTAATGGTCAGGGGTTCCTTTACCTTTAAGGGCATTCTTTGTTTGGGCAAGTCGCCACAGGCTTTACTCCTCTTTTGCCCCAGAAGATTCCAGAGTAGTAGTAGTAGTAGTAGTAGTAATTTATTTATACCCCACCCATCTGGCTGAGTTTCCCCGGCCACTCTGGGCGGCTTCCAACAGAACAGAACATTAAAATAAAATACAATAATCGATTAAACATTAAAAGCTTCCCTAAACAGGGCTGCCTTCAGATGTCTTCTAAAAGTCTGGTAGTTGTTTTTCTCTTTGCCATCTGGTGGGAGGGCGTTCCACAGGGCAGGTGCCACTACCGAGAAGGCCCTCTGCCTGGTTCCCTGTAACTTGGCTTCTCGTAGTGAGGGAACCACCAGAAGGCCTTCAGCACTGGACCTCAGTGTCCGGGCAGAATGATGGGGGTGGAGACGCTCCTTCAAGTATACTGGACGGAGGCCGTTTAGGGCTTTAAAGGTCAGCACCAACACTTTGAATTGTGCTCGGAAACGTACTGGGAGCCAATGTAGGTCTTTCAAGACCGGTGTTATGTGGTCTTGGCGGCCGCTCCCAGTCACCAGTCTAGCTGCCGCATTCTGGATTAGTTGTAGTTTCCGGGTCACCTTCAAAGGTAGCCCCACATAGAGCGCATTGCAGTAGTCCAAGCGAGAGAGAACTAGAGCATGCACCACTCTGGTGAGACAGTCTGTGGGCAGGTAGGGTCTCAGCCTGAGTACCAGATGGAGCTGACAGACAGCTACCCTGGACACAGAATTGACCTGCGCCTCCATGGGCAGCTGTGAGTCCAGAATGAGTATCCAAGGTATTAATAATACCTTGGATAAAGTGGATACCCAACTTGTGAGTTGCATGCAATTTGTGGATCAATTTGATGTGGTTCACAAAACTCCATTAACAGAACAGTCCGTATTCATACGCAGTTACTGGCAGCATATATACCCATTCATATTATTAAAGATAAAGGGACCCCTGACCATTAGGTCCAGTCGTGACCGACTCTGGGGTTGCACGCTCATCTCGCATTATTGGCTGAGGGAGCCGGCGTACAGCTTCCAGGTCATGTGGCCAGCATGACAAACCCGCTTCTGGCGAACCAGAGCAGCACACAGAAACGCCATTTACCTTCCCGCTGTAGCGGTTCCTATTTATCTACTTGCACTTTTGATATGCTTTCCTAGGTTGGCAGGAGCTGGGACCGAGCAACGGGAGCTCACCCCGTCACAGGGATTCGAACCGCCGACCTTCTGATCAGCAAGCCCTAGGCTCTGTGGTTTAACCCACAGCGCCACCTGCGTCCCTATTCATGTTATTACCACTTTGTAAAAAATAACCTTAGGATTTCTGCTTCATCATCCATAAATGTCTTCTTTCCTCATGTATCTTCTAGCCTTACAAACACACAAAAATCCAAGATCCATTTATGCTGTAGTTTATTTGGCCATGTGGGCTGTAAAACAATGGAAACACCACAAAGAGGTCCCACATTTTGGTTAACACCAGGCACTATAACGGATTCAGGCAGAGTTCCTTAATGAATGCACTTGAATAGCAACATCGAAAGAGTGGACACCAGGAAGCTCCTGTTCTGTTACACTAGCAAACAATGGAACAGATGTCTTACTAGCAAGGCTATCCCAAATGCAAATGAGGAGCTAAAGCACAATCAAAACCACTGTCCGCATAAACCACACCTGCTTCAAAGCTACTCTTGGGAACAATTAACTCCTTATTTCAAACTCTGTTCAAATAAATAAGCCAGGTTCAAAGGAATGCTCCATTTAGACTTGTTCCAATATACTTCTGAGTTCTAGGAGTGTCATAAAACAGTCTGAGAAACCCACAGAGGCTGCACCTTTCCATCAACAGACACAAAAATGAGTTGTTATCTGTGCAATAAGAAGAAGAAGCTTATATGATCAGATCACCACTTCCTGGAGCATTTATCTACTTCTGCAAGATAGGTGCCTGTATTTCTGCCCATCCCACTGCTTTGTTGCTGGGTTTGTTTGTTTTTTTGGCAAGTAGGGACTTGGCCTGGAAGTGTAAAACTGAAGCTGTGACAGTTCAAGTATTACCAAGATTTTCAAATTATATTGTAGCCCCCTACCAACCAAAAATACAAGAGAAAAGAAATCAGAAACACTTGACCTCCTCACCCCATTTCTAGTCATACTATTTCCTTTATACACAGTCTCATCCCTGATTGAACCCTAGTTAAATTACAAAACATGCATTTCCTTGAATCATACTTAAGAAAAGGGTTGCAGGCATTGTTAAAAGTTCTAAGCCTACATCCATAACATTGTTCTTTGTTACTTTTTATTTTATCCTTCAGATTTTTGTCCCTGTGCTGCACTTTTACACAGTTGTAGTACACAGAAAAGTTGTACTGTACACAGAGACAGGCATTAAAGAGGACAAGAGATAAAACTAAGGGACAAAAGGCAGAGTGGGCACTTATTCCCAAATCAAATATGGAGAGGCACTGCAGCTTGCCATTTCAAGTGGCAAGAATAGGCCAGCAAATGCACAAGTTGATTTCATCTGTGTGCAGCCCTTTTACACGAGCTGTGAAACAAACCAGGAAGTTTCAGTTAATATATCATCTTCCTGATACATTCAAACTAGGAAAATATAGTTAGTGACTTCTAAAGAAGAAAGGATACGAAACCATAGTTTAAAGTTGGCTTTGGAATCCTGGCTGATTTGGAAACTGTTAACTATAGTCAGTGAGATGGAATCGTCATGGGAAATGATGATTAAGTGCACTTTCCTGGTTTGTTTCACAGCTCGTGTAAAAGGGCTGCACACAGATGAAATCAACTTGTGCATACCCTGTGCTCCTTTTTTCCTTTCAATATATTTTTATTTTTGCAATAACAAACACATACATTTAGAACACATACTTTCCATTTTACAAATCAACACAAATGCAAATCAATACCGGCACAAGTACAAATGAATACTGATACTCCGCCGAGCCTGTGACTTCCTTCCATCACTACTCTTGGTTTTACATTCAAAACTCAGTTTACTGCTTTCCTAGGACCATCTCTGGCCATTATGTATACTATAAGCCTCTCCTATTTAAGGTCAGAGACTCTAAGCTTTGAATTAATATATTACAACTGCATCCACCCCTGAACCCCACTTCACACAGTACCAGAGGTATCCAATGCTACTCCTATCTAAGAGCAGAACCACTGAAATGAATGGCTATGACTAGTTTTATGTCCAGTAATTTCAGTGGGTCTACTCCGGGTAGGACTAGCACTGTGGACAGCCCAATACTTTAAAGCTGCTCCTGTAAAGCAGTTTAAATATACATCTAAAAGCATAGTTGTGCGTCTGACAAATGCACTTCTTCAACTGTGCAAATCACAGAAATGTGTGCCAGGAACCGTCAGTGGCAACAGCATACACACATGGTGGTCAAGACACATTTGACATTGTTTCAAGTACCCCTGAAATATGAGTAAATCCTTAGATGTTGGTGGCATACAATTGCGAATAGTTTGACAGCTCGTGTCTCCAGAATACTGTAAGATGAACAGCCTCTATGGCTCCATCTATTGATTCTTCATTTACTGTACATTTGCTCTGAACCAAGGTACCTCGGTTAACTTCAGTAGCATTAATGCTTTCTTACATTCATGTGAAAGAACCAAGTGAGAAAGTTCCAAGTGATGCTTCCAGTTCTACGTCTCTTCATCCAAAGCATTCTGAACTAGCAACCATTGCCGACCGCTCTCTTTCTGCAGGAATTATTCACTCTCGTGAACTACAGAAGTCAAGGACATAAGAGCAGCTGTGCTGGATCAGACCAAAAGAGCAGCATCCCACTTCTCACCGTGGCCAACCTGATGACTATGAGAAGCCCATGAACAGGACATGAAGGCTGCTAATCCCCAACAACAGGTATTCAGAGGCATCTGTATTTGATCCTGGAGTCCTCATTAAGAGCCAACTATGGCATTATCCTCATCCTCTATGAATAGGTCCCTTCCCTTGTCAAGATCCCTTCACAGTAGTTAATATATTACCTTGCACAGCTTTATGAAAACACAATTTAAAATCCCACCTTAGCGAAAAAGAAAGAAGAAACTTCCACCTGTTGGTCATGGTCCGAACCTCCCCACCACTCCCCAGAGTAAAACTTCATTTTCTTAAATAAGAATGTCTCTGTACTTCAAAAATCCAAAGCCAGGCTATAAGGCCTCTTCTTCTGAATCATGGTCACTGTCTTGCTTCGTAAGTCTCTCAAGTTCTTCTCCATCCTACAGAAAGGGGAAAGAGAGCAAAAAGGCAACATTTGTTTATGCTTGGTTAACATTTTCAATTGATAATAAACAACGTTTTAAAGTAAGCACTAAATATTTCAGCTTTGTGAAGTGACAGCAATTTATAGAATATTCTTGTTACAGGTCCCACAATCATGGGCTTCACTTGACCTGGGTATATTTTGGAACTGCTGCAAGATCTTTTCATTTCAGCTGGGGGTTTTTATGGCCAAGAACCAAGGGTGGGTGACTGGGGAAAAGAGAGAGAACTCCAGAGTTAGCAGACTGGTTTTATAGGATAATTCATATGTATCTATGTCGAGGCTGGAGAACCTTGGGCCTGCAGGCCTCATGCTGTCCTTCAAGGCCTCTCTATCCAGTCCTTGGGACTCTCTCCAGGTCACATTCCTCCCCAAGCCACACTTCTTACTGGCCTGCCTCTGCACTCTCCTTGAGAGCTTTTGCCTGGCTGGAATGTGTCCTTGAGCTGCAATAATGCCTTGTTTGCCAGGAAGGAAATATGTGGGTCTAGAACAGGCATCCCCAAACATCGGCCCTCCAGATGTTTTGGACTACAATTACCATCTTCCCTGACCACTGGTCCTGTTAGCTAGGGATCATGGGAGTTGTAGGCCAAAACATCTGGAGGGCCGCAGTTTGGGGATGCCTGGTCTAGAAACCCCTGGCTTTTGCATGGCTTGATTGAAGCCTACTGTACAAAGGCAAGAGCCACACCTGCTGCTCCACCCACTTGGTGCCTCTGGTCATGCCCACCCCTGGTATGGGGCCTCCAGAAGGTTGCCCAGGACAGACTGTGGCTCTTGGGGTGATCAGTGTCCCCCACCTTCACCTGTGCGCATTATATGGCATAAAGGCCCTTTGCTAGTGCCAAAAGCTATGCTTCAGTGTGTCTCTTTCGAAGCATGTTCTTTCCCAAGTCACTATAAAATCATGTTCTGAACTATCCATTCATCGTAGTTCAAGTTAATCCCCCTAGGATGAATCAGATTAAATGCTGAAACAAATATTTACTGGACTAGGACACAAAAAGTCCAGGTGCCTAGTCATCCAAATATGTGGTGCTGGCTCTATGGATGCCTATGAATTAAGAACACTTCATGAGCCTAAAATATCTATAAATATTTGTTGTTACAAGCCATTTATTAAGAATTAGGAGCTGAACTGCAAGTAGGAAGGCTGAATGGAAACAGGCAGCAGGTGGCAGCTCAAGCAGCAGCCTGTGAAGGTTGCATAGCAAAACTTTACTGCCATCCTGAGCAAATAATCAGAGTGAAGATCATGCAAGGTCAGTTGTAACAAATGGTTACTTTGAAACAATCAAGTGAAAGTGATAAAACCGAGCAGCTGGGTTTTAATTCTCTTTTGGATGCTAAGGCTGCAATTCTATGCATGCTGACCTCAATAAATACAGTGGGAAATACATCTGAGTGCACCCTGGAGCACGGATCCTACATATTTTCCACGTGTCCTACCACGCCTATCTTAGATCTCTACTGAAACTTTTGCTCTCGTATGTATTAATAGGTAAGACTGTTTACTCCTCTCTTTTTGTATCAATTGAATAATATTTTTATGGGCTACTGCTGATGAATTTAACATGCACTGATATATCCAGAATTTGATTTCAGCAACAGGACAATAAAATTTTACTGTATTCCATATTATTCTGCTAAGGTACCACACAGATGCATCCAGCAGGAGCAGGACAAGCTCTGACTTGACAGTCATGAAACAATTTGTTAATGGAAACATTTAATCACCTGCACAGGTTTGGGGGAGCTGCATCTGCGAACCAAACCCAGCAGAAATCCAAGATCCTGTTTATGGATGCAGATGTGAAAGCTCCCTCTTCCTATACGTCTTCCAAGTTATCACTGTAAAGCAGTCATCCCCAAACTGCGGCCCTCCAGATGTTTTGGCCTACAACTCCCATGATCCCTAGCTAACAGGACCAGTGGTCAGGGATGATAGGAATTGCAGTCCAAAACATCTGGAGGACCAAAGTTTGGGGATGCCAAGCTTGCAGAAATGTTACCTAAGAGCAGCTTTAACTGTCAACAGCGCCCTCTGGTGCCCACCTGCACAAAGAAGCGGCTATAATTCAACACCGCACTAAGCCCATGGAAATCAATAGCCGTAAGCACAGTTAACTTTGGGTCAGATTGCCTGCTTACTGCCAGCACATTTTGTCACTTCTCGTCTCTACAGATGTCTATTACAATGACACCAAGCCAACATTCTTGGGTGGCTGGGAAATGTCTACAATGGCATCAGGTGCCTCACAAAGGCATGGGTTTACAGCACTGCAAGCAAGTGAAGCAGAGCCCCTCATTTGCAAAGGGGTAGACCTGCAGCTTAACCACTGAGGCCTAAACCTCTGCTTATGTCAAAACAACTACAGTGGTGGCGGGATGGCATCAGCCGGCCCACTCAATGGACTCAAAACAAACCCCTTCCCAAGCCGTACCCCATTGGAGCGCTCCCAGGGCCCTCCACCGACTTTGCTCCTCTCCCACTGAGCGGTGTACTCCACGCATCGAGGGCTGCTGGAATGGTAGATGAATATGGACAAGAGCACCACAGGAGCTTGCAGGAAGAACTCCAGGGAAGGCTTGAAGTCAAAAACAAAGAGAGACACCGTGGTGATGATCACGGTGGTGACCTGGGCAGACAGGACGTGAAACATGTTGTCTCGGAACTTCAAGATGAAAGCCACAGAGAGCCCCAGGAAGGCAGTGACAAAAATAAGGGCGACGGAGAACGCATTGTGGCCATAGAAGAACCCACAGTGTTCTATCCTGCGCCTGTTTTCGGGGCGCAAGCTCAGAATCAGGGCGTTGAACATGGCTCCGAAGAGGTACAGCTTGGTGTTCTGTACAAAGATGTTTTCACTGAACTGGCCTCCTTCTTTCAATATCTTTTCATTGTAGATGTTGGCCAGGGCAGAGATGAAGCACTGCACCAGTATGAGCAGGTGTCCTAGCCCAAAGGGAATGGTTCTCAGGGCTCCAGTAGCAGCAGTGATGTTCCAGCTTAAGCTGGGTAAAAGCCACGTTCTCGAGCAGTTCTCGCTTCCCGAGCACTCTTCCTCCAGGCTGGCATACTGCAGGCAGCTGTTAGAGTGGCTGAAATAGATGTCGTGATGGAACCCATGCATGGCCAAGGTATGCTTGTGGCTTCCTGTCCCGACCGTCAGGGCGACAATAGACAGGAACAAAATCAGCAGGGACGCCCACTGCACCCAGGAGAGTTGCCGCCTGTATGTAGACAAAAAGAGACCCTCAGTGTATACAGACAGGTACGAAGCAACCCAGCAAGTCAATCCCAAACGGAACAAGTCGTGGGTAGAAATATGCTGCCCGTCTTCTTTGCCGAGGTAGCTGCACGGATAAGATCTCTTCTCGGCTCCCTAAAGTAACATTCTCAATGCTACAATACATAAACCAGGAGAGAGAAAACTGCAGGTATGCTGTACTGAAGGACCTGGATTGCAATCAGCAGTTTAAAACACACATCTCTCCCACCTAATATAAAGACTGAATTATTTTGTATTTGTTGAAACTGTATGAAGGTGGACATAAGGATGTCAGGGAATCCATCCCTATCTAGAATATGGCTCAACTAGAATATCATGACAAGACTACTAAAGCCATCATTTCGGGGACTCTAAATGCAAGTCAACACAAAAGGGCTACCTGAAACACTGAGGACTATCTCTTACAGCCTGGGTAAATGCAAGCCAGAAACTCTGCCATTGGTGCAAACAGCACTCAAAATCCTGAAGGAAACTGAATACATAGGACAGGAGGCTTAACGGTGCTTGGCTTCAAATTAATCTGTGATGTTGGTGATGGAATTTGTACCTGCTGCATAGGCTTATTAAAAGTCCAGTCCTAAGCAAGTTGACTCAAATGAAATTCTGTCTCATTCATTGGGACCAAAGCACGTGTCTTTTGCAAAGCAAAAGAACCAAGCTCAGTCAGCATCAATAGCATGCTCATTAATACATAAAGACATAATACATTACTGAATTTATTTTGACTTGCTTTAACATTTCAAACACCTTTATACTCTTGTTTATAACTGATTTAAAGAGATATTGGCGAATTCTAATACCAACACTAGAAAGAAAGACTAATGAAAACATGCTTCCATTGCTACTTACTTCAGCACAATTCTGAACAGGAGAGCAGTTGTTATAATGACAAAATTTGAGAAAAGCACAGCCATGGCCTAGAGAAAAAGAAATTGAGGAGCAATGTTACAGCCTAGCAATGGAATAACCACCAGTCTGCAATGCCCTTTTATCAGGAAGGTCAGCACCAATCTTTACAACATAACTGAGGCTTCTTAGTCCAAACATAACTTGCAACGGCAAAAAGAACATCTAAAAACCTTCTCATCCGACTTAAGAACAGCTGAGAACTTGTTCTGAAAAACTTTTTGTCCTGCTCTTTGTCTTATAAACCCCAGGGCAGTTTTTGTATTTTAGAATTTCTGTTTTTTTGGAAGCCGCCCAGAGTGGCTGGGGGAACCCGGCCAGATGGGCGGGGTATAAATAATATATTATTATTATTATTATTATTATTATTATTATTATTATTATTATTATGTTAAAAGATGAGACAATTGACAAAAAGGCGTAACATACAGTGTTTTTCATTCCATAAGACGCACTTTTTCCCTCCTAAAAAGTAAGAGGAAATGTCTGTGCGTCTTATGGAGCGAGTGCGTGGTCCCTGGAGCCGAATTGCCCAGGGGCTAAAGGCAGATCATGCTTTTTTTTAAAGAAAAAAAGAAAGAGCTAAAGGCTAACAAGAGGGAATGAGCCTGTTGAAAGGAATCCGCTCAGCAGCTGATTGCAAGAGATTGGGGAGGGAGATAAGAGAGCTAGCTCCCTTCCCGGCCCCTCCTGGCCCCTTGCCTAGGCCTCAATTGTTGTCTGCAGAGGGAGACACGTGACTGGCTGATTGGATTATCTGTCTGGAAACTGTAGAAATGGGTCCCTTTCCTAGAGAAGCTGCAGAACTGTGAGTTGAATCCCATAAAAACAGGATTTTTTTCCCTTTGCAAGGAAACTCAGCAACTTTGAGCTGATCCTTAAAAATGGAGCTTTCCCCCTTTGCAAAAATGATGCACAACTCTGAGCTGGACCCCCCCCCCAAAAAGGGGGCTTTTCCTTTTTGCAAAAAAGCTGCACAACTTTGAGCTGATCCTAAAAAAAATGGAGCTTTCCCCCTTTGCAAAAGAAGCTTCCTCAAATATTTAATTGGGGGGGGGGCCGCAAAGGCACCTAGGCCTCTAGGACCCTGATGGCGAACCTATGACACGCGTGTCAGCAGTGACACGCAGAGCCATTTTCAGTGACACGCAGAAGGGGCGTCAAACAACTGATGTCAGAGGCAGGCAGCAGCAGAAGCAGGGAGAGGCGCCGCTCCTAACCGCGGCTAGCAAGCCTGTCCCACTTGCTTTGCTGCGAGCCGGGCAGTGGGTGAAGAAAGGGTTAACTTTCAGGGAAGGAAATCAATTGTCCCCTCCCCCCCACAATAAAGCTCCTTGAAATTAACCCACTGCGCTCTCCCAAAGCAAGCAAAAGCGCCTCACAGCTTATCTTGGGGCTGAAGCAGGGATCCCAGCAGCCCGATCTCACTACCATCGCAGCGCTTTCCCTCCGCTTGCTTTGCCCTCGCTCTCTCTCCCCCCTCCCCTTCCTTCCTTTCTTTTCCCCTTCCTTCTCTCTCTCTCACCCACCCACCCCTTCCTTTCCTCCTTTCCTCCTTCCTTCCTTCTCTCTCTTCCCGTCTCTTGCCCCCCCCCCCGCCCTAGTTTTGATGCTGGTATTACCTTCCTCCTTCTCTCGTAGCTAAGTATTGGCTTGGTAGCTGTTGTGAGAGAAGCTCAGTGTGTGGGGTGTGTGTGTTAATTTTTATTATTGCTCTGCAGTCTTTGCCCTATCTCCGCAGAATATTGTGTGCTGGCTGCTTGCTTTCGTTGGAGAACAGAGCACATGGCCAGTCGCTGTCTCGTCTACTGCCTCTTTTGTTTACTGGGGGATTCCCTGCCTGGGGGGATTCCTTGCCAGCAGTTGCCCTGTTCTCTGGGTCATTGCTGGGGGTGGGGGTGGGAGTGTTGGAGCTATTGAGGAACGCTAGTATTTCAGCCTCCTTTATTTTTTTACTCCTACAACTTTTAAGCAACTGTGCACATATTCAGAACTGGCAATTCATTGGGAAGAGGGTCTCTCCACCTTGTTAATTTCTAAGTTGCTATTGGAGTTTAAGTTGATTTTGGTTTTTTCCTAACCTTGAAGCATCTTTTTTTTTCCTCCCCTTTAGCTATACTTTTTACCGTTTAAAATTTTTCTTCCCATAATTTTGTTACCATTACAGTATTATTCTTACTTTTACTTTTTAACTTCATTAAAAGAAAAAACCCTATTATCTAAAACTATTATCACCCCATCTCCCACTTGTAAGATATAGACTCCCCCCCTTCATTTTATACACCAAATCCCCCCCTTTTCTCATCTCCTCCTTATCATCCTCACCTACCCCACGTCTCACCCCCCCTCCCATTTTTGTCACTGTTGTTTGACTGCTGGTTGGCCTGCCTTTAAATTGAAACCTGCTTGTCTGACTGTTTTTGAGAGGGGAGCCTTTTCCCTCCCCCTTCCCCCCTTTTCTTTTAAAAAATAAATAAATTAAAATACTGCGGTAGAAGGCTGGGTGGAACAAAGCCGGGAAGCTGTTAAAAATCTGGGAGACTGAAGCAGGAGACCGTGGTGGGCGCAAAAAAAAAGCACAAGGGGAAGAGGGGGTCAACCCCAATGCATTTTAAACCTCCTCTCAAGGAGTGGGAGTGAGGGGAGAGGTGGGCTGAAGAGGGCCACGAGGAGGCACAGGCCCAACCTGTGGAGGAAGGCCTGAGCCCAGAGTCCCACTGGGAAAGAGCTCTGGGTTTTGCCTTATTTTTTCCCCTTTTTAAATATTTTTTAATTTTTTTAAAAAAAGTTAAATAATTAGTTTTTGGTTTATTAAATACAGTTATATATTACAATTATACATTTTTGTTATTTAAACTATAAATATCATGAAATTATGGTTTTTTTCTCGAAGTGACACACCACCCGAGTTATGCTCATTTTTTTGGTCGAATTTTGATACACCAAGCTCAAAAGGTTGCCCATCACTGCTCTAGGAGTTGGTTGCTATGCCTAGGACAATTCAAGAAAGCAAAATATTTTTTTCTTGTTTTCCTCCTCTAAAAACTAGGTGCGTCCTATGGTCAGGTGCGTCCTATGGAGCGAAAAATATGGTGCTATATAAGCAGAAGTGTGATGTTTGTGCCAATGTGCTTCCCCACCTCCTTTCACTATCTTCTTGCATCATGGTTATTTGAAACCATAATTTCCTCTTACACCTGAGACGGAAAACTATGGTTTCATGTTGTCTCATTTTGAATATTTATAGAGTGTTTTTGACAGTAAGTTCTCCAAGTGGTTTACATAGTACAAGTGTGGCTCTTTAGAAGGAGTTAGCACATTTTTGATTGCTAAGAACTGGAAACTACAAACATTACCAACGATTGACGACTGGCAGATGAAGATGATGGAATTTATGGAATTGGCTGAGATGACCGGAAGAATCCGCAACCAGGGAGAGGAGGCGATGGAGGAAGAATGGAAAGATTTTAAACTGTATCTAAAAAAACATGCTAAAGTAATTTATTAGATCAGAAATTAAGTGGTAAATAGACTGTGGAATTTGTGAATATGTTATATCAAAGAAAGAAAATAAGATTTTATAAGGTGATTAATTTGGTATAGAATTTGCTAAATACAAATGTGCTAAAGAACCACAGGAAGGGGAACCCGAGGAGGTCCCAATATACAATGTGAAGAGATATAAGATTTTGTGTTTTATATGTATTTGTCTTTTTCTTGTTCTTGTTTTTTCTGTTTTATTCTTTTTCGTATTATTGTTGTATTTTTGAAAATCGTAATAAAATATTTATATATATATATATATATATATATATATATATATATATGAAGGAGTTAGCACATTGTTTCTCAAACTTTGGTCTCCAGCTATTGTTGCACTACAACTCCCATCAGCCCTGACCACTGGTCCTGCTAGCAAGGGATGATGAAAGTTGTAGTCCAACAACAGCTGGAGATCCAGGGTTTTTTTGGGGGGGGGATGTGTTAGCACGATGCTTATTTCCAACCCAATGAACCACTGTTACGTTTGAACCAGTCTTACCCTTTCTAGAACATTGCTCTTTTCCTTATGACTAATATATCATATGGAATTTTTTCACCATGGCTCAATTAAATGAGGAAGATAGCCCATCCTTGAACTTGTAGGTTTGAAAGACATGCTACTGTCCCCATTTAAAAACAAAAACAAACCTAGGTTATACATACCCTTTGAACCTGCCCTGTAGCGCTGGGTCATAACTGGGCACAATACTCCAGATAAGACTGGTGTCAATTCCCTTAAGATGAATTACTAGCTATTAGATCTTGCATACAAGTTTTTGTTAAACCAAGTGAAAAACACATTTCCTTATCCATCCCTTCCTGTACTGTAGCTCTGGCAGAGCCTACCCTAAGCATCCAGTTCAGCTACTGAGATATTGTTAGTTCATCTCAACAGGTTAAACAGTGAAAAAAGAGGTTCCCTGCAGTCTCGTTGACTTGACCATAACTTGGTACAAGTTAATAGTAAGTATGGTATGGGGCACATTCTCTGTTTAAAAAAACCTTGAGCATAAAGCACACATTGAATTTCTAAAGTGTTACTTACTGGCTGGAGATAGGACAAGACATAGAAGACAATCAGGTTATCCAGAAAATAGAGAAAGGCAGGAATTGACCACTTAATGTAGCTATTCAATTGCCTCCATGAGCTGCAGCCAAATCCACTATGAGAATAACCTCCTAAAAAAGGAGTAAATAGGGAAGAAAGGGGGGAAATCAGATAAACATTTGCTTCATATCTACACCAGGGTTTTGACTAAATGCTTGCAGTCATGTTCTTTGAAATCCAGTCTCTAGTCACTGGGTTCTTGATCTTGCTAAGATTGATTTCCCGATGTGCTAAAGGCATTTAAATGGCAACCACATATATTTAGCATTTTGAGGCGTTTGTGTGAAATAGCTTGCCTCAGGGAAAAGGCTACTTTGCAAGTGTTCTCTCTGTTGTGGCAATCTTCAAGTTTTTCAAAGAACTGTTTCAAACAAACCTTCACCCAAAAATGACTCCACGTGAAAAGTCACAATGTATGCACTTTTATCATATGATGAAACATGAATTCGGCCCAGAAGGCAAGTAATAGCTTTGAATGCTACACAGCTTTAAAGGGGAATTAGTAGAATTCATGAAGAATAGGTTTATCAATGGCTTTATAGAACTCCTAAGTTCAAAGGCAGCATGTGACTAACTACTAATGGTAAGAGGGCTGCCTTATACAAAGTCAAACCATTGGTTCATCAAGCTCATTATTGTTCACACTGACTAGTTATGCCACTCCATGATTTTATACAGCAGGCATTCCCAGTCCTACCTGCCGATGCCAGGAACTGAACATAGAACCATCTGCATGCAAAACAGATCCCACACCACTTGAGCTGGAACACTTCCCAAAACAGTACTTTTCAGCAGAGCAACACTGCATCATCACAGATCCATATTTTGTGAGTACAGACAATGCAAGACAGATTCATCTTATAGCTGCCTAAATTCCACTGATACATAGCAAGCAACTACCGGTAGGGAGGACATTTTTGCAGCTAAATATTGTGTAAGAACCCAACCGTAACAGCTTACCTTTCCTGGTGACCCAGAGTGCCATTACCAGACAGAGCACCAGCTTAACTAATTCCGAGCACACATTCACAGTTGCAGGAAGATAATCATACTGGTTATCTGAGAAAACAGAGGGTATACAGTATGTTACAAATATCTACACTGAAGAACAAAAAAACTAACAACAGGCAGCTGCAACACAGATGCAGATGTAGGATTTGGAACACCAGCAACTGCTGCCTTCATTTTTATGCAGCCACCAAGTTTTCAGGCCATACAGCTGTGAAGAATGCATGAAAATATTCATGCTGCTGCTGTTAGAAAGCTTGGTAGATTTTAAAAAAGGGCTCTGAGGTTCAAGGGGCAAGGCTTCTGTATTCTACACATTGCCCTGCCTCCCCCAAATCACTATTACCATGCATCTCATGCTCTTTTACCGTTTTCCTCACAAGGAGCTGGTAAATATATCAAGTGACATAAAAGAAATGCTGGTCGTTCTGCTTGATGTCACAGAAAAGTTATCTGACTACACAGAAGGCTTATTACAACTGGTCTTCATGGCTTTGAAGAAAGAAAGCAGATTGCCAGGTAATTCTGATTAAAAAATCAGGACTATTTACATTCCCTGATAATATTGTAGCCTCGTGCTAGTAGAGAGCATGAAAACAGACAGCATGCTGATCAACCATGTTGTTATCCGTATAGAATTAAATATTCAAGCATACCTTCATTGGCAGAGTATTTCATTAGAAGAATACGACTTGATCCCAAGGTAATAAAGGTACCTCCTAGAAGGAATGTATACATGGCTGGCTTGGCCGACCGAGCAGGCTGACTACAGCACCTGGACTCCATTCCACTGCCTTGTTGTCAGTGCCCTTTGAACAGCAAAGCAAAAAAACTTATCAAGTAGATCCTTTCAGAAAAACAGCAGCATACGTTTTATTACTATTGAACATTATAGCACCCAATAGGCTAATAGTGCTTTGCTTTACGTAACCTGCATGAAATTGTGTTTTTTCCGTACATGCTTGAACAATATTCTGGAGGCCCTAATGTAATCTTCTTGCATTGCTATTCTAAATAAAACTATTAAAGTGCCTGCAGAACTGAATGGCGCACACATTCTAAACTAAGATCCTAAGAACATAAGAAGAGCTTCCTGGAACAGGCCAATGGCCCATTTGGTCCAGCATCCTTTCCCACAGTGGGAAGCCCCTAGCAGGACCTGAGAGTAACAGCACTCTTTCCACTTGTGATTCCCAGGAACTGGTGCATACTGCCTTTGAGAGCAGAGGCAGGAGATAGCCATTCTCTCTAGTAGTCATTATTAGCCTTATTCTCCATGTATTTGTCTAATCCTCTTTCAAAGCTATCCATGTTGGTGGCATCACCCTATCTTCTGGGAATCAATTTCATAGTTTAACTATGTGCTCTGTGAAAACAAATGCTTTTTTTTGGCCAGTCCTGAATCTTCCAACGTTCACCTTCACTGGATATGTCAGGGTTCAGGTCTTACAGGAGGAGAGTAACTCCTACCCACCCACGCTTCATCCCATAGAAGGTTTATTAAGAAACTTCCCTTGTCTCAGCTGAATAAGCTGAAAGCATCTGAAGCATTTTGAGACAAGAGCTCCAAATTATGCAATAATAATTTAAAGAGTATGAAAAGTTTAGAATTTTTCCTTCTTCTATGTAAGTAATGTTTTATTTTGTGCATAGCTGCCAAGTTTTCCCTTTTCTCGCGAGGAAGCCTATTCAGCATAAGGGAAAATCCCTGTAAAAAAGGGATAACTTGGCAGCTATGATTTTGTGATTGACAAAATCAACAATACAAACGCACACAACAGCCCACCTAAGCATTTGTAAATCATTTGCAAATAAACAAAATTGGACAATAAAAACATAGGTGTAGCAAAAGGGTATTTTTCTCTGCCCCTCCCACCTTCTTCCCTGGCTAGCAAGAGTGGCAGGGCTCTGGAAGTGGCATCAGCTATGTTATACCCCAAACAATTGCATTTTGCATAGGAAGAAAGGGAAACTCAACACAATATTTTAACAGATATAACTCTGCGTCCTCCAAATTCCCGCTGTTGTTCTCCATTTCTCCCTCTTGCACACAGTTGTGTATTTCCTCCTGAAAACTAAGCTGAAATCAAAACTGCAACATCGGACCGATTGTTTCATGAATTGATTGAAATGAACAAATTGGCCAATCTTGTGCAAGTATGTGTAATAGAATAATGTGTAATTATCCTTTATATAGCACAGGTCAAGTGTTGAAAGAGCTTTAGATACCCTATCTCTGTTATCCGTACAACCTTCTAACAAGGATTGGTGTTATTATCAACGTATTGCAAAGAGTTTGTCGGGTAGGCCTTTTATAAGCAGTCCAACACATAGTTTCTGGCATAGCTTTCTCTTCAATTGAGGAAAATCTTCACCTGTTACATTTTTGTATATGTAGCTGCTGTTAAAGGCACAGAAGACAAGCCAGCAGCCTCAACAGGCATCTTGAGGCTACAGGAAATCACAGCTTCCCTCCCCCGAATGATTATTATGTTTTTATATGTGTTGGAAGCCGCCCAGAGTGGCTGGGGCAACCCAGCCAAATGGGCGGGTATGAATAATAATAATTTATTATTATTATTATTATTATTATTATTATTATTCTGCAGCTGCGGTGAGATTTGAACTCAGGACCCTGGGTCTTCCTAGCCCACCTCTCGCACCTTCAGCCTCCCAGAGGTGTCGTTGTCTGACAGCTGATGCTTTTCTCCCTTCATACATCCCTTTCCTCGCCGACTCCAGCCTCTGGCCGCTCGCCCCTGACGCACGCGCACAGAGCGCTCACCCGCCGCCACTTCCTGTTCGATCACCTGACACGAGCGACGTCGGAGAGGGAGGTGGTGCCATAGAGAAAGGAAAGTGTAGAGTAGCACACATATTGAGGGGGACGGAATAGGGCAATACCGTTTTGGGGGGGGAGG
Organism: Zootoca vivipara; assembly: GCF_965207765.1. Lineage (NCBI taxonomy): Eukaryota > Metazoa > Chordata > Lepidosauria > Squamata > Lacertidae > Zootoca > Zootoca vivipara. The sequence continues at coordinate 72,138,948 of NC_142587.1, read as the reverse complement.
GGCGATATTATTGATTCCTCCTAATAAAGGTATTGCCCCACTGTGGGTTTTAAAACACACCAAAGCTGCTGTATGTATTGGGACCGAGAGCGTCAATTGAGGTGCTACCGACGTGTGTGACCTGACAAAGGGAAGAAATAAAGTAGTCCGACTCTTTTTTCCGATCTCTACGGGCGACTGTCTCCGCCCGCAGCCGGGAACCTTTTCTTCCCCGCCCCCTCTTCGCGCAGGCGCAAGAGATACCTTTCAGGGCGCGGGAGAAGGGCCGGGCTCTGCTTCTGCCTCAGAACAGGAGGGAGGAGGAGGAGGAAGTGTGTTGAGCGAATCCCGTGTCCAGGGGCCCCCCTCACGTGATTCCCTCCTCCGACCCTCATTGGAGGCACCGGGGGGAGGGGGCGGAGTCCTTGGTGGCGGCGATCGCACGGAAGGGAGGCAGGAAGCGGGGCGAGCAGTTGGGCTGGCTTTGCGGTTCGGTGGTCGGCGGCGGCGGCGACAGGCGCCCACCTGCACCCGCCCGCCCCCGCCCGCAGCCCAGGCAGGATGCAGAACGTCATTAACACGGTGAAGGGGAAGGCGCTGGAGGTGGCCGAGTACCTGACTCCGGTGCTGAAGGTGAGGCCCCTCCCAGAGCCCCCGGAATGGAGTGCGCGGGGCGACAGCCAGATGGAAGGGCGGGGAGGGTCCCCGTTGTCGAGGCTCCTTCCCATGGCGGGGGACGCTTTCTCTCTCCCCACCCCCCTCGCCAAAATAGCACTTCTGTCGGTGAGAAACACAGAAGTAGCCCTCAAATAGAGACGGCGGAAGGAAAGCAACCAAGAGCCTTGTGGAACCCTGAAGACTTGCGCGTTTTATTTATTTATTTATTTTCAATTTTACGTTGTTGTGGGCTAGAAGAAGGAGCCCATGAAAGCTTTATGCCACAACGGCGACAACAAATCGGGAGTGCCAAGGCACCCTTTTCTGTTTCCCCTCGCCACTGTTTTTTGCTCTCCCTGGAAAATGGCTACAGTGGAAGCAGGCACCCTCCTCTGTTATATTCCCCCTTAGGAGGAATGGCCCCGTGTGACCCATAAAACCGTGCAGGCTATATGTTTCCCCTGCAGGAGCTGTCAAAGGTGGCTTGTCCTGCTCTCTGAAGGTGGTGCGGCCTTGTTCTGTATGTCATGTGGTAACAATGTGCTTACAATGCACATTTTCTGTGCTGGTGGTGGGATATTTTGCAATGGGTAACGGGTTATGTCATAGCTGCCAAGTTTTCCCTTTTCTCGCGAGGAAGCCTATTCAGCATAAGGGAAAATCCCTTTAAAAAAGGGATAACTTGGCAGCTATGGTTATGTGCTTTGATGTGTTTCGCTGGTCTGTGAATAGGTGTCCTGCAAAAGAACTGGTGCAGCACAAACTTAAATATGTTTTCTAAATATAGTACAAAGGTCTTTAGTTACTGCTTCAGGTTTCTGAGGAATAAATGCACTCCAAAGCCATACAGAATGGATGTTCCCCTGCTCTTACAGAACTGTATATGACAGCTTCTTTTGATAAGTGGTGCTGCTGTGTTGCATTGATGAGAAGGAAGGATACTTCTGTCTCGTTTAGAAGAGACACTGTCCTTGGAGAGAACAGTAGAATAAGCATAATTTATTCAGGAGCCAGAGAAAGAATGGAAAAAATCCAGGTGGTGTGTGTATATGGAGCCTAGAAATTGTAACTTTCGTGAATGGCTCTGCCCATAGTTGGCATTTTTAAAAGCTGATGTGGACTCACTCCCAGCAGCTCTCCGAATGATTGTCATTGCTTACAGTTCTTGTTTAAACAGATGACAGATGGGAGTTTGTGATAATGTGGAACCAAGCAAATTAAAAGTTGAACATATGTAAAGGTCAAGCTGCATGTTACACTGAATGCATCACAAGCAGCTATGCTTCTGTTTATTCTTTACTTAATCACTGGTGCTCACACTACTGTTATTGGAAGCATAGCAGATGGAGAATTGAATTTATCCCTTTCCTTCTTTGCTGTGACTCTGCTCCCAAAATGGACACCCTTCCTCAGTGGCAAAAAGGAGCAGTAAATAATAATAATAATTAATAATAATTTATTTTTACCCCGCCCATCTGGCTGGGTCTCCCCAGCCACTCTGGGTGGCTTCCAATTTTTTTAAAAAATACAGTACATTAAAATGTCACATATTAAAAACTTCCCTGAACTCTTGACACCAATGGGAACTTTTTTTGGTAACATATGTACCCATGTTGGGGGGCAGTTTTGTGATGTCACAGCTGGGGTGGGAATATAAACTGTGTGTTTTAAGACTTAAAATCTATGTATATGAGAAATATGCTAGAGCACTTTTAGGAACAGAAGTTTAAGGATCCTAACTCAAAATTTGTCTTCATGAGCAGAAATGGAAATAACTCTGGCACCCTTGAGCTACGTATTACAGAATCCGCCTTTTTTTGCTCATCTAAAGCTTCTAAAGGGACGCAGGTGGCGCTGTGTGTTAAACCACAGAGCCTAGGGCTTGCTGATCAGAAGGTCGGCGGTTCAAATCCCTGTGACGGGGTGAGCTCCCGTTGCTCGGTCCCAGCTCCTGCCAACCTAGCAGTTCGAAAGCACGTCAAAGTGCAAGTAGATAAATAGGTGGGAAGGTAAACGGCGTTTCTGTGCACTACTCTGGTTCGCCAGAAGCAGCTTTGTTATGCTGGCCACATGACCTGGAAGCTGTACACCGGCTCCCTCACCCAATAACGCGAGATGAGCACCGCAACCCCAGAGTCGGTCACAACTGGACCTAATGGTCAGGGGTACCTTTACCTAAAGCTTCTCTGGCTTCATCTGAATTTCCACTTGGATGTCCACTTTAGGATGTCCTAAAAATGAAGATAGAAAAATCACAAAATTTTGTATTTGTGTGTTTCCTGATTGTATTCTTAAATATGGGCCAAATTTTATGCTTGCTGCAGATGATTGAGGGATTTAAAATTTGAATGGAAAGCAAGAGGTATAAGAAACGACCCTGGTCAAAGTTTGTAGTTCTATAGCAGAGCAAAGATTTTAGTGAATTTCTCTTTCTACAGCAATTTTTTATTTCCCCCCTCCCCACCCCAATTCTGGGCATTTTTCCCAATGAGACCGCAAAACTTGTCAGTGTTTGTTTTGTTAATTTCGGGCAGTATTCTATTAAACACTTATCCTAGTGCAGTGACTTTTAGCTGTGCAATGTACCTCCCCCTCCTCACTCCCAATGAGTCCCCTAAATCTGCTCCAGAGGCTGGGGGAACTCTAGGACAGATTTAGGGGGTGCATGGAGGGCACATGGGGAGAGGAGAGCGGAGGATGGGAAAATTACATTGCATAGCTAAAAGTTAGTGTTTAGTTGAATACTGCCCATTATGTGCTGCCTTCAAGGATCTCAGGGTAGTATACACAAGGATATCTAACACTATCGTCATTTTATGAGGTAGATTAGAAGCTTAGTAATATTGACTTTCCTGGCAGTATAGTTTGTCTTTATCCAGAGACCATAACTTTCAAATCTAAAAAGTCATCTTTATTTTTCTTCTCTATTTTGACTATAGGAATCAAAGTTTAAAGAAACTGGAGTTATCACTCCTGAAGAGGTATGTATACACTTGTCGGCTTGTTTTTCAAAGTAACTTTTTGAAAGTAGTAAAACAAGAAGTTCCTGTTGCAGAGTTTTCTAGTTCCTCTTAATGCAAACTACAATTGTGACATGATGCTCGCATTTAGTCCATATTTTCTTGGAAAAGGCATTCACAATTGTGAACACACCAACCAGATCTCTGCACCCACTACGACTGAAATTGCATGTGCACGCTGGATTTTCCTCTGTAAAAATGCATTGGATTGGGCTGCAAAACAGGTCCCTTTTCTGGCTATTCTAAAATGGACGGTATTTGTAAGCTGCTTTGAGGCATGCTACAGGTAAAAATATTGAACTAAAACCAGCAGCATAAAGAGATCCCAAACTATTACTATCACAAAACAGCTTTACCATGGAAAATCCAGTCCACACCATTTTACTTAAAGACAGATTGAAATTAAAAGGTCTATCAGAGTCGTCTAAAAGCAAATGGGTGAGGAGCAAAATGTAACTTCTAAGGAGGGAGTTCTAAGATGTGGGACCTGAAAAGGCTCTGTCTATTGTACTCACCAATCTAATATATATTTAATGGGGGCCCTGCAAGTATGTACTTGTATCTGATCTTATGGCAAACAGTACTTCCAAGTACAGTGGTACCTTGGTAGTTGAACGGCTTGGTTTCCGAACAAATCGGCTCCAGAATGCTGCAAACCCGGAAGAGAGTGTTCCAGTTTGCGAACGTTTTTTGGAAGCCGAATGTCCGACGCGGCTTCTGATTGAGTGCAGGAAGCTCCTGCAGCCAATCGGAAGCCGCGCCTTGGTTTTCAAACTGTTTTGGGAGTTGAACGGATTCCTGGAACGGATTGAATTCAAGAACCAAACAATTTACGGCTTTAAAGCTCAATATCAGCATCTTAAATTGGGCCCAGAAGTGAACTATCAAACAGACTTCAGATTGTGTGATCTAGGTCTAGTCTTTTACTTTGGGACACTACTTATTTGAAAGGTGCTTGCAAAGTAAGTGTGTAAGATTTGTGGAGCATGTGAAAGAAGGAGAAGACACAAGAGGTGGGGTTTAGAATTTTTATAGAAATAAATTAGGCATGCTCAAGGTGCACATCTCTGTTTGGCCCCTACCTTGTTGTTGTTTAGTTGTTTAGTCGTGTCCGACTCTTCGTGACCCCATGGACCATAGCACGCCAGGCACTCCTGTCTTGCACTGCCTCCCGCAGTTTGGTCAAATTCATGTCCGTAGCTTCGAGAACACTGTCCAACCATCTTGTCCTCTGTCGTCCCCTTCTCCTAGTGCCCTCAATCTTTCCCAACATCAGGGTCTTTTCCAGGGAGTCTTCTCTTCTCATGAGGTGGCCAAAGTATTGGAGCCTCAGCTTCACGATCTGCACTTCCAGTGAGCACTCAGGGCTGATTTCCTTCAGAATGGATAGGTTTGATCTTCTTGCAGTCCATGGGACTCTCAAGAGTCTCCTCCAGCACCATAATTCAAAAGCATCAATTCTTCGGCGATCAGCCTTCTTTATGGTCCAGCTCTCACTTCCATACATCACTACTGGGAAAACCATAGCTTTAACTATACGGACCTTTGTAGGCAAGGTGATGTCTCTGCTTTTTAAGATGCTGTCTAGGTTTGTCATTGCTTTTCTCCCAAGAAGCAGGCTTCTTTTAATTTCGTGACTGCTGTCACCATCTGCAGTGATCAAGGAGCCCAAGAAGGTAAAATCTCTCACTGCCTCCATTTCTTCCCCTTCTATTTGCCAGGAGGTGATGGGACCAGTGGCCATGATCTTGGGTTTTTTTTATGTTGAGCTTCAGACCATATTTTGCGCTCTCCTCTTTCACCCTCATTAAAAGGTTCTTTAATCCCTCCTCACTTTCTGCCATCAAGGTTGTGTCATCTGCATATCTGAGGTTGTTGATATTTCTTCCGGCAATCTTAATTCCGGTTTGGGATTCATCTAGTCCAGCCTTTCGCATGATGAATTCTGCATATAAGTTAAATAAGCAGGGAGACAATATACAACCTTGTCGTACTCCTTTCCCAATTTTGAACCAATCAGTTGTTCCATATCCAGTTCTAACTGTAGCTTCTTGTCCCACATAGAGATTTCTCAGGAGACAGATGAGGTGATCAGGCACTCCCATTTCTTTAAGAACTTGCCATAGTTTGCTGTGGTCGACATAGTCAAAGGCTTTTGCATAGTCAATGAAGCAGAAGTAGACGTTTTTCTGGAACTCTCTAGCTTTCTCCATAATCCAGCGCATGTTTGCTATTTGGTCTCTGGTTCCTCTGCCCCTTCGAAATCCAGCTTGCACTTCTGGGAGTTCTCGGTCCACATGCTGCCTAAGCCTGCTTGTAGAATTTTAAGCATAACCTTGCTAGCGTGTGAAATGAGTGCAATTGTGCGGTAGTTGGAGCATTCTTTGGCACTGCCCTTCTTTGGAATTGGGATGTAGACTGATCTTCTCCAATCCTCTGGCCATTGCTGAGTTTTCCAAACTTGCTGGCATAATGGGTGTAGCACCTTAACAGCAGCATCTTTTAAAATTTTAAATAGTTCAGCTGGAATATCATCACTTCCACTGGCCTTGTTATTAGCAGTGCTTTCTAAGGCCCATTTGACTTCATTCTCCAAGATGTCTGGCTCAAGTTCAGCAACCACACTACCTGGGGTGTACGAGACCTCCATATCTTTCTGGTATAATTCCTCTGTGTATTCTTGCCACCTCTTCTTAAGGCCCCTATCTTACATACCACAAAATGGGTGAGGCGGAACTCATGTTTTTTACTGTTGCATGGTCAGTTGCAAATGCAGAAGAAAGTATTTGCTCATGACTGTGATCTAGAACATTTCTAATGATGTTACAAATAGCAGGAATACAGAAGTTTGCACTGAACTTAAGAGGCCTTCCCTGTTTTCTTTCCCCCTTTAAAAAAGAAAACTGATTAGTCCAGTTTTGATACACAGTAACATTTGTTTCTATTACAATTCTTATCAAAGGAACACCAGTACCTGATGCTTATGGGAGATCTTGCAAACCTTTTTCTGCCACCCAAAATAGCAACTTGTTAAGCAAAAAAAATAACATCTAAAAATTGAATGCCAGCAATTAAGGCTAGATTATTTGACCTTAATTCCTAAATGTCGATGGAGTGGCAGATTTTTTCTGCAGAGGGATTCACTGATAAGAATTTAATCTTTGATGGCAGTGTTTATGAGTTCTGTCTTCAAGTTATTATATGAATCTGTCTTCAGGTTATTATATGAAGCCACTGAATACTTACGTTCCATGCTGGCCTAACCAGCAAACTTGCATCAAAATAATAATTTATCTCCCTCTGCTTGCCTGATTATTTGACTGGATCTTTGCTGCTTTGAACTTAACACAGTGTACATAGCGGAAAACACATCCAACAGTAACAGAATTCTCCCCTCTTTGTCTTGTTATTTCAGCAAGATGTAAAGATATAGGGTTATATTGAGTGCTGCTGTTCTGTTAGCACATCAGACTTCTGCTTGTGCAATGGGACTTCCCACTCCTCCACTGCCATCCATACACCCTCAAAATCTGCTCCAAAGTGTTGAAGGATCCCCCAAAGCAGATTTGGGGAGCATGTAGGGGTGGAAGGGAAGGGAAAGTCCTGCACTACTTGAGATACAACCTGAAGACTTGTTTAGAGATGGATCAGTTAACTAATGTGGTTAGCTAAGCATTTCTACTTCTAGTGGACTGTCAGAACAGAGGAGATTTTCCTAGTAGTACAGATATAAGTGGCTGTTGCTCACTGTCCCAAGGGGTTGATACTGCAATAAATATTTAATATATTAAAGATGGTTTTGCTGTCATTCTGTCTCTAGAAAGAGAAGAAAGAACCTTGCTTAGATGTGACTATTTGTGATGGTGATTATTAAGTGCATGGTTCTTTTTTGGCTTTCATCACTATATTTTTGGAGCATGTATTGTGGCTATATACCTTTAAAATATTTAGTGTGTTTGTATATATAGATATATATATATATGCCAGCTGTTGCACTTGGCTTGTAGATCATCCCATTAACAATCTATCCAGGAATCCCATTCCAGTTTGCAAGTTAATTGCGTGATTGTCCCATTCAGACAAAATATTTTCCTGTATATGCATCCTTGAAATTGTTCAAGGAGCAATTGTCTATGAATTGGGAAAGACAAATTATTGAGTTGGTATGAGTAGGATTTGATCTCACACTTATTCTGTACATATATAAGTAATGATGTTAAGGCTACTGAGGTTGTTTAAACTATATATATCAGATATTTTTCAGGCTTCTTCTGTTTTGTGTTTGGCAGTTTGTGGCAGCAGGAGACCATTTAGTTCACCACTGTCCTACTTGGCAATGGTAAGTAAGGTTCTACAGAAACCACCTCAAAAGAATACATAGGGATGGGTAGCACATTCACTGTCTGGGGATTGTGAATGTGCACGTATTTCCCACTGCGTGTGAGAGAGAAACTATACAAAGACGCCTACCGTAATTTGTATAATTCTTCCCCCCACCCCACCCACTTTTTTTGAGAAGGTATTGCAGAATGTACTTGAGCATATGTGGCTGTATTTCTCAGTTGTAAACCATTACTTGAGTGTATCTGCTCTGAAGACCTTTGACTTCTGAACATAAAACATGGACACTTGAAATTGCTCAAGACATGTGTTGTATTTTTTGTGAGCTTGTACTGACTTCATTTTCAATTTAGCTTTCAAGATTTATCAGAATACAAAGACAGGATACCAAAAGAGGGTTTTGTATGTATAGTTAGTGAAACATTTTGGATTAGCTGCAGTCTAAAGGTGTTTTTTAGGATTAGAACAATGGTAGGATTGAAAAATGCCTATCTGTCTACAACTTGTTACAGGCTTTGAGCAGTTCCTTTGGTTTGAGCTCAAAGAAGCCCCTTGTCTCCTTCTTGCAACAGATACAAGAAGCTTGATGCATTGCATGTTGTAAAAGGGGAAGCAGAAGAAATGCAATTCTGAGAATGCTCTTATCATTTAACAGAAGTGGAAATGCAGACTGGGATTCCATGCACTAGACCAGGGGTAGGCAACCTCAGGCCCGTGGGCTGGATGCAGCCCAATCACCTTCTCAATCCAGCCCACAGACGGTTCGGGAATCAGCATGTTTTTACATGAGTAGAATGTGTCCTTTTATTTAAAATGCATCTCTGGGTTATTTGTGGGGCATAGGAATTCGTTCATCCCCCCACCCCCCGGAAAAAAAATAGTCCAGGCCCACCACATGATCTGAGGGACGGTGGACCAGCCCACGGCTCAAAAAGGTTGCTGACCCCTGCACTAGACAACTAGGTCTGTCTTCCAAAGGGGAAAAAACTACTTGGGTAGTTTTCTCTTTTCTCCCCCCTCCCCCCTTTCTGTGCCCCAGGGCAAATAATCTTTGAAACTGGTCAGAGTGTTTTTGTTTCTGCTTTAGCAGAAATATGATTCTGTTGCATAAGAGCCAGAATTGGTCTCTGATTGTCCGCAGCTTATCACAGCCTTACTTCATATTTTTAAGGGCTACAGGAGAAGAATTAAAGGTCAAGGCATATCTCCCAACAGACAAACAGTTCTTGGTCACTAAAAATGGTAAGTTTGGCACCAGTGCTGTGATTGTGTATTGTGACTGAATATGCACCAGCCACAGCCCTGCAGATGTATCTTTACTTTCATACTTGTTGTTGAACCAACTTTGATAGGTGTGCACAGTTTTATATCTTGAGAGTCACAATGTGAACTTTTGAGATCCTTAACATGGGTAAGCAAACTGTGCTTGTGGTATGGATTACTTGTATGAGTAATTTGGTGCTGTTCTGTAAACATCTTTATGCAATGCATAATGTAGTCCAGATGTGTTGGACTACAGCTCCATCATCCCTGACCATCAGGAGGGCACCACTATGGGGTAGGTTGGCTTGGGTGACTCAGTTGGTGAGGGGTGTAGGGCAGACAGGTGTTCTTATCCCACAGCAGCAGGTTAGACTAGAGGCCTGAACAATTCTTTCAATATCTGCTTCTGTCTTGATCGAAAACAACAAAACTGAATGAAGCTGATAAACATGTACTTTATGCAAAACTGAGAGAACATTCAAATACTGTGCCAGTTCTTTATGATTATGCCATACCTAGGAAATAGTATAAAAGGGCTTTACCCACCTTACAATACATATATATGCTGATCCTTAGGTCTTTTGCTTTTAAGCAGCAGTTCCTCTATGTGATGCTGAATCAAATGCTTCAATAAAATTCAGGAAGGCACTTGGCCTTAGTGCATATAAGTTTCAAGTGACATCTGCACCGCTTGCTAAATGCTTTCAGTCCGCTTTAGCTCCTAGCTACGTTAGTGTCCTTTTTGTACCTGGACACATTTGGATGCCCCAGAGCGGTAAGCTTTGCTTAAGACTAAACCCATGCTCCAAAAAATGTGTGCTGATATTTGTGAAGTATATACATCAACCTCCAGTTCTGAAAACACTGGGATAATTTATCTCCAGCTGATTTTGTGAATGAACAGTGTTTGCTGTTTTTTGTAGTGCCATGCTATAAGCGATGTAAACAAATGGAGTATTCGGATGAACTGGAAGCCATTATAGAAGAAGATGATGGGGATGGAGGATGGGTGGACACATATCACAATGCAGGTATTGTATATTTCTCTTGTACATTAAATTTACAAATGCCCAGCTTGGGGCCTCTATTCTCGTGTACTCTGAATAATGCTCCACAACACATGTGTCCAAACCTGGAGACCATCTTCAGATTTTAGGTTACCTCACTGAATCTGAATCCTTAACCATTTGAAAAAGCAGCCGTTGAAAATTGTGAGTCACAGTTGCCATCACCCAGGGTTTGGGGTGGGGAGCAGCTGTTTGTAGAATCAAAATATTAGCAGGTTTCTCCCTAGTTCTGACTATATCTGTGCTCTCTACAGGCATTACAGGAGTGACAGAATCCATTAAGGAGATCACACTGGAGAGCAAGGTATTAACTTGTGAATCTGTGATTAATATGCTGATGGGTAATACAAAGTGAACCCAGGGCTTTTTTCAGCCAGAACTTGCTGGAACCCACTTCTGGCACCTCTCAATGGGCACCCTTGCCATTTTAAGAGAACAAGGGAGGTGTTCACGGTGAGTTCCGGCACCTCTTTTTCTAGAAAAATAGCACAGAGTAAACCTATCAACTTGGTATGCTTGCTGGAGTAACTGCTCTCCCTGAAGAAAAAATATTTCCCCATTTATGTCTCCAATGGATTGGAACAGTAGGTTAGATGCCTAATATGAACCACAGCAGTAAATCCACTGCATACTTGTGGATTGAGGGAGGCACTCTTCTGTAGATTAAATGCAAGCATATTTGTGAAAACAATTTCAGGAAAGTTTTTGAAGCCCATAGGTAACAGAGCCATGTTATTTAGGTTGGCTAATTTGAAGGTAGCCAGCCTGAGCAGTGCAGAGATTTAAAGCACATTTTTGTCCTTTTGTTTTGGCGGCTGGTTTAGATAGGAGAGCAGCTAATTTGTGGCTAGATTGCAGCCCCCCAACTGCTGGTTACCTAGAGCAGGGATGGGACTCCTGTGGCTGTCCAAGTGCTTTTATTCATTAAATTTCTATACCACCCTTCGTCCGAGAATCACAGGGTGGTTTACAATATAAGGGCACAAACATACATAGCATAGTAACAAACAAAAGCGACCAACCCTCCCTCCTTCAATTTAAAAGGCCATAGATTGGCCTGGGAGAAGAGGAGAGGAATGTTTTCACCTGGCACCAAAAGATATGCAATGAAAACGCCAAGCAAGCCTCCCTGGGGAAGGCATTTCACAAACGGGGAGCCACCACAAAAAAGGCCTGTTCTCACGTTGTCACTCTCTGGATATGTCATGGAGGAGGCATATGGACACAAGTTGCTGGCCTGCAACTGCCCTTATCCCTGACCATGGGCTGTGTTGGCTAGGGCTGGTGGGAAGAGAATCCACAAGTTTCCCATCCTTGACGTAGACTGCTCAGGTGAGGGGATGGGTAGGTTTACCCTTGTTCCATCTTACCTACAAATGGCTGAACTGAGTTGTGCTTATGCTTGGCAAAAATGCTTCATTCTTAAGCAAAACATTTCTAATTTTCCCAAAGGGGAAAATATATTTAAGAGGGATATAGTTTGCATGCATTGTGGTTGCTATCTTCAGTTTTATCCCAGCCAGGGTGTGCAGTCTCTGATGCAGCATAGGAATGTGAGGCCACCACTTTTAAAAAGACACCGCATGCTTTGAGAGGGCTGTACAATTTGAATTTTAATTGAAAAACTAGCCATAACTCTAGTTACAGGTAGGTAGCCGTGTTGGTCTGAGTCGAAGCAAAATAAAAAAATTCCTTCAGTAGCACCTTAAAGACCAACTAAGTTTATATTTTGGTATGAGCTTTCGTGTGCATGCACACTTCTTCAGATACACATCTGAAGAAGTGTATCTGAAGAAGTGTGCATGCACACGAAAGCTCATACCAAAATATAAACTTAGTTGGTCTTTAAGGTGCTACTGTAGCCATAACTCGTTGCATTGGATTTCATTTAGAGCAGGGCTTTACTGCCATACAATGTTTTCATATACCTTCATGCAGGGGCGGAGGAAGAGGGTGCAGTGGGAGTGGGCAGCCCCAGGTGTCACCACTGAGGGGAGTGACAAAATGCCGGGTTGCCCCAAACGGTCTGCCGGCCGCCTCCCCCTCAGCTGTAGGGCAGCTGAATGGGAGGAGACAGACAGACTCCTTGAAGGCCCCACGGAGCGTCCTGTCCCCTGGGCGCAGGGCATGCGCGCCACCCCAGGCACCCGATCGGCTTGTTCCGCCGCTGCCTTCATGATGATCAAGAAACAAGCTTCATTGACACATTTATTGGTTCCTTTTTTGGTCCTTGTGTTTTGGTACCACAGTGAGTGGCCGGTTTGCAAGTTGGTAGAGTGATTCAGTCTGCCCATTCATGGAATTGCTGAGTGAACTCTTAAATTTGATGCATGAAAGCTCTAGTCAGGAACACTGAAATGGTGCATTGCTTTTTCTTGTCTTCAAAGGACAATACAAAGTTACCAGAGCGCCCAGGGTCTTGTGACGATGAAGATGATGATGAGGGAGAGGCAGCAGATATGGAAGGTAATGGCCAGTCACTTGAAGGAATGCTTCACTAGATCATGTTGTTGTTAGGTATGTAGCAGAAGCAAAACAGTAATGTTGTCATCATTGCACTTTTGAGTCCATTTTGTACATGGAATTTTTTCTGCAAAAGATTCCTTCCTGCGTAGCGTTGCAAACTTCACGGCAGTTATTTAAATTCATGAAACAGTCCCTTGATGTCAACGGGGATTGGTCGCTGCTCTTGTGGACACGAAGCAATGAATTCAAACTGCGCCTCCAAAGATGATAAGCTAGGAAGAATTTTGTAAACATTGGGACCCAGTTGAGAAAGGAGAAAGTACTGGGGAAACTTTCTTAATGGAGGTCTTAGATGAGAAGAAGGTTAGATGAATTTTTAATGGGATCCATCTATATAGATTTAATTCTGATGCAAGAGGTTTGATTGGGAGTTACTCATCACTTCCAGTGAGGTGTAGAGACTACTAGAGCAGGGGTCGGCAAGGTTTACCTCGCCTGGGCCGGTTCACTCCAGCGGAGAGCCCTCTGGGCCAGATTGCACGTGAGCACATGCACCTGTGATTTTTGGCACCTGCGCACCCGCAATTTCCGGCATTGCACAGACGTGATTTCCGGCGCCGCAGAAGCAAATCCCCGCGCTGCGCTGTGCTGGTATAGCGCAGCGGGCAGGGACTCACTGAGCAGGTGGCTCGGTTCGGGGGCAGCTTGTGGGCCGGTTAAACGACCCTCGTGGGCCGCTTGTGGCCCATGGGCCTTAGGTTGCCGAACCCTGGACTAGAGTATTGGACTCAAATGTAGGAAATTAGATTCAAATACCTGCACAGTTGTGAAGCTCCCAGATCAGTAACTCTGTTACTTCATCACAGGGTTGTGGTGAAGTTAAAATGCCTCTTGGAACCCCTTGGAGGAAAGAGTTACAGTACTTCCTTCATGGAGTAATAAATTTAAAAGTAATATATTCAAGGAGTCACTCACTGGAGTTGAGAGTACATGGAAGAAATTTGTGTTTCTACATTGTGTTATGTAAGATGGAATGTAAGTGATACAAAACTAGTTTCTGACTATCGGTCGAATAAAGTATATTGATTGATTGATACAAAACTAGCCCAAGATTATTTTTGTCTTGTTCCATCCAAATAGTCATGATTCTACTAGCCATCCTGAGTGTCTTGAGGAAAGGTGGGATGCAAGTGTGAAACACTGATAATTTCTTCTCATTTTTAAAATTTCTCTACCAGTAGTCTAACGAATCAATAAGAGAAACTTAAAAGACGTATTCTTAAATAACTATAATCACACAACTGGCCTAACACCTCAGGAGCATTCTCATGAGTAGGGCACAATACTTCCAAGGGACAGATTAGGTGAAAAGAGGCTAAGAAAGCCATCCTAGTAGAAAGGATGATACCAAGGTAAATTAAAATAATAACAATTACACTGTAGTCTTAAGAGAGACAAATGACATGCCATTTGGGGTGCCCTCTGAAGCAGATTTTGGAGGCACATGAAGATGAGGGTGAAGTGCCTCGAGCTTAAATCTGCTCACACAAATTTGGATTCCACTTAATCTCTACTAATCACTTGTCTGTGGTCATTAACAAACATGAAAAAGGTGCCAAGAGGACACAATTGCCCCCTTTTAATTTTTGAAAGTATATGCTCCTAAATAAAAGAACTAATTCAAGAAGTAATTGTAGGTGAACTGCTAGGAAATACAATCAAATTCATAATCTTCATACAGAAAAAAAGGTAAAATTCCACTATAGAATATATTTATATTTACAGGGGGAGCTATACCATAAAGCTCCTTGAACCATGCGTGGTTTTTCAACCACACTTTCCCTTCTTTCCCTTTTCTCAACTCTATAGTTTGCTTGGGTTCCTCTATCTTAACCTACACTGCTCCTTTTCTTCCATCCTGATTTTGCTTGCCTCTTGGGCACTCTACCCAGCCCTCAGCATGCCTCCTTTTTCCTACCACCCTAACACACAGAATGTTTGTGAGCGTTCTGTGACAACACAGCAGCTTATCCCGTGGGTGGGGTGACAACTGGTTAACAACATAGCATGTGCACCTCAATAAAATTTAAGACTTATATTGAAGAATGCATTCTTTGTTACAGCATACACTGCAAAGTATATATATTTTTTAAACTTGATAACTTCATTCTTAATTTGCATCTTCCTTGAACACCCTGAGCACGCATAAATATTTAACAAAAGCAGTAAATAGTAACATGATAATTTTATATCCTTTCAGATTATGAAGAGAGTGGGCTGTTGGAGACAGATGATGTAAGTGCACTGTGTTCATTGGGCAGCAGCAATGTCTCTTCTGACTTCAATGTATGTCCAGTAGCATATTATTTTTAAAACTGCACGTGGACTTCATATGTATATTTTCATTAAAAACTAACCACCAATGAAAAGAGTTTATACCACCACCTAATGCCTGTAGTCATTGAATTTGGTGGGGAGTGGGCAACATTTTAAAGCTATCAATTTATTTCTTAAAATCTCGAGCAGGCAACATTGGATACAAGAAAAATAGTGGAAGCTGCCAAGGCAAAAGCTGATGTTGGAGAAGAAGAAATCCTACAGACTAGGACGTATGACCTTTACATCACATATGACAAATACTACCAAACACCAAGGCTCTGGTTATTTGGTTATGATGAGGTACAACATTCTTTTTTCCTTATTTGAATCTATTCAGAGCTCATTAGAGCAGTAAATTGGTAATATGGTATGGGGCCTCAGACATACTGTGTCAAAGACACAGCCCTCTGCAATTATATTCAATTATATGCAATTATATGTGATTTTGGCTGTAGGCACAATCTGCAGAATGTAACCCCCACCTAAGTTGCAGGCTTACTGTAAGGTTTGCAAAGCAAGTTCTGCTTTTATGTTAATATTTTTGTTATTAATTTCATTTTTATACTGCTTTACTTTTTATGGGGGGGGAATCAAATTAGTTAATGATGATGATAATAATTTTATTATTTGTACCCTGCCTATCTGACTTGATTGCCCCTGCCACTCTAGATGGTTTCCAACAGATTTAAAAACAATAAAACACCAAACATTAAAACTTCCCTATACAAGGTTGCCTTCAGGTGTCTTCTACAAGTTGTATAATTATTTATCTCCTTGGCATCTGATGTGAGGGCGTTCCACAGGGCAGGCACCACTACTGAGAAGACCCTCTGCCTGGTTCAGTGTAACTTCTTGCTGTGAGGGAAGTGCCAGAAGGCCCTTGGAGCTGGACCTCACTGTCAGGCTGAACAATGGGGGTGGAGATGCTCCTTCGGGTATACAGGGCCAAGGTGGTTTAGGGCTTTAAATTGTGCTCGGAAATGTACGGGGAGCCAATATTGATCCTTTAAGACCAGTGTTACATGGTCCTAGCGGCCACTCCGAGTCACCAGTCTGGCAGCTGCGTTCTGAATTAGTTACAGTTTCTGAGTCACCTTCAAAGGTAGCCCCACGCAGAGTAGTCGAAACAGGAGATAACCAGAGCACACTAAAACAACACACTAAAACATCAAATAAAGCAATCCAGAATAAAACACTTATTTGCTTGGCTGAAATTCTTTGTTTAATTACAGAGAAGGAATCTATGCAATTTGTCTTTACTTCTCTATCTCTCCTCTCTCTCTAGCAACGACAGCCATTAACTGTAGACTATATGTATGAAGATATTAGTCAAGACCATGTCAAAAAGACTGTGACAATTGAAAACCATCCCCATCTTCCTCCACCTCCAATGTGTTCAGTTCATCCGTGCAGGTATACTTCAGTCTGCATTCTAACAGCATGTGAATTTACTAACAGCATATGAAAATATTCATGAAAAAAGTTTTGGTGGATGAAATGGGTTTTGTATTCTGGCCACTTTTTAGCATCTTTGTATTCTTTATTGTACAGTCATACCTCATGTTGCGTCCACTTCACGTTACGTTTTTTCAAGTTGCGTCCTATGGCAACCCAGAAGTACCGGAACGGTTACTTCCGGGTTTCGCCGCTCACGCATGCACAGAAGCGCTAAATCGCGCTGTGCACGTGCGCAGACGCGGCACTTCTGGATGCGAACGCTTCCAAGTTGCTGATGTGCCTCTGGGACGGGTTACGTCCGCAACTCGAGGTTCCACTGTATTCTTTATTGGTCTTAAACTCTGAAACCCTTTCCCCCAGCACTCAGTTGAAACTGCTCTCATTCTAATTTATTGGGTCTGTTACGTACCAGTAGTGCACAGTGTCATTTGAGCAGACTCCCACTCATGCAATGGGAAGTCCTCTTTTTCCCTTTCCCCCTCCCCTGGAACTCTCTAGCCCATCCTGCATGTGTACTTAAAGGCTCCCCCAACCTTGGGTGTTTTAGGGAGCTGTATGGAGACAGGAAATCTGTTCTGCCGGTGGTGTCCTACTAGTGGGTGGATGCTGTTGGATTTTGCCCATTGGACTTTGATGGCCACTGTGAAGTCAGACTGCTGGGGTCTTGCCAAGTAAAAGTAAATTCTCTGGTTTGTTTCCACTTTTCAAACTCTCCAGAAGGTGTCAGGCAATTGTCCTGGAAATGGGAACAGTTGTCATGCTTCAAGCTGCAGTCTCGGGCTCTGCTACTTGGGGTTCTTTGTTTTATTTTTTAAAAAAACTTTTCAGGCTGTCTGTTTACACAAAACTCCACACTTTGCTGTATAGACAGAACATGCATTTGTCTTCACTCTAAAGCCCTAATCTTGTTGAACTCTTGAAATACAGTGTTACCTGCTTAAAGCATTGAAATTAAATGTTCTGCTTAGGCTGTTTACTTCCATCATACTGTTTTTGCAGTTTAAAAAGGTGGGAAGATTCTGGGATTCTCCTTCATTTTAATAACAGGAGCATGCTAACTTTTAAAACTCATTTTAAAAGTCCGGTTCTGTGTTCTGCCGGAACAGGTGAACACCTTTCGCCCTTTCTCTGGCAAAGTCCCTTTGACTTTGTAGTCAAAAGGCCAGTTTAGCATCTCTGGCAAAAGAGACTGAACAACGCTGAATGGAAATCTCTGGGAATAACAGCATGAATGCAAGAATAATATGAAACCAATATTTGCTCAGAGTTTCCCAATATTGTGTTATGCTGAGTTTTGTTTTGCTCATTCTGCTGCACAACATCTGTTCTCAAAAATGTGGCAATCATTTCCTTAGTAGGATTCATGATGAACACACTAAGAGGGTTAATAAACTGGCACAGTTTTCACTTCTGCAACTTGAAGTAAAATCTGGTGTCCCTTGAGTTCTTGTGCTGTTGGCGGAATCCTTTTTTTTTCATTTTCTGAATTGTTTAAAAACAGCAGTTTTCCATCCATGCTGTTTAGCTTTCTTAAAGTATTTCATTAGTTAATTAACATGCAAAGTTGTGTTCAGCATCAGCATCCTCCCAAGTTTTCAGCATGTTGTATTGGAATAGACTTCCAATAGTTATTGGCTCTGATGGTGTTGGGCTGCTTGTCCTGCTCTCATCACTGTCTCCCTTTTACTTTTCCAGCTTCAGCAGTTGCGTGAGGGTATGTTATGGGAAAGAGTTACTGGGAATTGGTTGTAAAATACTCACCACTTGGGACTGTTCTGAGTGCTTAATAAGGTTCATCGCAAAGGCTGCAACCCTAGTTGATGCAGCACTGCTGTTTCCTTCCTTGTTGTGATTCTGTTGGAAATGAAGTCCTTGAATAGGGTGATTGAGATAGATGGTGGAAGAAATTCTGGTTTGAGTAATGTTTTAAGCAACCGTTAAATACTATACTACCTCCAAGTAGTGATTTCTGCTTTGGATGCCTATGTGCGTTTACGTTAGAAGGCCTACCCATTAGCTGTAGCCATTCAGTCCCTGATAAGCTCCCTGGTCCTGTTCAGTCTGCATTGGATTGAGAGGAAGTTTTAATACCAGCCTTGTTGGCAGTTCTCCCATGCTGCCACATTATCTCTGCCAGTTCTACTAATAACAATGATAAAATAGGAGTAGAGTGAATACTAGTGCAGACATGCCTTGAAGTAGCTATTTAAACTTTATTTTTAAATTCTCATTGCTTGCTTCTGCTGCCATGAACTACCTTGCATACAAACTGTAATCAAATAACTTACTGTATTATATAATAATGCAATAGATGTATATTTCAAGATATTCACAATTTGCTTTCAGACATGCGGAAGTGATGAAGAAAATCATTGAAACTGTGGCAGAAGGTGGGGGAGAACTCGGAGTTCATATGTATCCTTTTATCTAACTGCCTAAAATAGGTTTTTGGTTTTAAAAAGGGCTCTGCACTGATTGCTTGTCTGTTTTTTCAGAGTGTGTTCTCCCACTTTCCCCTCCCAGTCCTTGCTCAAGCACACATTCAAGTTTCAGGGGGCACTGCTACACTTAGCCGTGCTAAGGCACTCAGAGTGATTGCCTTATAAGAATGGCCCACTTTGGGTGACTATCGCTATGTGATGTGAATCTAAAAGATACTTATAATTAATCCATGGTTCACACATGGCTAAGCCTAAAAATGAGTGGTATCCAGGGAAGTAGTTCTATTAGTGCAAGGACGTATGGCTGTGCAGTGGAACATCTCCTCTATCTCCTCCCTTCTCTTCTGTGTGCCCCCTGAATCTGTTCTGGGGGTTCACCCATATTTGGGGAGAGTGCATAGGGTGTGGAGAGGCAGGAGTTCTGTTGCACCTCCAGAAGTTTACATTGTTGGATACCATCCAATGTCATTTTCCTTAATGCAGTGCTATTGGTGATATCCATCTAAGTTAGAGAGTATGAATGATAAAACTGATCAATTACGTAATACTAGCTATAATGGCTACAATGGTTGGAGCCTGTATGTCTCTGAATACTCGTCACTGGTGAGCACAAGTGGGAAGAATACCGCTGTACTTGTATACTGCATACAGGCTTCCCATAGACACCTGTTAGGCCACTGGATGGATGCTTGACCTGATCCAGCAGATTACTTAAGTCCGTTGTTCCCAATGGGCCTAGTTTGCATAGGCCATATTGAATTACAGTAGAAATTGGAGTTCTTGGGAAAGTCCAGAAATAAACGATAAATTGCAAGAACTCAGGCCAAAATAAGATGGATTTCAAATAAATCTTCACAAGGTTTTATTGATGTGATGCGGAGTTTAAATGGGAATCAATCCCAATGTTGAAGGCAAATAAAGGTAAATTCCAGTAAATTCCATTTGGTATACTTTGACCTGTGAATCTTTGCTGATGAAGAATAGTCGAAACAGGGCCTTGTCCTGATTTTTACTGGAATTTACCTTTATTTGCCTTCAACATTCGGATTGATTCCCATTTAAACTCCGCATCGCATCAATAAAACCTTGTGAAGATTTATTTGAAATCCATCTTATTTTGGCCTGAGTTCTTGCAATTTATCGTTTTATTTCTAGTTTGCATAGGCAGCAATAACTATAATAAAAACTAAATTTTGAGTCGTCTTTATGCAAGTGGGAGACACTCTCTGGCCATTAAAACTGTTCCACTAGACTAGACTGGTAGCCTTATCTATCTCTTTCCAAAGAGTTACATTGGTGCTTGACTATAGAGGAAGGTTGAATTGTTAAAACTTGTGGTTTTTACTTGTCTGCTTTGAGGTTAAAAACTTGCTTCTCCTTGTGGAACTACTGGGTTGATTTTCCTTAATTAAATATTCAGGTACCTTCTAATTTTTTTGAAATTTGTACAAGCAGTCATTCCGACAATAGAATATGACTACACGAGGCACTTTACGATGTAATTAGGGGAAAGAATGTTTATGCTAATTATTGATTCTAATTTTTAAAAAGAATAACCCATACCTGTGACTGGCTTGTTTATCCACCATGGTATACAATTTCTGTAATGTACAACCTCTATCAAGTTTATGCATCAAAATAAAATTCCACTACCAGCCTTACTTTTTAATAAAGACCTTTATGTGTAAAAATAAATAATAAAACACTTTTTTTTTCATTCCTGTGCTGTGGGTACATAGAGGGGTTTTGTTTCTCTTTGACATATATTACTGCGAAGACTGGGGAAAAGAAAAAAAGAAAATCTCAAACCAAGATCCCAATTCATGTTTGTTTTTAATTAAATTTCTGAGAATTTTTCAAAGTAAGATTGTAGCAAGACATGAGTGTTAACACACCTGATAGTGGAAAATAATGTGTGATTTCTGACTAGTGGCATTTCAGAGTAAATTGACCAAATCGCTCAGGTAGATCTTAATATGTATCTAAGGCACATCTGATTTTCCAAGTGCACATTAGTCTAGGTCCTTATTTGATGCTAGAAACCCAACTCTTCTCATGTTCCTTTGAACATCAGATGGGAATGAAAGCATGACTGGGTGTGGAGACTAGGAAAAGATGTGATCACTTCTTTCGGTTGAATGCTAATGTACTGAAGAAAAGCATGTGCAGCTAGTGAAAAGTTGCATTCGGAACTACACCTGGCATGTGCTTTTCTATCTGGAATACTAAATTTCTGTCTGCAAAGATAGTACTCAAACCTTGTTTTCAGAAGGTTCAGCTTAAGTTGCACCAATCTCCTTAATGACATGGTTGCCTTTCCTTTTTATGTCACCTGTAGATGAATGCCCTCTTACGCAGTAAAGATATAGATACCCTTTCTCTACTTTCTACACCGTGTGTTCTTTTAACTAGGAAGTGAGATCAGAAATGTCAAGTGTCAAGGAGGATTCAAGGAAATTGGCCTCTTCTTGCCATCGTTGCAGTTGGAAGGAATAGGAAGCAGCTGTCTTCCACCCAGCAGTCAACTTGCGTCAACAGAAAAAATGTTCTCAATAAGTAAAAATAATAATGGCTTTTTGCATACCTTCTGATGGGATGGTGGGAGAACCTTATTGGCTCCATTTCTACCATGGAAGAAAAAGGGTAAGATTCATAAAAATAGAGTGTGGAAACTACAACATATAGTTCAGTTAGAACCTATTCTTTTCTTCTATGAAGGTTGGCAAGTGGATATCCCTATTATGGCCATAATTTTTACATAGGAGTTGTGAATTTAAGATTTAAATCTGATGTTTCATCCACTAAATTTCTGCTGCAAAAAACGTAACACTGTTCAACTTGTGTTTCAGATGACTTCATGTTTCCCGAAGTATCTTAAATAGTGCTCACTTTAGACTGTAAATGCTTACAAGCTACTTCTAATCTGTTTTTGAACATTTTAATAATCTCTTTTATAGCAATAACAGAAATGCATGTTTTTAATGCAACCTTTTGCAAGTCAAATGGAAATATAACACAACCCAAAGATTTGGACAGACTCTTTTGTGTTCTGGACATGGGCTGGGGGTAAGGGTGAAATCTGCAGATCACGACCGTCATTCTGTTCCGTATACTGCTATTAAATAAGTAAAATCACGTGCCCCATCCCTTTTCTAGCAACAACTTGTGTTCCAAAACTCTGCTTTCTCTCTTAAATCTCAGCACATGTTTTAATTGCCTCCCCCACTTCAGGGAAAAAAACAACCCAAATGACTATTTTATAGGTTCCTATGGCACTAATCTCATTATTGTAATACAGAAGTTATAAAACAATAGCATAATCCAGAGGTAAACATGGCTTCTTTTTCTGTGACGTAGAAAATGATAGCAGTGGTTGGTTTGCCGCCCCTAGTTCAGAATCCTCTGGAGGCAACCTGCCAAGTAGCAGTCTCCCACATGTATTCCCCAAAAAGGACCTGATTGTTTGCTGCTGGTAAATATTAACTTCCCTCTGTTTGCGAACTAGGGAGAAGAAATAAAATAACACTTCTGTGCTCACTGCATGCATGGTCTGGACTTATTTTCTGGGCACCATTAGAAAAGCATTGCATGGCTGTCTTTTCCATTTTTAAGCTGACCTCGGAGCAAAAAAGGTGGTTCATCTAGTAATGTTTACCCTGGCTACGATGCTAAAAGTCCTGTTGTCACAAATATGTGCCCAGGCTAGCTCCAACGGCACTTGAGAATTTAAGTCTCTAAAAATTGATCAGTGTTTCCCAACCTTTTTTATAATTTATATTTTTTTTATAATTTATACAAAATACAATTACATGTTGTATGTTCTTGAAGCAGGAAAAAACAGAATCACAGAGCTGGAAGGGACCCCAAGGGTCATCTTTCTAGTGCAACCCCTTGCAATGTAGGAAACTCAGCTAAAGCATCCATGACAAATGGCCATCCAACCTCTGCTTAGAAACCTCCAAGGAAGG